>NC_136915.1:155886754-156403779 GCF_949752795.1 Hyperoodon ampullatus
AAGAACCAGCTTTTAGTTTGGTTGATCTTTGCTATCGTTTCCTTCATTTCTTTTTCATTTATTTCTGATCTGATCTTTATGATTTCTTTCCTTCTGCTAACTTTGGGGGTTTTTTGTTCTTCTTTCTCTAATTGCTTTAGGTGCAGGGTCAGGTTGTTTACTCGAAATGTTTCCTGTTTCTTAAGGTGGGATTGTATTGCTATAAACTTCCCCCTTAGAACTGCTTTTGCTGCGTCCCATAGGTTTTGGGTCGTCGTGTCTCCATTGTCATTTGTTTCTAGGTATTTTTTAATTTCCTCTTTGATTTCTTCAGTGATCACTTCGTTATTGAGTAGTGTATTGTTCAGCCTCCATGTGTTTGTATTTTTTACAGATCTTTTCCTGTAATTGATGTCTAGTCTCATAGCATTGTGGTCGGAAAAGATACTTGATACAATTTCAATTTTCTTAAATTTACCAAGGCTTGATTTGTGACCCAAGATATGATCTATCCTGGAGAATGTTCCATGAGCACTTGAGAAAAATGTGTATTCTGTTGTTTCTGGATGGAATGTCCTATAAATATCAACTAAGTCCATCTTGTTTAATATATCATTTAAAGCTTGTGTTTCCTTATTTATTTTCATTTTGGATGATCTGTCCATTGGTGAAAGTGGGGTGTTAAAGTCCCCTACTATGATTGTGTTACTGTCGATTTCCCCTTTTATGGCTGTTAGTATTTGCCTTATGTATTGAGGTGCTCCTATGTTGGGTGCATAAATATTTACAATTGTTATATCTTCTTCTTGGATTGATCCCTTGATCATTATGTAGTGTCCTTCTTTGTCTCTTCTAATAGTCTTTATTTTAAAGTCTATTTTGTCTGATATGAGAATTGCTACTCCCCTAACTATATCTTAAATAACTATGTTTCTAAAGCAATCTATCTATCTCGGAGGAACTACATTTATTCATATATTTGACTTATATACTTATATATATGTATGTATATGTATATATATGCATATATGATACATTTATATATATGTATTCTCAATTATGTACTTGCCTAATTTCCCATCTGCTCACTCTAATAAAATAAACTGTAAATAGGGAAAAGAAAAAGGAAACCTAGTTTAACAAAGAAGCTGGCATATTATTGGAACCCAAGAACTAGGTGTACAGTTCTTCATTCTACTATTAATGCTGGGCTACAGAAAGAGGCAAATGCCCCTACATAGCACTCACTTCAAATGTTTAAATAATATTAACCAACAAAACACACATAATCTTAAAACATCGGTAAAATAAAATCCTAAAATCATATAGCATTATAATTTTTAACTTATTATGAATTATCACTTTCCATTTAGTTTTATAATCATGTGTGAACATATTTTAGCCCAAAAGTTAGCTGAGTATCTATTCCTTTGCATATCCCAGAGCACTTTGGAAATGAAAGATAAGTATTCAAGAAATACTTTGTGAATGAAGGAATGAGAAAAAAGTATTGGTAATCATATATTCACGTTAACTTCCACTATTCCTTAACATGTCTGGCATACTGTTTTAAATTCCGTTGTTCATTTAACATTTCAGTGCTTCAGGAAGATCTGACAGATACTGCTTAATAGTCTGTCTCTATGAACGGAAAATGTAATTTTTTTTTTTTTTTTTTGCGGTACGCGGGCCTCTCACTGTTGTGGCCTCTCCCGTTGCGGAGCCCAGGCTCCGGACGCGCAGGCTCAGCGGCCATGGCTCACGGGCCCAGTTGCTCCGCGGCATGTGGGATCTTCCCGGACCGGGGCAAGAGCCCGTGTCCCCTGCATCGGCAGGCAGACTCTCAACCGCTGCACCACCAGGGAAGCCCCGAAAATGTAATTTTTAAGAGCATATAATGAAGTCTTCTAATTGAGCAGATTTATGGGCCCTGTGAGTATCAAATAAAAGTTGCCTTGAATATAGAGTATGTCTTTTAAAAGAGGGATATAATTAGTATAATTTTATAAATCACTTTTGAATGACACAGAACCTCTTTCAAGATAGCTCTAAAACACTCAAATAAAGAAGTGGGAGATATTTAGAAGACATACCAAAACCCTTACATGATAGTTGGTGGAGGAGAGCCTGTCGCTTGACAATCTAGCTCCAGTAAGTTATTAACCATCACAATGAAGTAAGACATTTCATCTCCTCCTTCTATAGCTGGTGGCACTAGAAAACAGCAAGGATGTAACATACAAAGAAATGTTTACAAGAAAAAATATAGCATCACTTTAAGCAATACTAAGTTGCACTTAGAAGGCTGATAAGTATCATAGTCATTTGGTACATGAAGGAGACTTGAAATGTATTGTAAAATACCTTTTACAATACACATTTGCCATAATCAATAAATATACTTTTGACACACTGTGAATTTTTCTCAGTTAATCTAGCACTATGGGGCTGATGATGCCATCAAAACATAAAGTTGATTCATATTTTATGTTGCTTATTTTCATAAGAATAAGATAAGGGAACCTCAAAAATTGGGCCTGAATTGAAAGCCTTCAATTTATAAAGAAATAGAGATGTAAGGTTACAAGATAACTTCCCAAGTCCCACAGACTAAGTTTCCTATTGTTTAGTACAGTGCTCATGACAAGAGACTATGCTGTCACTCATTACAATCAGATATTGTCACAAATGTAAAAAGGCATCTACCTAGTTACAAAGTGTACCTATCAGGGCAAGTGGAAGATTTATGTGGGTTTATAGATCTTGGGACTCTGGTGATCAATTCACCACTCAGTAGTGTGTAGTCCAGAGTTGAACAGATCACTAAACCTTCTCTAAGATTGTTTTATTACTCCATGAACACAAAAGCATTTAATAAACTAGTCAGGTTTTGCTATGAATATGAGAATACAGGTGGCAGCATCCTCATTTACCTAAGACGTCAACTTCGTATTTGATTTCCTTTTCTCCTGCCACACTGGTAGCCACACATATATACTGTCCCCTATTGACTTCTAGGGCACCCACGATTTCTAGTTTCTTCCCACCAGCTTCTATGCGGATGTTGTCACTCGCTTTCACAGGTACACCATCTTTCAACCAGGTGAGAACTGGAGGAGGGTTGCCAGCAGCTTTACATTCCAGTGTCAACGAATGAGCAATAACCACTTGCTTATTGAGAGGCACAGCCAAGTCACCTTCAATCATTGGAGGAACTAGGTAGAAAAAAGTAATATTTCAGGCAATTCTTTAAAATCCTAATGAAATAAAGGGGATTCTTTTCATTTTTAACTCACGTAGTTTGACTATAGAAACTACCTATATGTTCATCTCCCCCTAAGCTACTGAGGAAAGAATTTCTTGGTTCAGCTTATCTGCAATTAGTCTAAATATTGTAGGATACTCTATACTGTGTCTGGGTTAAAAAGGACAAATTGGAGAGAATGAGCTTAGTCCTAAGAACTACTTTACCTTCTCCATAAAAATCAAATGGTCTAGATTCCCAAGTGCCATAGGCAGATGGTTGACTGAATGAATGGGCCACTTCTTGCTAACCTTAGCTTTTTAAAATATTTTTCCAAATCATGAGACAAATTCTTCTAATTCCAATTATGCATATCGAAGACAACCCAACCCAACAGGGATTTATTAGTGAACAAATTGCATGTTGCCATATTCGAAAGCATAGGCAGAAAAGTACATAATTAAAACATATATTTTTTTCCTTACCATAGACATCCACATGGAATGATTTTTCAGCAGTCCCAGCAACATTGGTTACTTGACACTTATATGTTGCTGAATCAGAGACCTGTGCTCGAGGGATATGAAGAAATTGTCCTTTATCAATATAAAGTGCTTGTGAGCTGGATATGATTGGTTGGCTGTCTTTATACCAAGTAATAGCAGGCATTGGAAGTCCCCGTGTTTCACATTCCAGTTTAATGATGCTGTTGATCAGTGCTGATATTTCTGTGGTGACATTCCCTCCTTTAATACTAGGTGGAACTACAAAGGATTTCAGAACAGAAACAAGTCTTCTAAGTTTTAGCATCTGCATCAAAGTCTCAAATGCTATAGATATTTAAATAATGCATTAAAGTAAATATGAATTAAAGACAATTAGGAAGTCTGTGATTTACCTACTGATAATTAGTTGCCTGTTTTGTCAAAACAATCTTCACCACTGTCCTTTTGGGTTTCAGATTTCAGTGAAAGCAGAATGTCAGTTTTCATTTCAGGGGTTCATTTAAGCCCAATAGATCATATTACAGTAACTAAGAAAGTCGTGTTTAACAAACAAAGCAAAACAAAATAAATCCCACTTAAAGTAAATACAATAAGTTTGAAATGAGGCCAAGGGAGCAAAAATGTCAGATGAGGTACAACTGCATGCCCTTTCCCCAGGAAATACAAAAGGCCTAAGTGCTTTCATATCCAGCTACTGGTAATAGCTGTGGAGTCTTTAACTTTTGCTTCTTCTTACTTTTTTTTTTTTTTTTTTTTTGGAACTGCCACAGAGAGTTCATTCACTCAATTATACTCATCTAATTGGCTACATGTGTATCTTTCATAATTCAGTAACCACATGTCTGGCCTCTCACACCACATGAGGACTCTGCTGCTGGAAAAACACCACCACTGACTCAAGCCCTGCTACATACTCTGAACACGATCATTCCAGGATTATGCTATCACTGCAATAACTTAAAATAAATTAAATGGCATGTGCCTGAATTTGAGTGCCTTAACTTTTAAAAATAAACTTTTATTTTAGAAGAGAATGTTTTTCTTATGTTTGGACTAGGGTTATGGGTTTTGGAAACACGATCACAGAGTGCCATTCTCATCAATCATATCAAGGGTACACACTATCAACACAGCTTATCACGATGTTGACCTTGACCACCTGGTTGAGGTAGATTTTGCTAGGTTCCTCCACTGTAAAGTTACTCTCTTTTGCTCTTTTGAAAAGAATCACTCTTCCCAGCCCATATATATGAGGGCGGGGGGAGCTATTCTACTTCCTTGAGAGGGGAATACCTACATAATTTATCTGGAATTCTTCTGTATGAGAGATTAGTCTCTCTTCCCCAATTTATTTATTTATATCAATATGCACTCATGGAGATTCATTTTATACTTTGGGTATAATCCAATACTACACTATTTATTTTATCGTTCAAATTGTTCCAGTTATGGCCTTTGGGAGCTATTCCAACCAGCCCTATGTCCCTTTGACATACTCACATCATATTATTTTAGTATTTTCTTACTTTCTGGCCCTACTACATGCTCCAGGCTCATCTTTATACTCTCTGCCCCAGCCTTAGAATTAACTATTTCTCCTAGAAGCTCTGGTTCTTTTTAGTGGAAAAGAATATTAGAAAACAGTATCTAGATCTGAGTAGAATTCCTTAATGTTTTCTGATAATTGTTCTTAGAACTAGTTCATAGTGACAAACATTAATATACATATTTTTTTCCTCACACATAAATGAAGGCAAGATCTACTATACAGGCATACTTCATTTTATTGTGCTTTGCCGACACTGTATTTTTCACAAACTGAAGGTCTGTGGCAGGCCTGCAATGAGCAAGTCTATTGGCACTATTTTCCAACAGCATTGGCTCACTTCCTGTCCTTGTCACATTTTGGTATTTCTATCAATATTTCAAACTTTCTCATTATTATTATATTTGTTGTGGAGATCTATGATCAGAGATTTTATTTTATTCTTTTTAGTGATCATGATGGATTCTTTAATAAAAATATCATTATATTTTTTAACATCTTTATTGGAGTATAATTGCTTTACAATGGTGTGTTAGTTTCTGCTTTATAACAAAGTAAATCAGTTAGACATATACATATATCCCCATGTCTCTTCCCTCTTACGTCCCCCTGCCTCCCACCCTCCCTATCCCACCCCTCTAGGTGGTCACAAAGCACCGAGCTGATCTCCCTGTGCCATGCAGCTGCTTCCCACTAGCTATCTATTTTACATTTGGTAGTGTATTTATGTCCATGCCACTCTCTCATTTTGTCTCAGCTTACCCTTCCCCCTGCCCGTGTCCTCAAGTCCATTCTCTGGGAGGTCTGCGCCTTTATTACCGTCTTGCCCCTAGGTTCTTCATCACCTTTTTTTTTTTTAGATTCCATATATATGTGTTAGCATACAGTATTTGTTTTTCTCTTTCTGACTTACTTCACTCTGTATGACAGACTCTAGGTCCATCCACCTCACTGCAAATAACTCAGTTTCGTTTCTTTTTATGGCTGAGTAATATTCCATTGTATATATGTGCCACATCTTATGTATCCATTCATCTGTTGATGGGCACTTAGGTTGCTTCCATGTTCTGGCTATTGTAAATAGAGCTGCAATGAACATTTTGGTACATGACTCTTTTTGAATTATGGTTTTCTCAGGCTATATGCCCAGTAGTGGGATTGCTGGGTCATATGGTAGTTCTATTTGTAGTTTTTTAAGGAACCTCCATACTGTTCTCCATAGTGGATGTATCAATTTACATTCCCACCAACAGTGCAAGAGGGTTCTCTTTTCTCCACACCCTCTCCAGCATTTATTGTTTGTAGATTTTTTGATGATGGCCATTCTGACTGGTGTGAGATGATATCTCACTGTAGTTTTGATCTGCATTTCTCTAATGATTAATGATGTTGAGCATTCTTTCATGTGTTTGTTGGCAATCTGTATATCTGATCAGAGATTTTAATGTTACTACTATGACTTGCTAAAGGCTCAGATGATGGTTAGTATTTTTTAGCGATAAAGTATTTTTAAATTAAGGTGTGTACTTTTATTAGACATAATGCTTTCGTACATTTAATAGACTATAGTATAGTGTAAACATAACTTTTATTTGCACTGGGAAACCAAAAAAAATTTGTGTGACTCACTTTATTGCAATATTTGCTTTATTGTGGTGGTCTGGAACAGAACCTGCAATATCTCAGAGGTATGCCTGTATTGTGAGGTAAATTTGATGGTGGAATAATTTTTCTATAAGGTGGTTTACTATATAAATCAGGGCAGCCAATTATGGCCCACAGGCCAGGCATCAAGATGCTGAACCAAACACAGTTTTTGCATTTTTAAATGACTGGAAAAAATCAAAATACTGATAATATTTTGTGACATGTAAAAATTATATGAAATTCAAACTTCAGCACCTATTAAGTTTTATTGGAGTATGGTCATGCTCATTTGTTTATGTATTGTCTATGGCTATGTTCACTTTTACAATGGCAGAGTTAAATTGTTGCAATAAATACCAAATGTGGTGTTCTCATTGTTTCTCACTGTTGCTCAGCTCACCATAAATTTCAGTGACACAATTATAAGCCAACAGCATTTCAAGTGCCATAAATATCACCATACCGTGATATGAGCATGACCATACTTTACTTTTATTACCAGTGCATACTCCCCATGTCAAAACACACACAAAAAAAGAAAAGTAAGCTTTAAAACGTAACATTTTTTTTTTTTTTTTTTTTGCTTTACGCGGGCCCCTCACCGTCGTGGCCCCTCCCGTTGGGGAGCACAGGCTCCGGACGCACAGGCTCAGCGGCCATGGCTCACGGGCCCAGCTGCTCCGCGGCATGTGGGATCTTCCCGGATCGGGGCACGAACCCGTGTCCCCTGCATCGGCAGGCGGACTCTCAACCACTGCGCCACCAGGGAAGCCCAAAACGTAACATTTTTAAAGCACAGAACAGTGTGGATTATTTTGTTATTAGGTTCAATGGCAAAGCACTGAGTTTATTTTTTAATAACACTATAGCTGTTTTGAAAAAATACACTGCACACTAACTCTATTAGCCTAAGCACTCATCACAATATATCCCATTCAAAGAAAAACAACCGATAAATTAATATAAAATAGAATGTCTCATTAGGCAGAATTTCTTCACAAAGATAAAAAGTCAAAATGAGGCTACCATCTAAGTTTCTGAGTGGCTCATTTGTTAGCCAAGGAAGGAGAGCCATTTACCAACAGTGATTTAATTAAATCAAGAATGATTACATTAGCAAACAATTATGCCTAAACTAATCAATTTGTTTAAGATGATTAGCCTTTCCATAAGAAAAACTGCTTGAAGAGTTGAGAAAACTGACAATATCAATAGTCATTTTTTTTTAAAGGGAACTTTTCTGAATAGTATTCTTGGCTCTTGACAAATTGACAGATGTTACTGATACTGCTTAGCTGTCTTTTATTTGAGGAGTCAATGCCACACTGAAGAAACTGAAGAATTAGTCTCTAAGAATAGTCTGCATGGAACAACTACAGACAAAAATATTTTCAAAGAAGTAGAAAAAGCACTAATTTATTACAACCTGAAGTGGAATCTGCTAAGATGTGCTACCACTGATGGTGATAAAAATACATTTGGGGCAGAAAAAGGTTTAGAGAAATTTACAAATTTTACATTTTAAATTCATTAAAATGTAAAATTCTAAGAGTCTATCGTTATTCCTTGTACTATTCATCAGCACTTGTGTAAAATATTTATGTGTTATTGAAACAGAACTGTCCAAGGGGTATTTTACTTGCTCTTATGGACTTAAATATCATCAGTTCCATGAATTTTTGTCAGAAGTAGAAGGTGAATATAATGACTTGTTCTACCTTATAGCAGCTTAATGTCTTAATGGTGGTGAAGTTACATTTTAATTTTTGGAGCTTAGGACTGAGACTGAATTTTTTCTGAATGAGAATTGTCCTCAAACACTATTATTGAGTACTGAATGATTCTGGAATTTAGTTTTGCCATAAACTTGACAATGTTTCTTAATAAATTCAACCTAAACTTACCAGATAAAACCAGCACTTGAATGCAAAATCTATACTGTTAGTAGTCATTCTGTTGTTTGAATCACAAGTAATGTCAAGCTCCTCTACACATTTTCCATGCTGTCAAACAAAACTCAGATCTCAATTCCCCTACAAATTTGCAGTGAATATATTTTCTGACCTCAACTTTCAGTTTCAACAATGTTTGTCAAACTTTGATGCAAATGCAAATGAAATTTCCACATTTTAAGTTCTTTTATCTCTGAAAATGAGGGCCTTCCATCTAACCTTCAATTGGAATTGATTAATTGGGAGTAGAATGGCAGGCCAAAAGTCAAATATCAAGAGAATATAACAGAATTCTGCAAATGCCTTTCAAGTAATGAATATGATCAATTAAAATCTTATGTTTGTGAAATGATATTAGTATTTGACAGTATCTACAGTATCTGCATGAAAAGACATTTTCAAAAATGAAATACATAAAATCTCATTACAGACCAGTATTAACAGATGAACATCTGCATTTAATTTTGGTGACAGGAATCATTAACTTTGAACTCCAATTAAGTAAAATGTTATCCCTCCAAAAGAAATCCATTCTCATTAGTAGACTTGTATTACAACAAATTTTACAATTTTTAAAATTACCAGAAAAATAGAATATCATGAATAAACAATTGGTAGACATTTCTTTCTATTTTGTTATGTAAGTACCTACATAATGTCCTTGATTTTGCCTCACAGTCTGCAAAGCCTAAAATATTTACCAACTTGCCCTTTATAAAAAAGGTTTGCCAAGTCCTGCTATAGATAATTAATTAATATCAATTCAAGCCACCATTTTGAAATCTTAAGAAAGAACATTTTACTCAGACTTTAAATTTTAATTTTGATTTGAGCCTATTCATGGAATCTAGAAACATACATCAAATTTTTGGCTGAAATTGTCTAAATAAACTGGCTAGCCTAATTAGTTGGATGATACATTAATGAAGTCAAGAACAGATGGTAACTCTACCTAATGCACTGTGGTAACCTAAATGGGAGGGAAGTCCAGAAGGGAGGGGATATCTGTATGTGTATGACTGATTCATTTTGTTGTGCAGTGGAGGCTAACACAACATTGTAAAACAACCATACTCCAATAAAAACTAATAAAAATAAACAAATTAAATTTAATTTAAAAAATGAAGTCAAGAACATAGGTTCAAACAACCCCTTGCCCTCCATGAATGCTTTGCAAAGGAATATCACTTGTATTGAAAAGAGTTCATTTTATAAGTTTGTAGTTATGAAATTGAGAAAAAAATTACTCAAAGAACATTTCCAGCTGAAAGCAGAACAATAAACCATCTACTGTTTAAATCTGCCAGATAAATATTTCTTCCTGTTTCAATTTAATTCATATATACTTTTATGAGACCTGTACTTCTGTTTGAGGAAGGGTGTTACAGGTAAATGTTATGAACCCACTGCACATTAAAATGTACCACGTATATACACTCAAAGACTTTTACACCATTTGGGGAAACTCTCAGACCTCTGAAACTTATGCACAGACTGCAGGTTAAAAATCTTTGCCTCGGAACTACTAGTTATGAATCTGCAGTCTCCCCATAGGTTATTAAAAGCTCTTTTAGTTCCTTTATTTTCACATTCGTTCCCCACCCCCCATTTCCCCTCCATCTTTTTTATTTTCCATCATATTTTGTCTCCATTTCTTCCCTAATTCAGGCAAAATGTGCATTTCTGCCTTTCAGATGCATCGGACCCACTTGCTTTTTCCTCATGTTAGTATGTAAAGAAAATGAATGAATCAACTGCAGTATGAACCACATTCTCAACCTGAAATCTAGATAAATATTTCTCACAGTTAGCCCAAGTATGGCATCTGTTTCATTTATTCTTAGGAATAAAAGCATTTTCTCAAGTGAAATAAAATAAGCTTAAGATTACCCACTCAGAGGTGCAGACAAGCTTGCTAGAGAGGAAGTGGCATTATTTCCTGAATTACTGAATACTTAAAACTTCACAGTGTTACAGTGCCTTTCATCTCAGACAATCTAAGAAGGTTTAATCATTACAAAGCCCTCTCTTCTCGGTGCCTTAGGGCATCATACCAAATGAACAAGAAAATCTGAAATGAAAGAACTCAACTCCTATAGAAATAGGAGTCTTACTGAATCACCAAAATGTATTCATCACATTCTTTGGCAACAATACAACAATGTAGAGAAAACTATTCAACAGCTTAGGGGAAATATTGCACCTATTGTTTAAAAGGTTGGTTCTGGTAGGAGGCCAATGGTAGCAATAACACTTTTGTTTAACTTGGATGCCTGGACAGCTAATCTTTCAGTAACATTACTGTTTTTTGGAGGACATGTCTGTTCACGACTGATTTCTTCCACAGGCTTCTATTTGTAGAGAGAAATGATTTAAAAGCCTGCATTAAATAAAAGTTCTTTGATTCAAGAATGCTATTTGAACTTTATATAAAGACAACTAACATTAAAAAAGGGAAATTTGCAATTCAGTGAAGTTATATAGAAATCAAGCCAGATTCTACATATATTTCAAGTTGCAAGACAATACAATCACTAAGTAGATAATAATAAATGAATAATATTCGTTGAACTTTTACTGTAAGCTGGGCAATATAAAGTATCTAGCAATTGATCCTCACAATAATATTATTAAGTAGGTACTGTTATTATCCCCATTTTATAGATGAGACCGAAGCTCAGAGGGGTCAGGCAATTTGTCCAAAGTTGCAAAGTTAGTAAGTGGCAGAAGTTGGGTCTGAACCCAAGTCCACTTACCTCGGAAGCCCAAGTTCCTTTTTTTTTTTTTTAAATTTTTATTGGGGTATAGTTGATTTACAATGTTGTGTTAGTTTCAGGTGTACAGCAAAGTGAATCTGTTATACATATACATATATCCTCTCTTTCTGGTTTTTTTTTTTTAGATTCTTCTTCCATATAGGCCAATACAGAGTACTGAGTAGAGTTCCCTGTGCTATACAGCGGGGTCTTATTAGTTATCTATTTTATACATAGTAGCGTGTATGTGTCAGTCCCGGTCTCCCAATTTATCCCCCTGCCACTTCCCCACCTAACCTCTGGTAACCATAAGTTTGTTTTCTACATCCGTGACTCAAACCATCACTGTCCAACAGAATTATAATTAAGATCACATATATAATTTAAAAATTTTTAGTAGCCACATTAAAAAGTAGGGAAATAATACATTTTACTTAGTCCAATATATCTAAAATATCATTTCAGATGTAATCAATGTAAAATTATTACTTAGGTATCTTACATTATATTTTCATATTAAGTCTTTGATATCTGGTGTGTATTTTATACTTACAGCTTGTCTCAATTTGGAGTAGCCACATTTCCAATGCTCAACAGTCACGTGTGGCTGGTGCCTACCATACTGAACAGTGTATCACTAGACAATTCATTCACTGAGCAAGTATTTCTTGAGAGCTACTGTGCATCAGACATTAAAGTAGAGAACATGCAAAACAAGGCCCTGCTTTTATAAAGTTTAGCTTCCTTTGAGAGAAATAGCAAATAAGTAAATAAACCCATAAGTAAGCAATTAAACTATCAGACAGTGATCCATGCTTTAAAGAAAACTAGGACAATGTAATAGAGAGTGATGACGTGATTGGTTTGGTTTGGGAAGATCCTACAAGGAAGTGACATTCCTGAGGTATCTAAACTTTCCTTGAGTGTCAAACGCTATACAAAGCAGAAGATAGTGCAGGAAGTAGAGCCATAATAAGCATGACTGGCCTAATGAGCCCTATTCCTTTCTATCATGCAATTCTTTGTGCCTGCAACATGATGTTCAAGTGCCTTCCTATGGCTTCTGGCATAAAAAATAAATGACTTTGGCAGTCACCTTCCTCAGGGGATATTGAGAATTTTAGTGAAATGAGGGCTACATACCTCTGATGGGGACTTAACTGAGAGAAAATAGCAGCACAGCCTAAAACATTTAAAATATTACCATGTGGTCTGAATAAAGGCCAAGATGCAATGAAAATAGAATAATTGAGTTGTTCTCATACCATCATCTTCATTCTATTTCATGCATCTCTGCTCTTTTTAGAGCTTTTTAAAAACCCCTTTAGGGATACAGACATTTGATTTATGTTACACTAACAAATCAAGGAATACTTGACCTCTTAAGTGAGGTCATATGAAAATCACTAGACCCCTTGAAGAAATCCATACTTAATGATAAAATACATTAAAATTGGATGCAATGTTCTAGCTTAAAACACATGAAAATAGGCTTTTTCTTTTAAAGTAAATAGCATTCCAAATTACTTAGTATTGAATCAAACAGCAGTTAACAGTAGAGCAAACCCTGATTTTCAATGTATAATGAAAACTGATAATAACAGTAAAAAGCATAAGAACGTCACACTTACTATAGATAGTCAGTTTTATATCCTTGGCTTGTTTGCCAGCTGCATTAGACACAGTACACTGGTAGCGTCCCTTGTCACTTCTTCGTGCATTCTTTAAATGTAAAATTTGTCCTTTGTCTAGAAGTTCAATATTAGAGTCTCCCAAAAATAAAGGCCTAGAAAAAGTAAAATTTTATTCCATGGGCCCATTTTTGTTATCCTAAATGTTTTCTCTTTTATTAATCACAATGAAAATCATTAAATCATATGAATTTAAAAATATGAATCAAAGTTGATTTTTTTAGTATGAATCTAAAAAAAATACAATGATATGATTAAGTACTTCTGTTCAGAAGAACAGAATTATTAAACCACTTTACTAATGAAAGTAGATAATTATCACTTTGAGACAAAACTTCACTTAAACATAAATTGAATGAATAATATTAAATTATTAAATTGAACTTCATTTCAAACTTAAATTGTTGAATAATATTAATACAAAACTTTATTTCTTTCATTCATCTCCCCCCCTTTTTTTTTGGTTTACAAAGCCAAAATTTCTACCATCATTCAGAAAAGAAAAACTAAGTGTACAGGAGCTTCAAGCTAAGCAATATTATTTGTAAACTAGTATTATAACACCTGGAAAAATATTTACAATAGAATGAATGGTTATTACTTACTAAAGACAATGATCATGCCAATTTTCCTAAAAAGTAGATATTGTAATAAATACGAATGCTTTTATAATTATAAATACTGAAAGATATTTACCCCAAAGGCAGCTCATATATATTTGTCAAGAAGTCTTCTTCTACTATACGGAGTCATTTATTAACTACTATAAAATGCTTACTTTATGTTTGGCAGCAGCTTTATTTAATACTTAAAACATCATGGTAATTAAAGTCTATGATATCCTAAGAGTCATGCCTTTAAAATCCATTGATCTTCTTTCAGGAAGACCCATAGCCAGTTTTTTAAAAGCTGCAGTGAACTAGCCCCATGATAAATAGATGCACTGCTATATTAATAAGCCAACAATCAGACTACAAGGTTAAATGGAAACACATTTAATTTTCTGTGGTAGCATCTCATACTATTCCTTGGTATGACTCTTTTAAGTTCTCTAAAGCTAAGAGAATAAAGTACCTTACTTTAATGCATTTTAACTGTTTAAAGAAGTGGAATACTTGATAATGCTACTCAAATTGAAGTAACTTTAAAACTTTCACTGATTGTTAATTATGAAGTAACACAAAAATTGAAACAAACAAAAAAACATTATAATAAGAAAAGGTCTCCTTGTTTTATTACCCCTAATGTGAGTCTTTTCTCTAGACGTCTTACGATTGTCAGTTTAGTTTGTGTTCTTCCACGTTTTTCTAAACATTTTTCACCCATAAATGTATTGCTAGAGGAATCTAAAGTTGTTATACATAAATGGTATTGTATTATTGTTATACTTTTCACTTGACAATAGCTATGGAGATAGTTTTGGTACATATAGCCTGATCTTACTCTTTTTAATTGCTGTCCAGTCTTTCATAATAAGACAATGCCATACGTCATCTATCCTCTCTCCCAATGTCAAGCTTTAAACAGTTTTCACTTTTCTGCTTTCACAGGGTTTCAGGGAGTATTCAGGGAGTCAAGCCTTCCTGCAGAACAGATGACTGGCTTCCCTGTCCTAGACACCAGAAGTGTAATTGCTACATTATAGCATATGAGCATTTAAATTTTAATAGATATCAACAAATTGCCTTTCAGAGTACTAATTTACATTGTCCCATCAGAGTCCTATATCCTGATTTCCCATACTCTAAGCCAACACTTGATATTTTTCAAACCTCTACTTTTTCTTGCCAAACTAATGTATGAAAAACAAAATCATATTATTTTGCTTACCTTCTCCAAATTATTGAAGGTAAGCATCTTTTAATATATTTATTGCTTAACTATATAACTTTTTAATTGCCTGTTTATACCTTCCACACATTTTTCTATGTTGTTTGTCTTTCTTATTGACATATAAAAAGTTTTTACACAATCCTTTATTTTATACACTGAAAACCTTTACTCTTTGCTATTTAGGTCTTAGACAGCTGCTTTCAGAAATTATAATAATACACAAGGGCTAAGAGAAATATCGAATTGCTCTTTTGTGGTTGTTCCTTTTTGACCATATATTAAACTAGCTTAAGCATTCATTTTGCTGTCATAAGCAAGTTTTCCTTTTTAATAATTCAAACAATTCCATGAAAAGACAAATTATCTCTGTACTTGGATCTTGCATTTTTCATTTTTCATTCTTAGCCCTTAGTGTATATTTAGTGTATAATAAATGTGAGTTCCTCTGTGTCTCTAAAATAAATTCCCAGCATTTATAAAGTCTTACAATTCATAAATTTGAGACCATTTTTGAATAATATTGTTTTTCCTTCATGTTCATTTAATAATACTCTATGTGGTAAGATAATTAAGACGGGGAAAATCCACATCTATTTCCAAACAATTGGATCCTTGTAACAAATACAGAAGAGGTACTCACTTGCCATCTTTGAACCAGTGAATAATGGGAATGGGAGTGCCTTTAACTTGGCATTCAAGGGTGGTATCCTGGTTGAGGACAACTGAGACTTCACTTGGGGAGCTGGTACCTATTATGGTGGGTGGGACTTGAACAAAGACATTTTATCATGAAAATCTATGACTTAGCAAAAAGAATGGGGAGTGAGAGAAGATAATGATTTCTATAATATTTCAACAAAATCTTAATGTTAAAAGTAAAATATCATACAATAATCCCTTTCATATCACATCTGCAGACCCAAATGTCAAATTTAAACATAGGAACACGTTCATGAAAGATTTGATAGCAAGACAATTACTTGGAAGAATTACAGTAGTAAAGAACTCATTTTGAGGAGTATTAAATCAAGGTACAAAAGGAGTTTAGAATATAAATGAGCAGTGAGGCTCATATAATGAAATTTACTACTGCTATACGTTTTAGATAATGAATGACAGTCAATGACAATCTTATAATGTTTAAATTCTACCATAGTGCTGTTTGAAATATATTACCCTTGTCTCTTTTAAAGGGCTCCTATGCTAAAATTGTAAATGAGATATAATGTGAAAAGATTGTACTAGTTTTTATTCTCGGAATTATAAAGCATATTAAAGAGCTCCCATAAACTTCCCTGGTCTTTGAATCCTCCCCCTTTATATCACACTACGGTGTTTGATCTTAATCTTCAGAGCAATGATCAGCCATTAAAGGGTTTCAATAAGGGAGGGCTGTGATCAAATTTGTTTTAAGACCACACTGGCTTCTGAATGAAGATCGGATTCCAGTGGCAAATAATGGATGAAGGGGAGTAGTTAGGAGGCTATTACATTAATTCAGCTTATAAATTATAATTAACATGGAATTAAGCAGCAGATTTAACAGGATGTAGACAGATTTACAGAGTCAGGGAGAGGGAGGTAGGAAGAATGAGTATCAGGTTGTGTCAGAAGCAAGTGGATGGATGGAGGTGCTGGTCACTATGATGGGGGTCACTGAAGGTGACCAGAACAGACATTTACTGAGACCTCTCTGTTTTCTATGCCACTGAGATATTCAAGCCAAGATATTGTAGAGGAGATCAGATATATCACCTGAGAGCTCAGGGAAGAAGTCTGAGCTGGAGATAAAAATGTGGGAGTCATCAGTGCACAGATAGCAGTCAAAGTTCTGAGAGTAAATGAGTGCCAAGAGAAATAATGCCAATGAGACTAATGATAGAAAAGATCACTTTGTTTCTATAACCTATACTTAAATACAATAATGGTAATTTTAGCAGAGGAAATTCAAAGTACTTCAGGCTTTGAGAAGACTTATGAGAGACAGAACTTTATGTTTTAGCAGTTTACGAACGGTAACTCTAATGCAGCATCATTACCAGACCTCACTTCCACTCCAGACTTACAAATCATATGCCCTTTCGATGAGCAAAACATTGAAAAGGAAGGAAGGCATTTTATCACAAAGTAAACTTTAATCAGCAAATATAATTTCACAAACTAAACTTATAAAAATTTTATGATTATGATTAAAACATTTTAAATGTTTTAAATCCCAATTTATTATAGCTGCTACCCATTCTCAGCATTCTCCCCATTTAATTAGAATCAGGGCTGAGATTGTTTAGTTATAGGAATTAATTAGAATGCAGGGGAGGGTGAATTTACTACCTTCCTCAGTTCATGTACAACCTAGCAGCTTTAGGAGATGTTGGCAACATGAATGAATTTTACTGTGCATCATCCTCTATAGTTACTTCCCAAAGAATTTCCTGACCACATCATTAGAGAAACTAACAAGAGCAGTAATTTAGTATTTTCTGTACAAGACAGTACCAAGTACCCATAGACATCGCTATATGATAATAACAAATACCTATAAACTTTCTATATCACATGGTTCTGATTAACCAATATTAAAGACAAAAATAATAATAAAATGAATATTTCTCCTATCAATTTATTTTTCATCTCTTTACTCTTTAATACAGTTAATGCTGTCCTATATAAGAAATACATCTGAATTGCAGTTTTTTAAAAGAATGTTTTCCTTACCTAGCACATCGATGTTGAAATACTTTTGAGAAGTGCCTGCAGTATTAATTGCTTTGCAGGAATATCTTCCTGCATCCTCTGGAGTGGCTTTGAAGAGCTTTAATATCTTCCCATTGCTCACAATCTGAATAGTGCTGCTTTCAGTCACCTTTTAAGGCCAAAAGGGTCAGTGTTATTTCCAATCCTAATAAAAATGCATAATTAAAATTTGAAGTAAAATTTTTATACTATTATTAATAAGAAAGTCACATTTGAATGATTTACTTCAGAGGGAGAGGCAAGGACCTATGCATATTTGGATGTCTCCATTTACCTGGACATCATCTTTATACCATATAATGATGGGAGATGGAGTACCTTCAACTTCACAAATGAGACTGGTCAGCTGGTTGACCAACACGGACACATTTGTTACTTGTTCTTTATCTTTAATTACTGGAGGAACTGCAAAAAGTGAGAAGTTGTAGTTAGATAGTTTTAAATAAATATTATATACAAAGTTTCTTTACAAAGGACTTTAGAAAGCAAATTCTGAGATACCTGATAGCTAGAAAGGCTGGTCATACTTAAGACAGCTTTTATTATGAAATGAAGAGTCTTGACCACTATATTTATAAGTAGCTCATTGAATTTTTACTTTAATTATTATTTTAGAGTTTTGAATTAAGGATAAATTAAAGGGAGATCCTATTTATTTCACATACCACTCAAAATGCAAACTGCTAGAGTCTCAAGTTACGTGAGACTACTTTGCTGATGAGAATGAATATTGCCCACTGTTTCTGGAAGCCAATATCCATCACATTTCAAAATGCACATATCCTTTGATGCATGCAAAGTGCCATATATACATGATTTCATTGAATCATTACTTAGAATAGTAAACAAATGGTACCAAACCAAATGCTCATCATTACTAGAAGAAGGTTAAGTAAATCATGGTATGGTGGGATGCTAGGTAGGCATAAATAAGAGTTAGATCTCCAGGATAGAGTGTTTAATGAAATAGGCAAGGTGTGGAGTAATGTATATAATGGTCTATTATAAATGCATTTTGTATGTAAAAAAAAGAGGATGAAATATATATTCATATTTCTTCATTTTTGCATAAAAATATCTCTGGGAAGATACATACATACACACATATACCTAACAACTTTCCTTGCCCATAGGGAGGATAAGTAGATGGCTTAGCTCACGTCCAGGGGACTTTTGACTATGTATCTTTTTCTACCATTTGAACTTTCAGTGCTAAAAAATAAATCAATAAATGCAGTTAGACCACTACTTTTCTGGTTGATAACACGTCTTTTCACATAAATATTAAATAACACTAGACTGAAAGAATAACATATATAAAAGAATCTGAAAATGTCACATATTCAGTTATACGATTTTAGCATTTCTATCTGTATTTACCATGGACTTTGAGGTTATATTTTTTTTCTGTGGTTCCCGCTTCATTGACTGCCACACAAATGTACTCCCCATTGTCATATGGCGTAACAGAAGCAATAACCAACAATGTGCCATCTTCTAATATAGAAATACCAGGATCTCTGGCTGTCAGCTCTCTACCGTTCCACAACCATTTGATGGTTGGTTTGGGGGTACCTAAATAAGAAATTAAAGCTTTGTGATATTTTACAACAAAATTAGAAGTCACTATTAAATATCAAATATCTTGAGGAGAAATAAAATTTGTTATGATTATAACATGTACCCTTAGGTTCTATGCTTCTTTGAAGATATTGCTCCTGGCATGGGATTTTGACGAGATTATGGTATTTAATGCCTCTAATTCCTGATCAGTCTTAAAAGATGTATGGTCTGTGGTGTAGAATTTGATTAAAGTTGTTTTTATCAAGACATTCAGATGATAGTAAGCAAAGCAAAACATTTTCTTGAGTGAGTTCATGGTGCTAGTGGGGGAAAAAAGCTGTATTAATTAAATGGACTAGAAATGGGGAGAGTTTTTGGATGAAAATAAAGGAAGAGCAAAAATAAGATACTATCAGAGGAATATACATGAAGATTGCTCAGAGTACATAAATGATGTACAGAAATGATGCTTCATAAGTCACATTTTAAACAGGCCTGATAGAGCAGAGATGAGGAACGTCTACTATCCACACATCTTCTGGGGATCCCATTCTGTTAAACAGAGGGCAATAGATTAATTCTTGACTTTTTATACTGAAAAGAAAGCTGAGAAAGCAGTGAGCAGAATTGCTTTCCTCAATTTATTTGTGACCAAGAGAGTGAATGGAAGTTACATAACTCATGAATGAAAGTGATAAGAACCATCTTAAAATGCATAATGGAGCCAAAAGGACGTACTTGAAATAGACAAACAGTAAACTCTATAATAAGAATGTATTTATTTAGCAAACAATGTGCCAGGCACTATTCTAAGTACTTTCACATTTTACTTAATCCCTATAAAAATTAAAAAAGCACATTCAATAAAATTAATATAATTGTATGACATGGCTAATAATCTTATATTAAAGCATAATAAAAATATTAAAGAATGGTCATATATCTAAGTACAAAAGAATGGCAGGAATACATAGAATGTGTCATTTAGGTTAAACTCAAATTGAGTTAAGGAATTATAAAAATGACTGTGATTGACTATGAATGACTATGAACTAATAAAATGACTATACTTTTGGGAAAAAATAACACAAAAATATTGGCCTATTTCATCATCCTCATAGTAAGATGCTGACTGATGAGGAAGAGAAGATAAAACTGATGGATTGCAGTTGTTCATGTTGTCAAGGAAAAAAGGGGGTTATAGGGCTTCCCTGGTGGTGCAGTGGTTGAGAGTCCACCTGCCGATGCAGGGGACACGGGTTCGTGCTCTGGTCCGGGAAGATCCCACATGCCATGGGGCGGCTGGGCCTGTGAGCCATGGCCGCTAGGCCTGCGCACCCAGAAGCCTGTGCTCTGCAACGGGAGAGGCCACAACAGTGAGAGGCCCACGTACCACACAAAAAAAAAAGAAAAAAGGGGGTTATAATCATTTCCTTACATCCTACTCATTCTTTTATGTGGTTCTCAAACTTCTCAATTAATATTTGTTAAGTTAATAAATGAAAAAGTAAATGAACAAGCAAAAGAAAGAAACTGTGTTCTATTTTACTTCTAAATGGTAGAACAACCATGGTCAAGATGAAATTCATGGCAAATAAAATAAAAAGGCATCTAGCTATTTTAAATGAACTCAAGAATTCTATCCCAGGTGAAAATAGAGTACTAGGAAGAGGTGGTATTTCAAAATGGAAAAGGGAAGTCCAAGCCAGCTTGGGAGTCAGGGATTCAGTGGAGAGTACTGAGCAATAGTGCCACTGGCAGGGCTCCATCAGTAGTAAGCACCCACAGAACTCAGCTGAACTTAAACCCTTCTCAAGGATCCTTCTCCAGGCCTTGCCTCCCTCCCCACTGGCTCTGGGAATAGTTACTGACAATTCTTTAGATATCTGAAAATCTTGTTAAAGTTATCTTTCTTTTAAGGCTGTTAAGACATGCAAAATCTTGCTACAGTAACAGAGACAGCCTTAAGGACCTTCAACTGCCACTGTCTCCAGGGACAGGAGAGTTAAGAGTTACATGTGGGAGTACTAATGCTACCAGTGGCATGGAGCCCTCCAGGAGGTCACGGAAAGAATACTGCTTGGTCTTTGCCAGAACTGCTAAAGACTCATTTGAGTCATTGCAGATGAACGCATATGCGAAAGACAGGATGTTCTTAACCATCTATTGGGCATCCAGAGTAAGGTGATAGTGACAGTGTCTTTTTCACATCCTCTAGAGGAGAGAGAATAACAATCTCCTGCTAGGAAACATGGTGTGATAGAAAACCCAGAAATTCAGGGAGAGAAGGAGTTTGGACAAGCATCAGAGAACCAAGTTACAACCTGGCTCCAGAATCACCAGTAGAGGATAAATCTAGAAAGAGGTTTTTAGAAAAGAAGTATCTAGAACAAACAAGGGGATTGCCCTAATTTATACCCCTGACTGAGATAAATATGTAAAGTTTGAATAGCCCTATCTGTCACATTTTAAAGAGAATTCTTGTCAAAAATAGAATGAACTAAGGAGTAACAGGAAGAAGCATGAACGACCTGGAAAACATGCTAGATAAGGCAAGTTTGAAAAAACAGAAGGTATTTCCAGTGAAGGAAATAAAACACCTGGGAGGGAAAAATACCTATTCAACCTAGTTGTTATTTGAAAGAGGGATTCGTTTCCATTATGCCCAAATGTTATAACGAGGACTGACAAGTAGAATTTTATGATGTTTGGGGTTCAATATAGAATTCTGGAAGCATACAACATTATGCTAATGCCCATGTGTCCGAGTATTACACACCTTTTGCAGGACATGGAAATGCAATGCGTTGATTGGCCACTCTTTCTTGGAATGGAGTGTTATATGGAGGCTCTAGATCTTCCAGCGTAGGTGGTTCTGTTAGAAAAATAAATGCATTATCACAGGCTTTCCTTGGGCAATATCGAACTCTTCTGAGGCTAAGTATGACACCTGCTTCTCTATTCCTACCTTTGCAATGGTATTCTCTCTGACAGGAGTGCTTTTCCTCCTGATTGGACATGGCTGGTTCCTGCCAGTCAACAAGATTTCACTATAAATATTATCTCCTCAGAGAAGTCCTACATGACAATTCAAGCTAAAGTAGCCAACTGCTGGGAGCATCACCTTATTTTAATTTTCTACACAGCATGTCTCACGATCTGTATTTCTTGTTTATTTGCTTGCTTGCTTTCTGCCTACTTATAGAACCACTCACGAGAGCAGGTGTTTTACCTTTGTCACTATTTCCTCCTCACTGCCCAGATCATGACAGACGCCTGTCAGGAACCTGATAAACACTTGTTGCTTGAAGGAATAAAGATTCACCTTTTTTTTTTTCTGGCCGTGACACGTGGCCTGTAGGTTCTTAGTTCCCTGACCAGAGATTGAACCCATGCCCCTCTGCAGTGTAAGCTTGGAGCCCTAACCACTGGACCACCATGGAAGTCCCCAAGGATTAATATTTAAACCCTCAAAATAAGGCCTACATCATTACAGGGAACAGTGGACCTCGACTTCTAGGGATTAACATTGAGTGCAAATTACCACTATGAGGTAAATCCTACTCCAACCCACTCTGCCCACAATTTCTTCCAAACCAAAAATAGTGGGTGGGGCACTTATCTAGGATTGTTTCCACTGTCTGCATCATCCAGGGCAACTCCATTTTCAAAGGTAAACAGTTTTGTAATGTATAGTTTCATTTCTTTCTGGAATCATTCTCCTTTCAAAGTTAACTAGAGAGCCATAAAAGTTATATAGAAATCTTCTGAAAGTGATCCAAGACCATCCAAGACTATATATTCTGTATAGACTCCAGGGTTTTTCCCCCACTGTACAAACATTTTCCTAGGCCAAAAATCACCTTGGACATGTAGCGTTATCTCCGTCTCATCACTGCCTGCTATGTTAGTAGCGACACATGTATATATGCCAGCATCAGACAGCACAGCTTGGTCGATGCTGAATGTTCCGTCTGGATGACTAATATGCTGCAGTCCATCAACCAACATGGCACTTCCACCTGTAAACCAGGTGATTACAGGAAGAGGTGTCCCTTGAGCACTGCATGGAATGTCCACTCTTTGACCAACTTGGACCTTCATAACTGTAGGGCCACGCTGTATCTTTGGAGGCACTGGAAACAACAACTGAGTATTAATAACCCAAGTTTTAAAAAATTCCTCCTTTTCTCACTTTAAATGAGAGCTCCTCAACAAGAGGCAGCATGAGAAAGTGGAATAATCTCAGGATTTGGATCCAGGCTCAGGCCACGTAACTAGCTGTGTGATCTAGGGCAATTCAGTAAATTTCCTGAGGCCTGTTTCCTTGATAATCCAGGCAAAATAACCTCTTCAATACCAATACAATGCAAAGATTATGGGAAATAATGAATATAAAACTCCTCATTCCAAACTCGAGGAAAAGTAAGCATTTAATGATGTCAGATTTCTTATAATATATAAATAACTTAAGGTTTAAAGCCCTCTTAAATGGCAATCCAGTTAATTTCTATCATCTAAGTGAGTAAAACAAAAAGCATTTCTCTCCATGTATTCTTAGTTTTTGTTCTCTTTGTGGAAGGTTTAGCCAGACAGTACGAAATATTTCTAATAAAAGCTTTTGTTAATTTCAGAGAAAATCAAGATAAGGTCTCTATTATTTCCCTTTATCTACATTCCTTCAGAAATTTAAATGAGATAATTTATCAAAACACTGGCAAGTAGTATTGGGTTCCACATACAAGCATTATGAACTATAGAATCAAGCTGACTCCTAAGAATATGATTAGAATTTATGTACTTTACTTCCCTAACAAACCCCATTCCTCTGTCCTTTTGTTAAAACGTAATATTTAACCAGTATATTCTAAAGGTTTTCCCTTACAACAAACTTTTAAGTTTGATAGTACAGGCATACTTTATTTTATTGTGCTTTGCTTCATTGCACTTCACAGATCTTGCAATTTTTACAAATTGAAGTTTTATGGCAACCCTGCATTGTCAAATTATGGTTAGCACTTTTTAGCTATAAAGTATTTTTAAATTAAGGTATGTACATTATTTTAAAAGACATAATGCTATTGCACACTTAATGGACTACAGTACAGTGTAAGCATAACTTTTTTTTTTTTTTTTTTTTGCGGTACACGGGCCTCTCACTGTTGTGGCCTCTCCCGCTGCGGAGCACAGGCTCCAAGCATAACTTTTATAGGCACTGGGAAACCAAAAAATTTGTGTGACTTACTTTATTGCCATATTTGCCTTATTGAGATGGTCTGGAACTAAAACAGTAATATCTCCAAGATATGCCTGTATTATTATCATCATTTTATGAAAGAGAAAATTAAATATAGAAGAGGGTAGGTAATATGTCTAATACTAGTAAATGACAGAACTCTCATTGGATTTCATATCCCACAGTCAAGAGGACACTACTGCAGTGACTGATCTGAGAGTGAAATCAGGTCAAAACTATTTGAGAAAATTTCTTCTGATATTTGAATGCATGGCTTACAGTATGCGCTCACTAAGCATGTGTTGAATGAATGAGTAATTATCAATAGATAGACTATGGCAAATTGAGAGAAGAAAGCAGACTACCTAGAGAGTTTTAAAGTAGTTAAAAAAAATCCCAGGAGCAGAATGTTTTCAGTAGCTGAGCTCTATAAACATTGAAAATGACCATTTATATGCTATTAAGTTCTTCCTTGAGCATTCACATTCACTTCAACAAAAAGCCACCGGTCTAAACACATTTTCTTTTTTTACGGTGTATCAACAATAGTCATAAATGACTGTAGACATCTAGTAAAATTGAGATCCAAAATTTTAACACTGTGCATCTGAGGAAAAAGGGGAGAGCTGTTTACAGATGGCAGATAAAGATTTCAGAGTAAATGAAAGAAAATCACAAGTCTCAGATTTTAGAAAATTTTTCTATAATTACTCTCTATACAATTTGAGGTTAACTATCAAAGAAACTGGGGCAATAGGTCTCCCTGTGGCCAGTATATGCCATAGCATATGCCTTCATTTCAAAACTTACCATGGACATTTAATTTAACAGACTGAGTCACGTTCCCAGCAATATTTGTGGCAACGCAAAGATACATCCCACTATCTGAAACGCGGGTCTCAGTGATCTTCATTGAACCAGAAGGAAGGAACGTGTGTCTAGAAGAAAGAAACCAGAGAGTAGACCATAAAGTATGAGGATTTAAATATCCCCTATGCAGCTACAATTCAATGTGAAATTACTACTCTGCAAGCTCTTTTTCAAACAATTCTCCCATCTATAATGTCATTTCTATACACCTTAAAAGTCAGGAATTTTCATAATTATCAAAATTGTCTTGTGCATTCTATATGATGTTCTTACAAATACCAAATCAGTTTTCTTTTACATTTAAATCTAATGTAAGGGCCTGACATCGTCAAATAATTGTACATCTCTCTGCTTTGCTAAGTTGCAGCTTTACAAAGCAAATGTACATTTTAATAAACTTTAAATATACTCTGAACACATTATTGCTTTTTTCTACAATGCTTCATTTAAAAGTTTAGTGTCCTAAAGTAAAGGCAAAAAAAGGTACATATGCAATTCTCAGATATATACTGAATATATTCCTCTTATGTAGTTAGGTAAACCAGATCTACATATAAAAATGTTATTATGTTAATTGTGCTAAAATAGCTTTAACAGGGAGGGGGTCAAATAGACCTACTTACTATCAAGACTCCTTATAAGCTAAGACAAATAAAGTGTGCTATGGGCCCAGAGACAGACAAATAGATAAACAGTTAAAGATGGGACCCCACCCTTCAAAAAAAAAGACTTAAACATGTATGAGAACTCAACATGTAATATGCAATAGCAAAGGTGGTGTTACAAAAAGTCAGGAAAGGATTGACTATTCAAAAGTGGTGTTGGGCAAGTGGCTCTCCACATGGGAAAAATAAATAAATAAAATTAGAGCACTACCTAATACTACACACAAAATAAAAATTCAGATGTATTAAAATCCAAAATGTGAAAACAAACTTAAAAATTGCAATAAAACATTGGAGTGCTGTTTATGATCTTCCTAAAGTACAAATCTAAAAAAATAATAGATTAACACCTTGAGCTACATAGAAATTTTTAAATTCTGTACAACCAGACACCATACATAAACCTGAAAGGCTAGGAGTAGACTGAGAGAAGATATTTTCAACACATACAACAAACAAAGGATTGTTATTGAGAACAAAAACCAAATTTCTACATTCAATAAGAAAAAGAGAAACAAGTCACCAAAACATTGCAGTAGGTTTAAAGAGGCAATTCACAGATAACACAAATGGCCAACAAACAAGGGAAAACATTCCAGGCTCACTAGAATTCAGTCACGTGAAAAGTAAGACAGTTGCAAGACACCATTTCACATCCAGACGAATGGCAAAAAATTTTAAGTCAGTCAACACCACGCAGTGATTATAATGTGGCAAAAGGTACACCTATATTCTGTTGGTGGAAGGTAAATCAGGATTGCCCCTTCAGAAGGCAGTTAAGCAGTGTCTACAAAGCTGAAAATAGTAATTCATTCTAACTAGAAATTGGGGTTCTAGGTACAAGTCACAAAGAAACATGCATATGCATACAAAGAGAGATATAAAAAGATATTCCCTGAAAATCCTTGTTTCTAAAACCAAAAAAAAAAAAAAAAAAGAAGAGATGAAAATGTAGAAAGCCAAAACAAACAAGAACATGAATGTCCATACACAGGGAAATGTATAAATAAAATGTAGAATATGTATATGGTAGTTAGAATGAATAAACTGAATATATGTATAAAATGGATAAATGTTGACTCAATAAAGCAAGCAGTAGAATAATAATATAGAACATGTTTACCATGTTACCATGGTAAATTGAAAACAAGTACACAAAACAAAATTAAAAATAGAGAAAACAATATTCTATACTATTTAAGGATGTATGCATAGGGTATACACCAAGTCTGTGTCAGTGTTTCTGCCCCTGGGAAGGGAGAAAAGAGATTATGACTGAGGAGGGGAACAATGAAACTTCAACTTTATCTGAAATATGGTATTTCTTCTATTCAAAAATATTCGAGGCAAATATTTTTTCAAAGAAATAGTAAAGTAGTCCTTAATTGTTTATTTTTTTTCTCACCAGTGGTAGGGAAACTACTGTGGCATGAATTTATAGCTTCATAACTATACATCAACAAGTCTAACAGACAAGAGCTAGAGACTATAATTCTTATTCCGCCAGTAACTTCTGGCATGATGTTGAGTTAAAACAGCAATTGCTACCATTCTTTGAGAACCAGAGACAGGATATGGAATGTACATGATCTTATATCATCCTTTCAGGTATTATACCCATTTTATAAACAAGAAATCTGAGGTTCAAAGAGGCCCACTGAAAAAACTGCCAAAGTTTCAGGTAAGCTTTAAGTGGTGGAGGTAAATTAAAACTCACACCTGCATGGCAACAAAGGTTGCGCTCTTAAGGGCTCTGGCATTCTGCTTTCCACGTCACTTAGCCTAGCAAATATATTGTTTCAGTGGGCCTTTATTTGTATAACGGTTTAAGTTCAATCAAGAAGATTTTTATAAAGTCATCTAATGAAAGTCAAATCCTAGATATTAGAGAATGTATTGTGTTTTATTGCTCCTCTGGGATTACTGGAATTTTATCATATGCACTTTGTGCTAACCAGAATCTACATACAAATCCACTCCATTTTCGTAACTACCTTGTAGAGTGCACCACTGGGAAATTATGTCAAATCTGGGTGTTAGCATTTCTGCTATTAAAGAATGACTTAGAAGGTATATATATTTTCTGTAGGCTCGAATGTACATGTACATTATCTCAAATTTAAAAGGTTTTTTTTTTTGAGACATTTGAAAACCTGAACAAGTATAGTCACCTGTCCCAAGAGATTATGTTTCATATGTTTCAATTCATCCCAGGTCCCCTACCTTGGAGAGAATGGCGAGATGAGCTGGGTTTCTTTGGCCCAGGTAATTATGGGTGGGGGTAAGCTCTTCACTTCACATGGAAGTGTCACCTCTACCCCTGCAAGGACTGAGATCTCAACAGGCTTATCCTGGGACAGTCCTCGTTGATCTCCGAACACTCTGGGCCTTACTAAAATAAACACAAGTTTTGAAAGGGAAACAGTACATTGAAAACAAAGCACACTTTAATTCACACTAAAATGTGGACTACTAATATTCTTCAGTAATTTGCAAAAAGATGCTTCTTGTTCCAAAGTCTCAGGACATATCTAAAGCTTGCCATGAACACACACTGTGAGAGCTTAATGGAAAATGACTAGAAAGTTTTCCTTTTTAGCTCCTTCTTTCAGAACACAATGCAGAGGTCAGCTGAAATGCCCTTTTAGAATCTAGCATCTGTAAAAGTAACCTCTCAAGGCAGAGCACTAAGTAAGACATAGCTGAGGTTTGGCTTTGTTAGGAGTTTTAACTAAGTGGTGTTTCTGTTTTGTTTTTTGTTTTTTTGCGGTACGCGGGCCTCTCACTGATGTGGCCTCTCCCGTTGCGGAGCACAGGCTCCGGACTCGCAGGCTCAGAGGCCATGGCTCACGGGCCTAGCTGCTCCGCGGCATGTGGGATCCTCCCGGACCGGGGCACGAACCTGTGTCCCCTGCATCGGCAGGCGGACCCTCAACCACTGCGCCACCAGGGAAGCCCCCTAAGTGGTGTTTCTAAAGAGGGTTGGGTGCCATAAGCACACTCCTTGGGAAAACACCATAAAATTTTTCCAAAAGGCTATACAATTCCTCTCCCTTTAAATCAGAATCTAAGTAGAGGAGATGTTGGTTGGCAGGAAAAATGCATTTTTGTACAAAACTATAAACTTGGAAGAGTAGTTCACTTTAGGGGTACAGCCCTCTAGTAACATTATTTGGGAGAGAAATGTGAGTTTTGGCACAGACAGACAGTGTCAAAGAAAAACATTCCTCCCCGAGGGCTCTCACCATAGACGGTCAGCTGCACTTTCCTTTTGGCGTAGCCGGCTGCATTGGTGGCGGTGCAGACGTACTCCCCGCTCTCCTCACCTCCAGGGGACACCACATATAGACTTCCGTCAGCCCCTGCGGAAAACTTAGCACTGCTGGTGGAAATCCGCTCACCTTTCTGCAAAACGACACAGGGCAAAAAGTGTTTTTTAAGATAATAAAGGAGTGACTTAATGTCTGGAAGAGGAAGAGAGGAAGAAAAAAATCTCTAAAGGGGAAAATACTAGATTGAATGAATGCTAATTTGAAGAAAGCTCTCTGTAAGAAAAATTAAACAAACAATGCAAAGGTGACATTTCTTCATAGCAAACGAGATCCCCTTCATTCTTTTTTTTTTTTTTTTTTTTTTTTTTTTTGTGGTACGCGGGCCTCTCACTGTTGTGGCCTCTCCCGTTGCGGAGCACAGGCTCCGGACGCGCAGGCTCAGCAGCCATGGCTCACGGGCCCAGCCGCTCCGCGGCATATGGGATCCTCCCAGACCGGGGCACGAACCCGTATCCCCTGCATCGGCAGGCGGACTCTCAACCACTGCGCCACCAGGGAGGCCCGATCCCCTTCATTCTAAAGCTACTTAAAAGTGGAGGGGATGGGGCTTCCCTGGTGGCACAGTGGTTGAGAATCCGCCTGCCGATGCAGGGGACACAGGTTCGTGCCCTGGTCCGGGAAGATCCCACATGCCGCGGAGCGGCTGGGCCCGTGAGCCATGGCCGCTGAGCCTGCGCGTCCGGAGGCTGTGCTCCGCAACGGGAGAGGCCACAACAGTGAGAGGCCCATGTACCGCAAAAAATAAAAAATAAAAATAAAAAGTGGAGGGGATGAGGTAGCAGCAGATGGGATGAGTGTTTATGCTAAGCCAGGTACCGTTTTGAGCACTTCACATGAATTAATTATGTTAATGCTCACAACAATCTTATGAGTAGGAACTACCACAGCCCCTGTTTCACAGATGACAGCATTAAATCTGGGGGCTTGGCAGAGTAACTTGCCCAGGGCCAAAGAGTCAGTCAGTGGTAGAACTGGAACTCGAACCCAGGCAGGCAGGCTTGGGGGCCTAAAGTCTTAACTTCTGTGCATGATCCCAGTTCAAAGCCCATCCTGTAAAGAAGATTTCTTTTTCTTTTCTTTTTTTTTTTTTTTTTTTGCGGTACACGGGCCTCTCACTGTTGTGGCCTCTCCCGTTGCAGAGCACAGGCTCCAGACGCGCAGGCTCAGTGGCCATGGCTCACGGGGCCAGCTTCTCCGTGGCATGTGGGATCCTCCCAGACCGGGGCACAAACCCGTGTCCCCTGCATCGGCAGTCAGACTCTCAACCACCGCGCCACCAGGGAAGTCCCAGAAGATTTCATTTTTATATTTCCCTAAAATGCATTAAAATTCTACTCAGTACCAGAGACTGTGCAGTTTGGGGGATCAGCTTCACCACCATAGTTTTGTGCCCAGGATGCAGAAATCTTAACCTTTCAATTTAATTTACGGATGTCAAAACCAACTTCTCTATATTTCAGAGATTTTTAGAAGTCTAAAATCAGATGTTATGACAAAATACTTTGGTTGTGACCCTAAATATACAAACACCATATTTCATTATTATGCCATCATTTTACATTACTTTCTCTCTACCAGATTTTATCTACAGAAAATATGCCATCTTCATGGCTGTTGAAAGATGGAAAGGACTTCCTCAGGAAATGGAAGAAGGAAGTCCTTTCCTCACTGCAAGAACATAAGGAAAAGCCAGAGAACTTCATGACAGGGATACTGAGGGGGATAAATGAGTTCATCTATGTGTCTTATTTTGGCTTCCAGAAGAGCAGAGTCCAAGATAAAGATTTGGAGTCAGGAAGTTTACTTGGAAAGTGATTCCCAGGGGCTTGAAGAGGACAGTTGGACAGTGAGGCAAGAAGGAAGGAAAGCTAACAAAGGGTTTCACTGCCCTGGTTTCCTCCGTGGCTGGGCTTATAAGCTCAGTGTGCCCGGGGCCCTCTGAGAAACTATGTAGATGCACCCCAGAAGGATTTTTCTGATAGATGAGAAGTGGGACATTTATATGGGACACCTCCCTCTCCCAGGATTTAATGTTCTTATACTTCCTGACCACTCAGCAGGCTAAGTGGCCTTGTGGGGTTTTGCAGAAAGCCCTGAGTCCCCAAACTAGAGAGGTACATGCATGAAGAGTGACCCTGGCAGACAGCATGGAGCAGTCCACCAGAGCTGAGCTTAAGTCAAAAGGGTTTAGGGGATGTGGCAGGGAGTAAAAAAGGATCTGCTACAACATGTGAAGTGCTTAGAAAAGTCCCCAGCACAAAGAATGTGCTGTATTAGTGTTCACTGTTGTGTTAATACTATTTAAGCATCAAGTAGTTGAATGCACTAAGGAGATTTTAAGGTCCCTTCTAAGAGGTATGACTGTATGGGTTTTCCTTTCTGTAAGGTTCTATGGTACAGTGACAAGTTCCATGTATGAAAATATTCAAATACTGTTGTAGCAACACATATTATTAACAAACATCACTAGATACGTCATTTACCTTGGACCAGATGATAGATGGTTTGGGGATTCCACTTGCCTTGCATGGTAAAGTTACTGGAATGCCTTCAATGGTACTGAGTACCTGCTGTCCATGCTGAATGGTTGGCAGAACTGGAAAAGGAAGCAATATGCAGAATCTGAGCACCCGTCCTTCCATTAAGCCTCACAAGTTTAAAGTTGAACATTTTCAGGATATACGAATATTTCTAAAAACTAGCAAAGACAACCTTTTCTGTTAGAAATGTATGGCAATTTGTAAGGGAGTGTAATAAAGTAAATAAAATAGTTGCAATCTGAAGAATTTAATAAAAACTTAAAATCAAGAAGTAAATTAAGTTGATTTTCCTAACAAAAATGAGAGGACTGAAGGTAATCGTATTTTCAGGAAATTCAAGTTAGAACTACGTCCTAAGAGTTACACACTTAACATATCTTACACCATTCTCCATTACCCCATTAAGCTGCAGTGCACTGACTTAACCTCACCTCCAGAGAAATGGACTGTTTAACCACTACAGATTAAATACCTGTCTATACACAAGAATCACTTAGCAAGCTACTAAATTTAACCTCGAAAATAGAATCTATTTTCGTAAAAGGAATTCAAAAGTAAAGCTTGAAAGGCCTCAGGAGTTTACATTTAAAAGTCTAAAATACAAGATTCTAAGTCTACATATATATATATATATATATATATATATATATATATATATATATATATATATTTTGGCAGTACACGGGCCTCTCACTGCTGTGGCCTCTCCTGTTGTGGAGCACAGGCTCCGGATGCACAGGCTCAGCGGCCATGGCTTACGGTCCTAGCCACTCTGCGGCATGTGGGATCTTTCCGGACCAGGGCACGAACCCGTGTCCCCTGCATCGGCAGGTGGACTCTCAACCACTGTGCCACCAGGGAAGCCCAGTCAATATTTTTCACTAAGAATGCATACCTTTTGACTTTAGAAAGCAACTAAAGAACTGACATTATATGATTGGAAGCAAAAGGAAAGGGAAGACTTCATCATTCTATTCTGTATATATCTGTTCATCATAACCAGCTTGCATACAAAGAATTATCAATACTCAATGTTCTCAAAATAAAGAATTTGATTAAAGAAGCTCCCAGGGACTTCCCTGGTGGTCCAATGTTAAAGAATCTGCCTTCCAATGCAGGGAACGCGGGTTCCATCCCTGATCAGGGAACTAAGATCCCACATACCGCAGGGCAACTAAGCCCACGTGCCACAACTACTGAGCCCGGGTGCCTCAACTAGAGAGAAGCCTGTGTGCCACGAACTACAGAGCCCATGCATTCTGGAACCCACATGCCACAACTAGAGAAGAGAAAACCTGCACACCACCACCAGAGAGAAGCCCGTGCTCCACAATGAATAGACTGTGCACTGCAACAAAAGATCCCACATGCCTCAACGAGGATACTGCATGCCGCAACTAAGACCCGACACAGCCAAAAAAATAAAATAAAAAATAAATAATAAATCTTAAAAAAAAAAAAAAGCTCCCATATGTGAAAGTACCTAACACAGCACAAGGAACGTAATAAAAGCCCAATATATACCAGGAATTTCCTTTCCTTCCCCCAGAAAGATGAGACTGGAGCTGTTTCCTAGAGCTCAAGCACTCGCTGTGGCTCTTGTTTTTAAGTCAAATTTCTCTAGAATTATCCCAGCTACCCCAGAGTAGAAGTTTGCCAGAACAAGAGAAACCAGAGACCTCAGTGCAAAAGCTTCCTTTTGAAAGGCTTAGATGAGCTTTGCTACATCCTTGTATTTTCCTAAGGCTGGGATTATTCTTTAGATCATATCTTCTTAAAGAATAGGCAGTAAATTCCCAGCCCTAGACAAGAATGTCAGGCTACTCTCTAAAGCGAGAAATTTAATTTCCAGAATCATCATGGAACAGTCAACTTTCAACTTTGCTGTCATTTTATGGCAACATGGAATAAGCCATTTTCTTAAATACATATTCAGTTTGACAGCTATAAAGGCAAGTGGCAAATTTAGGCAACGGTTTTCAAATCTGATGACATTTGAGTATGGAAGAGTTTTTCTTTCCAGATTGTCAATCTATATAAATCAACATGACAATTAAATAGTTTGTCATTTTAATTTGCACTTATATGTGCATTCGTTAATTCAATTCTTCTAAGAATTCATTGAGAGCCTTTGATTTACAATGTTGTGTTAATTTCTACTGTACAGCAAAGTGACTCAGTTATACATATATATATACATTCTTTTTTTAATATTCTTTTCCATTATGGTTTATCTCAGGATATAATAAATACTCTTAAAAGTGGAGAGGCAGGGCCTCCCTGGTGGCGCAGTGGTTGAGAGTCCGCCTGCCGATGCAGGGGATACGGGTTCGTGACCCGGTCCGGGAGGATCCCATATGCTGCAGAGCTGGGCCCGTGAGCCATGGCCGCTGAGCCTGCGCATCCGGAGCCTGTGCTCCGCAACGGGAGAGGCCACAACAGTGAGAGGCCCGCGTACCGCAAAAAAAAAAAAAAAAAAAAAAAAAAAAAGTGGAGAGGCAGACTGATGAAATTAACACAAATACAGAGGTATACAGAATTTGTGATACTGCATCACATCCAACTCAAAGGCAAATCTATCCTCTAAATAGCTGTTTGGTTTAGTTCATGTCAAATGCTGGGTTAATTTTTCTTAATCTTATTAACTGAATCAGTTACTCATTTTGGCCTAAGATGGATGAAACGATGTTGTGAAATGACCTTTTAACTTTTAATTGTTAAAATTTTTTGCATCTTGATAAACCACATCATTTGTTTGTCTGTCTTCTCCATACTCCTCGGATCTGGCAGACATCACAACTAATCATGTCACTCTTTCACCCAAATGAAAATTTATATCAGAATTCTTCTCAACACAATATTCTAGGCAGTTGCTAGATGCCAAAGGGAGATGACATGAATGCATTTCTACCGTAGATTCTCAAACTGGTCCATAAGCACCCTCTGCAAAATGTATGGACTGATCTTCTTTAAAAAATAGTTAAACACAACTATACCCAATTTGACATTATGTATTTACTCAACTAATTTAATGTTACTTTGGTATTTCTTCAAGAATATCTCACATAATGTTGGCGGAGATTGGTACAAGATTGGTATAAGATTGAAAGAGGTGGAAGAGGCTATTTACAATGAGAAGCACACATTAAAAAGAAGATGGCCTGTATCCACTGAAAATTTCAATGGAACAAGCAAAATTTGGAAATAACTGGATTCTCCAATCCAGGCCCTTAAAAAGACTGAATCAACTACTAAAAATAAATGTTCTGTTCTACTTTCATCCCTGTACACAGAGCTAGTTTTTAATACAACACTTTAAAAAGCAAATGTTGCAAAGTCTTTAAAGGAGATATACAAAAAAAGTTACGACAATTTCTTAAGCTATGAAGCTGTTATTTATTGAGATGTAAAAAGTTGGTAACGGTTACTCATGAATGGAAAAAAGATAGTTTCTGGACTTTTTTATTTGTGACCTTTAAGTTATTTAACACGCAAAAAGATTGTTTGGAGCACATGAAATGGCCTTTAGAAAAGTTTAGGTCATTTCTAGCAAACACACAAAGGGGTCATTACTAAGAATATGCTTGTTGCACAATCCGAGAAGAAGAGGCAATTTGGATGGTACAATAAGTTCAGCTTTCCTGAAATTAAAATGTACTTTCAAACATAACTCTTTGAGAGCTGAGTTCACTTTTATCAATTAAGAAACCACTTACAAAAGCCCTTGGAGAGACTCAGCGAGTGACTCCCAATAATGTCTTTTTGTATATACAGAAAAGGGAAATCTGGAAACAGGCTAAACAATGTAAATATTGTTCAAGAAATAAGGCTTTTTGTTAAGAATAACAATTAGGAAAGATATCTGCTTCTTCTAACTAGAAGAACAGAGTTATTTGATTTAAAGATATGAACCCAGCTTTGAACATGGTTTGGAAAGAATTATGATGGGTGCGCCTCTTACCATGCACGTCCACAGTGGTAGTTTTGCTAATGGTTCCAGCAACATTACTGGCCACACAAGTATACTCGCCCCCGTCCTGCAGCCGAGCTCTTTCAACATGGAGACTCCCGTCACTGCGTACAGTGATGTAAGGATTTTGGACCAACTTGAAGGAAAAAAGAGTCATTTTTAATTAAACAGGCAATATTGTGTAAGCCCAAACAAGATCTGCTTTCTTCTCCAACTGGGTTATTAAATGTGTTATAAAATAACAAAATATTTTAACACCCTTAAGTGAAAAATGATGAGCATAAAATGTTACCAAGAGTAGCATCAATTGTATGGCACTGTGATATACCACCAAAAATTCTACCCACTAACATCTGTCAGAATTATGCACATATTGGAAAGGGAAAGAAATAGAAAAACACTAATTCCCTGTTTCTGTAATTGTTGTTATCATGAAGGACCCAAATTTCACTTTTACTTTTGGCTTAATTTGTTCTTTTTCAAGAAGGCTTTACTACCACTTGTAAGCCATTTGACATTTTCATTCTGGCAAACAGGCATCATCCAAGCTGAGAGAATGTGACTTAATCTCAACATGCACCCTTTTCAGTGACAGATACAAATAATATTAGAGGGCACTGTACGATATAGGAACTGCATGAGAGAAGGCTGACAACGGTTTCTGTTAAGAATCATCACCTCTAACTCTGTAACATTTATGCATTTTGTTCAATCATAGGGTACTTTAGTGCTCAAACAGTATCATCCTATGTTATAAGGGCATTTATTATTGAGTGAGGTGCACTCATTTTTCTCAGGTTTTTATGCAAATACGAACAATTTTACATCTTATCCCATGGAGTCAATTCACTTTTAATTGGTACTTCAATAAGGGAGTATGTCTAAATACTCTGGAAAATGGAAGGAAAAATGCTCTGGACTAGGTGAAAATTTATTGCCATAGACAGCGTGTTTACAGAATAATTCCTTACAACTGTGAAAATTTTTCACATTCCTTCATAATCAAAAGTTATGCATTGAAAAACAATGACACAAAATAGATCCACATTTTAAAATAGTTCACAATAAAAGAATGTTTGACGATAACAATAAAGATTAATATATAAAATGAAAGAATGTTATGAGAATATTAACATTTTATTATGTCCTGCAAAGAAGGATATAAAATATTTAAATCCTGTGGAAAAAAACCTCATACTTGCTTCAGTTATTACATATTCTGAAGAGAGTTTACTAGTTACAAAATTATAAAAATTACACCATTGACTATTTCTCCATCATATTAATTTCAAAATAATATGAACTGCATAAACATGTTAATACTGAAGAAAAGTTTTGGTACACTTAAAAAATATATGTTTGGTGGGGCAGAAAAAAAAGAAAAAAAAAAAATATATGTTTGTATATTTATTACATTAAAATTTCAGTGTTTGGAATCCATTGCCTCTTACACAAGAGGCGAAATATGAATATGAATTCATATTACACAAGAGGAATATGAATGCATGGACTTAAAATGTTCTTACCATGGCTGAGTTCTTAATCCACCGACGTTCTGGAATGGGATTTCCAGCCAATAGAACACAAGGCAAAGTCAGCTGCTGTCCTTCAATTACACTGGTCACTGAAGGGCTGATTCCAATGAGTGGAGCAACTAAATCAGAGAGAGAACACGGGCACTGTCAATGCTATTTCATCCAAAGGAAGGCAAACTGTTTTATAGGCAAAGATGACTACTAATTATGCTATTAGAAATTGAGTTTTCAAGAACAAGATTTTTAAATGTACATGGGTATGAACTGGAAGATAGAGGTAAAGGACCCTTCTAAGCAGAGGGAATGGCAAGAGGACAGGTAATAGCAAAGAAGTAGAGAAAGTAAAAAAGAATAAGTCTATGGCATGAAAGGGCAGAAAAGTCAAGCCAAGAAATGTGCAATGTATTCAAATGGAGAGTGACTGAAAGCATTGATAAATAGAAGAGTGGAATCATCAGAACCATTTTCAGGAAATATCAATCTGAGAACTTACCGGACAAGGGAAAATTGGAAGGGATGAGATTAGTGAGGAGGCTGTCATAACAGCTCAGGCAAATAAAATGAGGTGGACTCTTAGATGGAAATCAGGGAAGTAATTCAACATAAATCAAAGCAAAATCTCTAAGAGAGTCTTCTTGGAAAATTTAAATATACGTAGATGAATTAAGGGAGATACATAAAGAAAATTTTATAGAAGTGTATTAATGAGATTTAAAAATCACAACAAATGATGTAATAATTTAAACAGTGTAGGACTAGTGCATAAATAGAATTCCAAGGAATAGACATAAGATTATAAATTTAGCATGTGACCAAATGGGTATTTTACTCAGTGGGAAGACAACATGCAATAAAAATATTAAAACAAATGTCTTACTACTTGGAAATAATGGATATTATATTCTTACTTCATATCATACACAGAAATAATTTCATGTGGACTAAAATAATAAGTGTAAAGAAAAGAACTAGAAAAGCACACCACCACAACATGTGTGTGGTGTGTGTGTGTGTGTGTGTGTACTCATACTTAAGGCTTAAATGAATTTATTCAATTGACCTTCATTTCTTCAAATGAAAGATAAGGAGCTTGAAGAGGATAATCTCTATTTCCAGTTCTAACATCATGAAATATGAAATAGGGTGGGGAGAAGGAAGGCTAATGTAGTAATCAGATGTTTACCTGTTTTTTTTTTGTTTGTTTGTTTGTTTTTAATGGTACAGGCAAGAGATGAGATACTAAGAGGAGTCTGATGTTTTCAAAAAATGTGGTGTCTAAGTACTTAAATGATCTTACCAAGTCCTGTCACTGTCACTGTTGCCTGGGACTGGATCTTTCCAAACTGGTTTTCAGCTTCACAGATATATGTTCCTTTATCACTTGCCCATAAGTCTAAAAAGAAGAGATTATTTACTCATTCAACATCATCTGTGGAGCATTAACTATGTGCCAGGCACTGTGCTTGTGATCTGGTAGTTCCCATTCTAGGGGAGGAGACATACCTTGAAAGCAACAATCATACCACAGTGTGATGACTGCTCTAATTTGAGCTTCAGACAATGTGCTTTGGGGGCACAGAGACAGAAGTGACTGAGGGCACAAGGAGGAGTTCGGGAAGGATTCACATAGGAGGTAATACCTAAGCTGTACCTGAAACAGTAGGTAGAACAGAGGAAGGGAAGTCCAAACCTAATGGGCTGCAAAGGCAAGAGCATGACTTGAAAAATCATGGTCTGCTCAAAGAATGGAAAGCTGAAGTACCACCCTGGGGGCGTTTGGAGGTTTGCAGGGGTGATTGCTTTCATTGGTCCAATGATCAGGGGAGTCTACTGGCAAAAACTAGGGAGACAATGCATGGGGGGGATTCATGAAAGGAACAATATCCCAAGTTCACCAACACTTTTGAAGACCCCACTGGAAATTCATGGATGTGATGACTTTGTTTATAATTATTTGAGCCTACAACCTAATTCTATATAAGTGGAAGAAAGAAAGAACTCTTGCAAGAATTGCCCGCCATTTCAGAAAATCACTTCACCAGCCCGGAGTTTTTGAGTCATCAATCCCATATTCCTGTATCAGTCTACATTTTAGCTCTCAAATTCATGGTGATATACATAACGTGTATGCATATTGTAATGAGCATTGTCAGAGCATTTATCTATTTAAATACTTTTTTGTTGTTGTGGTGGTACGCGGGCCTCTCACTGCTGTGGCCTCTCCCGTTGCGGAGCACAGGCTCCGGACGCGCAGGCCCAGCGGCCACGGCTCAAGGGCCCAGCCGCTCCGCGGCATGTGGGATCCTCCCGGACCGGGGCACGAACCCGTGTCCCCTGCATCGGCAGGCAGACTCCCAACCACTGCGCCACCAGGGAAGCCCTAAATACATATTATTTTAATAAAAATTACTTTCCTTTGTTTTCCTTTGTACTACATGTTGCATGTTAAAATAATTTTTATTATGTAGGTTGATCAAATACATAGAATTTTCAGAATAATAAAAAGGATATTTATACAATATTTAAAATTAAAGAGTGTGTTGGGGATTAGGATGAGGATCGCTGGGTTACAGGCTGTGTGGGCATAGTCAGGAGCCTGAAGATGAAGAGGTAGCCTGGTGCCTTATAAAACAGTAAAGTTTTATCTTATGAGCAACTGGGGAGTCAAGAGAAGATTTTTAAATAGGGGATTGATCGTCACCTTTGCAACTATCTTAACTAAAACAGGCACAGTTTAATCTATTGATAAGACGTTGGCAGAGAAAAACACAGCTTTCCATTATGAATAGTTCCATACTATCTCAAATAAAGAGCAGTGACCAAGTTTCTACTCTGTTAACCACATGCATATAACTGCAGAATTGCATCTGGTAAGCACAGACAGTGTTCACTCTCAAAATTAGCAAACATTCATTTGCCAAGGAAAGCTCAGCAAATCACCTGGTTAATAAGTTATACATTGTTTCTAACCAAGATAGTCTCCATACTACCAACTCGGGCTAATTTCTGTAGAAATACAAAATACTAGTGAGAGCTAAGTTTCTCATCACTAGTTTCCTTTTAGATGATTTAATTTGAACAACTGGGCAACCATCGGTGAAAACAATGCCCTCCTTTATTCTTACTTTTCTTTCATTTCCGCTAACTGATTTGTTTTCAGGTCTCATTTGTTTCCCTCTGGGTTGTTTCTCATCACCACCATCACCCTACCTATATGATCCTCTCCTTTCTTCCCTCCCGCTCCTGTCTCCTCATATCCTGCAGGGGAGCTGTTCTGAAACAGTATGTTCACATGCCTTTTCATGCCTATGAAGCTTGGGGGTCTATTTTCTACCTCACCAACTACATTTCTTCACCTGCATGTTTCAGTTCCTGCACAATCTGACCCAATCTAATGAGTAATTCTGGTAGGTACTTTTGTGACCATCCACTCAGACAGTAGATTGTAAAATGCCTGAGTGAGGAACCCCATATTTGACTTCTGTCTTCACCTAGCACAGAGCTGTAAGCACTTTTAATTAGACAGTTTAATTTGTATTGAAAGTTTAAGTGGCCAATGTATATTTAATATTGTTAATAAACATGAAAATCACTTATTGGGGGCTTTCTACAAAATACCCTAAAAATGCAATTTTATTAAAAAAATCAATTAATCATCTAAATGTTTTTACTCCTCTGGTGCCAGTATCCAAATATTCTTAACAATATTTGAAAAAGTACTAAGTGTTTACAAATATCTGAATGCTTAATAGCTTACAGGTAAAAGTGTGGGATGGGCTTCCCTGGTGGCGCAGTGGTTGAGAGTCCGCCTGCCGATGCAGGGGATGCGGGTCTGTGCCCTGGTCCGGGAAGATCCCACATGCCGCGGAGCGGCTGGGCCTGTGAGCCATGGCCGCTAAGCCTGTGTGTCCGGAGCCGTGCTCCGCAACGGGAGAGGCCACAGCAGTGAGAGGCCCGCGTACCGCCAAAAAAAAAAAAAAAAAGTTTGGGATGATGGCATATTTGACTTTTTAAAAAATGTTTTGCTCCAGATATATATAGCTTTTAATCAAAAAATTTTGATAGTGTATAGTGTCCCTATGCATGTGGTTATGTATTCTTGGCCCAAAATAATTAACATTAACTAACTACTAGTAATCTTTTACCTTTCTATACAACAGGTGGTACAAGAGTCAATAAAATGTGATTACTTATCCATCTACAGGCCCAGGAGACTCTATTTGCAATAAGAAACAGTGAGATATGAAGAAGTCATATTGCTTCATAAATCTATATGATATAGTAATGACATAAAATTGAATAAAATGTTATTCATTTATGACAATTCCCAGATATGAATTCAGTATTATTTTAAAATGAAATGCAACAAACACAAAATATGTTGGCACGATTAATTCACTATTTTAAACATAGCAACACCTATGTATAAAAAATGTATAATTTATAGTATATATTTGTATAAAATATATTTCCTTTAACCTACTTGAAATAAAGAGAGCTCCTGTTCTTAGTTGGCTGATGGAACTCACTGAAAAAGGTCTTGAGTAGATGGGCATGTTGTCTAATCTTCGCCATTTAATCTTTGGTTCTGGATAACCCTGGACATAGCAAGGTAATGTCACATTTGAGCCAATTTCCATAGACACATCAGCAGGTTCTTGTATAAAAACTGGAGGTGCTGGAAGATATTTAGAATGAAAAAAAGTGGTCATTGGTATAGTATACATGTGCCTTAAATATAAATTAATTATTAAACTATCAACAGATTGAATTCAAATCAAATCATGGTTCATATAATATTATAAATATATGCTTTAAGTATTCCTGTCTGCTATTGAAATAGATTTTTTAAATAAATGAATAGAGGAACAAAGAAGTTCAACTATTTCCTTAAAGTGATACAATGGAAAGGGTGGGAATTTAAATCAAGATTTCCTTAACTAAAGAGAATCTTTCATTTTTGGAATTTGTTTTCAATTTTAGTTTATGCCATACTCCTCAAAACTTAAAATTTTCTTACAAATAAGTCTGCCTTGCAATGAAATATTTTTAACACTTTCCAAAACTTACTTCTTTAGGCTGAATTTTTAAATAAACTAATTATATCAGAGTTCATTCTTCAATAGATCACCATATAACAAGGTAACAGTATTTAATCTTAAATTATATTCTTGGTGTATATCACATTCTTGCTTCTCAGTATCTTTCACATTTTTTTTGCATTTTTGAGTTAAAGAAATTGAAGCTTGAGAATCAATAACTCAAATTAAAGTAACAGAATAGCATTTGATAAATGGACAATACGGACTGCTTAATGTTAGAGCTAAGAAATGATTCAGAAATTATAAAATTATAGGTAAGAAGTCTACACTTATCTACATAATTTAGGTAACCACAGAAGCCAGGGGGAAAAATCAGAGGTAACAGGCATACCCTGGAAAACAGAGGAATGCAATATAGGGAGGATGCTGTCAGAAAGCCCAAATAGATGAGGCTCTCAGTATGTCCCACGGAACTTATGAGTAATAATGTTTGAGGTATCAGGCAAGGAGAAATACATAAGATACTATTAGAGGTAACAGATGAAATCTGCTCATGTAGGACTCTAAGAGGAAGTACCCCAGGGATGTCTCCTTGATAATGTCAAGATCAAACAATGGTCAGGAACTACAACAACTATCACTTATAGAGCCAGAGACTCTGTTAAGTCCTCTTCATTAGTTACCTCATTTGATCTTCAAAATATCCCTATGAGGTAGGTACTGTTACTACCCCAATTTTATAAAACTGAGACAGAGATAGTTAATTTGCTAAGTGTCACATGGAATTGAACAGTGGAACTAGGATTGAAAACCAGGTTGATCCGACTCCAAAGTCACAGTTCTTTATCATTATATCAGCCTCCCCTTTTCCATGGGTTCTTATAACTGCCCATACTCAAGCTGGTTATCAGGTTAGTAAGAATGGGTGTGGAGATCACTTCTCTCCTTCTCAACAGGAATTCTGGGACTTGAATGCACAGCTGTCTCCCAAGTAGCATTAGTGCTTTATTAGCCTGGGCCAAACGACCTCCTTTAACTTTACAGCCACATTTTCGATTATTTCTCCATACAAATCTTATTCTCTGGACAATCAGAACTTACTCTTCTCCAGTCAAGGACTGACCTTTCCGAAATCAGCACCTGTGTTACCACCATCCCTTTCAAATGTGATGTCTGCTGTTGATCTCTGGCTACTGAAACACTGACAATTCTTGAAGGCAGTTCAAAAGGCCCTTCCTCAATGCCATCTCTTACCATCCTAAATGGATATGATTTCTTCCCTCTCTGAGCTTTCACAGAACTCACTCTACACCACTCTCATGGCAATGGCTAAATTCAGCCTCTTACTAGACTATATGTTAGACTTTCCCCAGAGAATTTATATTTGTAACCACATTTTTACCTTTTATAGCAACTAACATGGTAGTTTGTGCATTATACATGGCTGCTAGATATTTGTGAATGATTAAATCAATATTAAAACACTTCAACAATAACCTTGTGCGTGTGTGTGCATTAAGTGTATATGATGATAACAACATTGATCCAGTACATTTGAACTTTCATTTTTGAAGAAACATGGCAATTTCAGAAGTGCCATTGTTTGTTTTTTGAAACTACATAAAATAAAATTAAGTTAAATAGTACAACTGAGCAACATGTTTTTAAAAAGAAGTTATGTACCTGTGTTTAGATTTCTCTTATATACATATGGGAATCTGACTAATAAAAAATAATAGGTAAAATAAACGTATTTAAAAAATAATTTAGAAAGCAGCTGATTGTGTGCTTATCTTATGTGTGTAAGGCCTAGTTACTTTTCTCTGGAGTGATACTAGTCATTTATTCCAGAGCCAGCTGCTTGTCTGAAACAGAGAGGTATAAAAATCCCAGAATATGTTAGGCTCAGAGTGTGAACAGGTGACTATGGAGATAAGACAGAAAATAAATTCCAGAAGAGCAAAAAGATATGCATAAGCCTGGGATTGACTAAGTATTGGGGAGGAAACCAAGCTTACTGACATAAAGAGCATAGCCATCAGTGAAAATGGAGACAAAATGAGAATTTTCAGATGCAAGAAAGCCAAGAACAAACTAGATTTAAAAAGGATAGGGGGCAGAGTCAAGATGGCGTGTGGAAAGACACCGAGTTAGCATCTCCTCACAACTAGGGTGCCTGCCGGCAGCTGGTGAGGGACCCTGACACCCAAGGAGATGGGAGGAACCCCCAAGTGAACGAGTAGGATGTGGGGGGACTGAGGGGGGAGAAGAAGTAGAGGCAAGACAGGATTGGCACCCCTGAGGCTGGGGAGATCAGGAGAGGCAGGTAGGAGAGGAGCTAAGGGTGACTGCCCCGCCCACTCAGGCCTGGGGAGCCTGCTGAGCTCCCAGGCAACTCCCCTGCCCCCAAGGCCTCCACGTCCCCCTGGGCACATTGGTCCTGGGGGCATAAGAGGGAGGCTGGGGAGATCAGGAGAGGCAGGCAGGAGGGGCCCTCCAGAACAGAGGAGCAGGAGAGGAGAGGAAGGCATTTGCCCCACCCACTTGAGCCCAGGAAGCCTGCTGGGCTCCCAGGTGAGGTCCCCCACCCTCTGAGACCAGGGATGGGGGGCACACCTGGGCCACTTCTGTTCCTTGAGCCTAAGCCCCAGCCCCCCACAGCCCCCAGGGCCTATTCCAGCCCTGTGGGTCCAAAGCATAGGTGCTGCCGACCGCTCAAACCTCGCCCTTGCTTAGATGCCACCCTCCACAGCCAAGGCCTTTACCACCCTTTTTTTTCTTTCTTTCTTTCTTTTTTTTTCCCTTTCCCTCCTCCTCTTTTTTACTATTGTGGTACTGATGTACCTTCCAGTTGTTGATTCATCTATATGTTTATTTTTATATTCTTTCTAACATATCTGTTAGTTTCCAAGCCTAATTTTATTTTTCACTTTGTTATTGTTCTTTTTTTATTTCTTTTTTTCTTTTTTTTTCTTGTTGCCACCGCATGTGGCTTGTGAGATGTTGGTTCACGAGCCAGGGGTTGGGCTGAAGCTCCTGCAGTGTGAACTCCGAGTCTGAACCACTGGACTAACAGAGAATAGGGGTATTCCCTGAGACCCTAGGGAATATTCATTGGAGTGAGGTCTCACAGAGGTTCTCATCTCAGCAACAAGACCCAGCTCTACCCAACAGCCTAAAAACTCCAGTGTTGGAAGCCTCAGGCCAAACAACCAGTAAGACAGGAACACAAACCCACCCATTTAAAACAAAAACAAAAAAACACATGAGATGGCAAAAAAATATGTCACAGCTGAAGGAACAAGGTAAAAACCTACAAGACCAAATAAATGAAGAGGAAATAGGCAATCTAACTGAAAAACAATTCAGAGTAATGATAGTAAAGATGATCCAGAATCTCAGAGATAGAATGAAGGCACGGACTGAGAAAATACAAGAAATGTTTAACAAAGATCTAGAAGAACTAAAGAACAAAGAAACAGAGATGAACAGCACAATAACTGAAATGAAAAAAACACTGGAAGGAATCAATAACAGAATAACTGAGGCAGAAGAACGAATAAGTGAGCTGGAAGACAAAATGGTGGAAATAACTGCCGAGGAGTAGAATAAAGAAAAAAGAATTAAAAGAACTGAAGACAACCTTGGAGACCTCTGGGACGACACTAAACACACCAACATTCGAATTATAGGGGTCCCAGAAGAAGAAGAGAAAAAGCAAGGGTGTGAGAAAATATTTGAAGAGCTTATAGTTGAAAACTTCCCTAACACGGGAAAGGAAATAGTCACCCTAGTCCAGGAAGCACAGAGAGTCCCATACAGGATAAATCCAAGGAGAAACACGCCAAGACACATATTAATCAAACTAATAAAAATTAAATTCAAAGAAAAAATATTAAAAACAGCAAGGGAAAAAACAAAAAATAACATACAAAGGAATCCCCATAAGGTTATCAGCTGATTTTTCAGCAGAAACTCTGCAGGCCAGAAGGCAGTGGAAGGATACACTGAAAATGATGAAAGGGAAAAACCTACAACCAAGATTACTCTACCCAGCAAGGATCTCATTCCAATTCAATGGAGAAATCAAAAGCTTTTCAGACAAGCGAAAGCTAAGAGAATTCAGCACCACGAAACCAGGTTTACTACAAATGCTAAAGAAACTCCTCTAGGTGGGAAACACAAGAGAAGAAAAAGACCCACAAAAACAAACCCAAAACAATTAAGAAAATGGTAATAGGAATATACATATTGATAATAACCTTGAATGTAAATGGATTAAATGTTCCAGCCAAAAGACACAGACTGGCGGAATGGATACAGAAAAAAAGACCTATATATATGCTGTCTGCTAGAGACCCACTTCAGACCTAGGGACATATACAGACTGAAAGTGAAGGGATGGAAAAAGATATTCCATGATAATGGAAATCAAAAGAAAGCTGGAGTAGTAATACTCATATCAGACAAAATAGACTTTAAAATAAAGACTGTTATAAAAGATAAGGAGGGACACTACATAATGATCAAGGATCAATCCAAGAAGATATAACACTTATAAATGTTTATGCACCCAACATAGGAGCACCTCAATACATAAGGCAAATGCTAATAACCATGAAAGGAGAAATCGACAGTAACACAATAATAGTATGGGACTTTAACACCCCACTTACACCAATGGACACATCATCCAAACAGAAAATAAATAAGGAAACACAAGCTTTAAATGACATAATAGACCAGATAGATTTAATTGATATTTATAGAACATTCCACCCAAAAGTGGCAGAATACACTTTCTTCTCAAGTGCAGCCAGAACACATCTTCTCCAGGATCACATCTTGGGTCAAAAATCAAGCATTGGTAAATATAAGAAAATTGAAATCATATCAAGCAGCTTTTCTGACCACAATGCTATGAGATGGAAACCAATTACAGGAAAAAAACTGTAAAAACCATAAATACATGGAGGCTAAACAATACATTACTAAATAACCAAGATATCACTGAAGAAATCAAAGAAGAAATTTAAAAAATACATAGAAACAAATGACATTGAAAACATGATGACCCAAAAACTGTGGGATGCAGCAAAAGCAGTTCTAAGAGAGAAGCTGATAGCAATTCAATCTCACCTCAAGAAACAAGAAAAACCTCAAATAAACAATATAACCCTACACTTAAAACTAGAGAAAGAAGAACAAAGAAAACTCAAAGTCAGTAGAAGGAAAGAACCCATAAAGATCAGAACAGAAATAAATGAAATAGAAACCAAGAAAACAATAGCAAAGATCAATAAAACTAAAAGGAGTTTCTTTGAGAAGATAAACAAAATTGGTAAACTCTTAGCCAGACTCATCAAGAAAAAAACGGAGAGGATGCAAATCAATAAAATTAGAAATGAAAAATGAGAAATCACAACTCACACCACAGAAATACAAAAGATTATAAGAGACTACTACAAACAACTATATGCCAATAAAATGGACAACCATGAAGAAATGCACAAATTCTTGGAAAGGTACAATTTTTCCAAGACTGAACCATGAAGAATTAGAAAATATAAACATACCTGTCACAACTAATAAAATTCAAACCATAATTAAAAATCTTCCAACAAACAAAGGCCCAGTACCAGATGGCTTCACAGGTAAATTCCATCAAGCACTTAGAGAAGAGCTAACAGTGATCCTTCTCAAACTCTTCCAAAAAATTGCAGAGGGAGAAACACTCCCAAATTCATTCTGCAAAGCCACCATCACCCTGATATCAAAACCAGAAAACGATATTACAAAAAAAGAAAATTGTCGACCAATATCACTGATGAAAATAGATACAAAAGTCCTGAACAAAATACTAGCAAACAGAATCCAACAACACATTAAAAGGATCATACACCATGATCAAGTGGGATTTATCCCACGGATGCAAGGATTCTTCAATATACACAAATCAATCAATGTGATACACCACATTAACAAATTAAGGAATAAAAACCATATGATCATCTCAATAGATGCAGAAAAAGCTTTTGACAAAATTCAGTACTCATTTATTATAAAAACTCTCCAGAAAATGGGCATAGAGGGAACCCACTGCAACATAATAAAGGCCATATATGACAAACTCACAGTAAGCATCATACTCAATGGTGAAAAACTGAAAGCATTTCCACTAAGATCAGGAACAAGACAAGGATGTCCACTCTTGCCACTTTTAGATTCAACATAGTTGTGGAAGCCATAGCCACAGCAATCAGAGAAGAAAAAGAAATTAAAGGAATACAAATTGGAAAAGAAGAAGTAAAACTGTCACTGTTTGCAGATGACATGATACTATACATAGAGAATCCTAAAGATGCTACCAGAAAACTACTAGAGCTAATCAATGAATTTCGTAAAGTTGCAGGATACAAAATTAATGCACAGAAATCTCTTACATTCCTATACACTAATGATGAAAAATCTGAAAGAGAAATTAAGGAAACACTCCCATTTACCATTGTAACAAAAAGAAAAACATACCTAGGAATAAACCTACCTAGGGAGACAAAAGACCTGTATGCAGAAAAGTATAAGACACTGATGAAAGAAATTAAAGATGATACCAACAGATGGAGAGATATACCATGTTCTTGGATTGGAAGAATCAATATTGTAAAAACGACTATACTACCCAAAGCAATCTACAGATTCAGTGCAATCCTTATCAAACTACCAATGGCATTCTTCACAGAATTAGAACAAAAATTTTTACAATTCGTATGGAAACACAAAAGACCCCGAATAGCCACAGCAATCTTGAGAAAGAAAAATGGAGTTGGAGGAATCAGGCTTCCTGACTTCAAACTATATCACAAAGCTACAGTAATCAAGACAGTATGGTACTGGCACAAAAACAGAAATATAGATCAATATCTTGTAGACAGATCTATCAGGTACAAGGTAGAAAGCCCAGAGATAAACCCACGCACATATGGGCACCTTATTTATAACAAAGGAGGCAAGAACATACAGTGGAGAAAAGACAGCCTCTTCAGTGAGGGGTGCTGGGAAAACTGGACAGCTACATGTAAAAGAATGAAATTAGAACACTTCTTAACACCATACACAAAAATAAACTCCAAATGGATCAGAGTTAAACGTAAGACCAGACACTATAAAACTCTTAGAGGAAAACAGAGGAAAAATACTCTTTGACATAAACCACCCAGTAAGATCTTTTCTGACCCACCTCCCAGAGTAACGGAAATAAAAACAAAAATAAACAAATGGGACTTAATTAAACTTAAAAGCTTTTGCACAGCAGAGGAAACCATAAACAAGACAAAAAGACAACACTTAGAATGGGAGAAAATATTTACAAATGAAACAACAGACAAATGATTAATCTCCAAAATTTACAAACAGCTCATGGAGCTCAATATCAAAAAAACAAACCATCCAGTTAAAAAATGGGTGGAAGACCTAAGTAGACATTTCACCAAGGAAGACATACAGATGGCCAAGAGGCACATGAAAAGATGCTTCACATCACTAATTATTAGAGAAACGCAAATGAAAACTACAATGAGGTCAGACCTCATGCTGGTCAGAATGGCCATTATCAAAACATTGAGAAACAATAAATGCTGGAAAGGGTGTGGTGAAAAGGGAACCCTCCTGCGCTGTTGGTGGGAATGTAAATTGATACAACCACTATGGAAAACAGTATGGAGGTTCCTTAAAAAACTAAAAATAGAACTACCATATGACCCAGCAATACCACTATTGGACATATACCCTGAGAAAACCGTAATTCAAAAAGAGACATGTACCACAATGTTCATCGCAGCTTAATTTACAATAGCCAGGACATGGAAGCAACCTAAATGTCCATCAACAGATGAATGGATAAAGAAGATGTGGCACATATATACAACAGAATAGTACTCAGCCATAAAAAGAAACAAAATTGAGTTATTTGTAGTGAGGTGGTTGGACCTAGAGTCTGTCATACAAAGTGAAGTCAGAAAGAGAAATAAAAATACCGTATGCTAACACATATATATATGGAATCTAAAAAAAAAAATGGTACTGATGAATCTAGTTTCAGGGCTGGAATAAAGATGTAGACACGGAGAATGGACTTGAGGACATGGGGTGGGAGGGGGAAGCTGGGGCAAAGTGAGAGTAGCATCGAGATATATACACTACTGAATGTAAAACAGTTAGCTAGTGGGAAGCAGCAGCATAGCACAGGGAGGGAGATCAGCTCGGTGCTTTGCAATGACCTAGAGGGTGGGATAGGGAGGCTAAAGAGGGAGGGGAAATGGGGATATATGTATGCATATGGCTGATTCACTTTGTTGTACAACAGAAACTAACACAGTATTGTGAAGCAATTATACTCCAGTAAAGATTTAAAAGAAAAAAGAAAGGGTAGGGCTTCCCTGGTGGCGCAGTGGTTGAGGGTCTGCCTGCCGATGCGGGGGACACGGGTTCGTGCCCCGGTCCGGGAAGATCCCACATGCCGCGGAGTGGCTGGGCCCGTGAGCCATGGCCACTGAGCCTGTGCATCCGGAGCCTGTGCTCCGCAACGGGAGAGGCCACAGCAGTGAGAGGCCCGCGTACCACAAAAAAAAAAAAAAAAAAAAAAATGGTAAGTGAAGCTCAAGTTGTGCTCACAAAACTCAATTAAGATGAGAGAAGTCACCAGTGGTGAAGAAGCTTTGGGAAGAGTGTCAGGCACGAGACAAGCACAAGGTCAGGGAATAAATGTACTGGTACCAGAAAACAAGGCAAATGAGAGTACCAGGCACTAGGTAAGCAGCCAGGACAGCATCAATGAGAAGCAAACATCAAAATGAAGCAGCTCCTACCTCAAGCCAAGAAGCCTTTTAAGTGCTTCCTACTCCTGAGTGTGACCAATTCGGACTCCAAGTGAATTAACATTGGGTGGATGGTAAACAGATTAACAAAACCAGTGGGAAAGGAAGCAGAAGTGATTATAGTACAAAATATGGAACTTGTACAGAGGAGCTGCTTAGAGAAGTAGCTTAGGGAAGCTGCAGCCCACCAGGTGGTTTCAAATCGCAGCTCCACTATTTCTTAGTCTGTAAAATTGGAAAATTATTTTACCTCCCCCAGTTTAAATTTCCCCATGAATAAAAGGGCGATAACATATCCTATCCCACGCTGTTAAAAGAGAGAATCATTATTAATCATTTAGCATGTAGTAATCACCCAACTATAAACTATCAATGATCATAAATATTGTATAGTTAATTTATTAAATCATAGTTCTGGAGTTTAATGTATCTAATGTTAGTTTCAATTTTGGCTTCTGCATACAGTCTGTTGGATTTATTAGGCTGGATCCTCTGTGATCACCTAAATATTTGTGTGCAAGCACTTTGAGGACTGCACAGGGTTAAAGCACCGTACAGCTCTGTTGTCACTTACAGGTGGATATGGCTGTGTGCACACATTATTTTGAAAATATAAAAGTTACAAACAGATTGACCATCTTGCTCTGATACCTATTCTATAAAATTATTCTAGTTCCTTTAGTGATAATTAAATCTATCTCCACTATGGCAACTCTTGCATTAGATTAGTCAAACTGAAATTTTCTTTCTTTCCTAAAATGGCTGAACATACTGTTTTGGTTCTACCAAACCACAAAACATGAAACCACAGTCTAAGTCTAAAACATCACCCTCTGTGGTGTGGAATGCTGTAAATAAAGTCACTGCCAGGCCAACTTTTTGTTTGATGTAGCCAATCTTCTTCTCTTCCACATGACACCCTTTTAAAAAAGGATGAAAAGCATTGGTAACACTCCCTGAATATTGACCTGAAATGTCCATAACGGAGACTCACTACAAGAAGCTAGAACTCATGAATAACATTAAATGGCCTTTTTATGATTATTTTTGATCTAGTATTGTTTATGTGAAATAATAGGCCCACAAAAACAATCTGAAAGTCTAACTAGTTACATGATATGGATAAAAGCAAGTTTTTCTTCTTAAGTCATAATCTACTTTATGCCCAGTAGTTTTGGAACTCAAATGAATAATTTTATGCACCACTAATAGTAGTACTTAAATTGTCTCAAGCCCTTTTTAAAAAAAAATCAAGTTGAAACAGTGACTATCATATTAAAAGCACAATGCTTAATCTTAAACTCTATACCACTATCATATATGCATTTCTATATTATTTTTCAAGACTCAAAGAATCAAAGTGACCATTCAGTTTGTAAAATTAATATTCACCTATTTGATACACGTCCATTAAGCAGCTTTGGAGGAAAAGCAGTAACTGCTGACATGCTGAATGCACATAGGTGATAATACCTCATTTCATCCTTACAACCAACCTATCAGGTAGGTACTGTTAAAAGTCAGGTAGAAAACCCAGTCCCTTTCTAGAGCTCATTCTCTTAAACACTATATAAATTCTAGGGAAAACTTGTTCTTTTGTTTGTTTGCTTTTAAACCTAATAGCAATAATCACAACTATCACTGCAACTATCACTTGCACAGTGCTTGGCAGTTACATCCTCTATCTGCTAGGATATGTAACAATAGTTTTATGTGGACAGAAAAGGTCTAGTCAAACTTTGTAAGCTACAATGATCAGAATTCTAATGGTGAATAAGGAAATAGTTAAGGCATAGCAGAAACATGAATGGTACTGATGTTAATATTAAGTTATTTGGCAATTTTTAACAATGATCAAGGTTACAGTAAGCAAACAATAGAGTTTATATAAGTAGTTCCATCAGGACAATTATTGGAATAAAAGTTAAGGAAGCCATTGTTTTAGAAAGGGTCGTTGAGAGTGAAGACCTTGAATATGAGTGGAGATAAAACAAAATTCAGTTCAAGGAATAAGGGATAAATATAAAACTTTTGTTAGGATGGTTTCCTATCTACTCCAAGTCACTCCAGCACAGACAGACCTAACCCTTATATAGTTTGTCACTAATCTGAAGAGAGAACCTGGAAAGTCCAGAAGCTAAAAAGATTTTCAAGAAGACAGTAAGTAAGCAAAGAAACATGTAAGATGTTTAGATTTTCTACAGTCTTGGAGGGTTTGAGGGTGTCATTCCCTTTCTGCTGGGCTATTTCACTCTTCCTTCTAGAGCTAGACAACTCTACAAGAATATTGGGTGAATAGAAAATATCTGTGCAGGAAAGAGAGAGAAGCAAAACTAGAAAATGTTGAGAAGTGAAACTTAGTATATTTCTTGAAAACAAGAATTCTGTATCTAATCACCCTCTTCATTTGGACCTTATATTTCTAAAAGCATTTCTTGTATTTCACACTCTGCTGGTAGATTCAGAGACCCTCCACCCAGAGATTCCAATCGTATTTCCAAGGCACTTCTCTTAATAACCACAGAGTTTAGTCATGGTTCAAACACATCTTGCTGTGCTCTAGACAGATTCTACAGTGGTCTTTGTGGCCATTTTCAGCTTTGTTGATTCTACCCCAAGGGCATAATCACCAAGAATGCAGAGTGTTCACCAGACAGCCTAGGGGCATGGGGATCATAAAAGATCCCAGCTGGAAAAAAATTTTAGTTTATATGAAATAAAATACGAAGCTTAGAGGGTCATGATTTTCATTTAAAGAACAAAGTTAGTAGAACTAAAATGTTTTGTGTTAACTTTATTCTAAATAAAAAATGCATTTTCTTTATAGTTCTTAACTTTTGTTAAAAAAAACAGCTTTGGCATGAAAATCATCATGCATAAATGAAAATACAATTTAATGAAATGTCATATTTTATAAATTTAAGTGATGCAAACATTTGACTTATCTGTTAAAATTAAGCTGCCAGGTTCTTTTTCACATGAAATAAGCTCTGTTTTATTTCATGTGTTACCAAACTGTGTAATTTTATTTTTGAAGAAACATGAGATGGAGAGATGAAGAAGGAGGGAGGGCCAAACTTCTTGAGTAATCTGACTAAAGTTGTCATGCACATGCTGTATCATTCACATTGTGATTGACATTTATTTGTAGTTTGTACTTTGTTTTATACATAAGGAGTCATTGCTAGTGAATTTTTTTTTTAAAAAGTAAGATAACAATCTGCTACCTTTGCTGTCATCAACATCTCCAAATTATGGTCTAGGGCCAAAGTCTAAGTTTTGGCCTCCAGATGTTAATACTTAGGAATTTGGTGTCCAAATGGATGACTCCTGATAGGAAAATGTCTGGCAACAGATGATAGACCAGTGAAGCCTACAGTCTCTGAAATCAAACAACCTAGATTCAAATATCCAGGCTCTGTCCCTCCATAGCTCTTGACCCTGGTCAAGTTGCTTAGCCTTTTTAAGCTTCCGTTTCCTTACCTATGTAACAGAGAAAATTATAGTATCTTCCTCTTAAGATTGTTATGAGGGTTTAATGATATAATGCATATACAAGTTCTTAGCACAGTGCATGGTAAATAGAAAAAAACTTGGTACATGCTAACTACCATTATTATATTAATAATCTGAAATGCTAACTGTAGTTTTGCCATTTTGACAAATATTTCCACCAACTGCTTCAAAGTTATTAGTGTCAAAAAATACCAGGTCAATTTCAATACAAACTTGTCTATCAGAGACGGGATGCTTACAGCCAACATCCAGAGTTATCTTGCCAGTTGCTCTTCCGGCATCATTGACAGCAACACACGTATAATCACCAGCATCCAGATCTTGAGTTTCTTGAATCTTCAAAAGTCCCAAGAGAGGGTCAATAATGAGAAATGGTGAGGGCCTCAGCTCAAGATCCCCTAAGTCAAAACAAAGCGGAAAACGTTAAACAGTTACATGTTTACATAGTTTGCTATTGATTTGATTGCAAAACTTCTGAAGAAAACGATTGTAGTTTTTAAATACAAGTGTCTTGCACAGTGCAGACACTTAAACAATGTTTATGCAATGAAAGAATGGCGTGTTTCTTGGTAATGAGCTGATTTATTAGTCTGTATAATTCCACAGGCTAATCTATAGTCAAAAATTAGGCCCTAAATGAATTATGTACAAATATTTCCTACCATATATGTACCTAAATGAGAACAAACTCTTTGAAGCTATGTTGGGGGACTAGGAGAGAGTGGCAGCTGCCACCGTGGCTGTGTTAGGTAAGAAGGGAATGGGAAGATGAAGGTTGAAATGAGGTTTCTACCATCTTTGTGGCAGGATGAATTTCAATTACCCAGGAAATGCTTCGGAGACTATGGGTGTTCTTAGTTTGGCTAATGACCAGGTTTCTGGTTTGCTGAATGTTCTCAGTCAGATTTTGTCTTGTGAAAGGTATGAGCTGCCTAAGACGATTCTAAGGATGGCTCATGAAGTAGGAACCACAGCTGGCTAGAGAGGGTAGGGAAGAGCTTGCTGAGAGAAGAGAAAGAATGGATGAGGAACTCTTGACAATGGCCGGAGAGGAGTATTGTTATATAAACCTCCCAGGATACCTCTACTAAATCTGTATTAGGCATCAAAGTTCTTTAAGTTGGAGTTAGAGGTTTTTTTGGAAGAAGCAGGCAGGGGATAAATGAGTGGAGGATGGAACCAGATATCGAGTTTGACCTCGGTATGAGGGTAGAGTGACCCAAGAAAGATGAGTTATTTCTGGGTTACCTGTCCCTGCAGTGCCTCAGATCCCCTGAGAACCATTTCTATTTGAAGGCAGGCAATGCCTCAACAAATCTCTAAGTTGGGTTAGCCTTTCCTTAGGCTTCCCTTCCTCCAAGGTTTCCCCTCATCGAAGAATGAATTTCACCAGGATGACAAATACCATAAAAAATTACCTAGTACTGATGTTTAAGTGGCAGCTTAGTGTCCATATCTTTTTTGTTTGTTTTTGTAAAGGGTGATGTCACACTCTGTGGGGATCCTAAAAAATTCCAGGAGGTTTAAGGGCCATTGCCTTAGGGTTTCACAGCATGCCCAGATGTCAAGTCTGAAGAGGTCCTCTCCAAAATGCCATATACTAGCTTAGCCATGTGCCCTGGGACTAAAGACTGTGCAAGTAACTCCCTTAGCTTTTAACAGGCTAAAACGCCAGAGCTAGTAATTCTCTAGGACACTACATAAAGCATCCACCAACAGACTCAGAGCAACAAACAATTCTCCTTTTGTTTTTATAATTTGGGGAGGAGAAGAGGTCAAAGGAGCCATAAATTTAAAAACAAAAAAATTACATTAGCAACTGTCAGTGCCAAAAATAAAGTATTTTTCAGCATTCCAACATTTAAAACCCCAATCATCCTTTTAAGCTTGCTACTGGATACTACGCGAGAATGAGAGAAGCAACTAAAGCCTTGTCTATGTGCCTCTGGGAAACTTTCATAAGTAAAAGCAGATGATGTTGACATAAACTTTCCTCCCTCTAGGGGAGGATGCAATGTGACCAAGCTGTTCATCAAGCATTAAAATGTTTGGACTAAAATGCATTTAGATTTTTGGATTTTACTTCTCCTTTATTTCTTCTGTATATGTCAGAGGACATAACAGGATGAAATAAAGACTAAAAAGCTACTTTTTGCTAGTAGCTTTTTTTTTTTTAATAGAAGTGTTTAAGGAATAGCAGTAATGAAACAAAATATAAATTGGAAAATACTGGTTATATCAAGTTTGCATTTTGATCACATTTTGGTCATCTCTCTTTATTTCTACTGAACAATTAGTAATCAAATTATTGAGAAGCCATAGAGAAATACAGAACTTTGAGATGAAAATGATTGAGGGAGTATATACTTTTAATATTAGATAAGATTAGAAGAATGTTTACACACATAGTAAAATATATAAACTTTGCTGACAATCTATTCTAGGATTGAACAATCATTACCATTAAGGAGGATTCTTTCTGCTTTAGTTTAAATTCAATTCTGGCCTCTGTGGATGCAAAGACTAACAGAGAGATCATTATCCCTGACATAAGACCCTTTAAATTGTTGAAGGTTCTTTAGTGGTTCTCAAAAATGTTTGTCTCAAGACCTTTTTATATTCTTAAAAATTATTGGGGACTTTAATGAATTTTTGTTCATGTGGATTATATTTATTTGTACTTTGCATTTTAGAAAGGAAACTTAAAAATTTTTAAACATATGTATTTATTTTCTAATAACTCATGACATTTTAACATAAATGTATTTTATTAAAAAAAATTTCCCTGAACAAGAGAAACTTAGTGAGAAAAGTGGCATTGTTTCACATTTTTGCAAATCTCTAGAATGTCTAGCTTAATAGAAGAGAGCTGAGTGTTCATTTTTGCTTCTGCATTCACTTTATTGGATATCACATATCATGTAGCTGAGATGAGTGTGAAAAAGCCAAATAACATCTTAGTATCATCAGGAAAATAATCTTGATCTCATGGATTCCCTGAAAAGAATTGTGGGGAACCTCCAGGGATTGCCAACTACACTTTAGCAACAACAGATCTAAAGAAACAAATTCAATTTCTTTACTATTTTACCATAAATATTCTTTATACAACATTTTAACAGTGTCCCTGATTCTTCTCTGAACCCACTTTATGTTGCTCATTTATAAAATCTAAAATTTTTGGGGGCATTTGTATGTATGAAATTCCTTTTCTCAAATGGTCTGAATGAAATACAATTTATTAATGAATGATGGTTGCCAAGGGCTGCAGGGCAGGGGCAATGGGGAGCCGCTGTTCAACAGGCATAAAGTTTCAATCATACAAGATGAATAAGTTCTAGAGATTTGCTGTACAACAGTGCCTAGAGGTAACAATAGTGTACTGTATGCTTAAAAATTTGTTAAGAGGGTAGAGCTCATGTGTTCTTACCATAAATAAAAAATAAACAAATGACCACCTACTTTATTCAATAAGAACTGCCTGAAAAAAAAGCTATGAAGAAAAATTTATTCTTATGGTTAGGGAAGGAACTATTCTTTCCCTCTGTGGTTTCCATAAGGTAGGATCTTCCTAACCTTGCTGCTGTCTCATCCCCAGCAGAGGTGGCAAAGAAAGGTCCAGCTGCCTCCTCGTCCCTTTCTTTTTGGAGCCAGTTTGCATGTAGAAGAGTTTGTCCCCTGGCTTTTCTCTTTATGATCCAGATTCTGCTTATGGAATAAATTGCCTGCCTGGGACTGGGAGAAGAAGTGATACTGGGGTTCAGGGCAGCTCTGCATATTGGAGATGAACATCAATTGAAGCAGGTCCTCCAACATGATCTGTCAGTGCTTAATGCCCACATGCTAGCTCTGTTGGTGCATAACTCAAACAGAGAAATGGGATATGATTTACTAGGCACACTGAACTCCAATGTCTCTGGTTGAGAAAAGAAACTACTAAGCAGTCAATTCTAGAATCTTCCATGTGGTGGCTGCATAGCTCCCTAACTCCTCATTCATCTCTCAAGCCATTTGTGGGACCAAAGCTGACATACAGACTATTCAGGAGCATAGCACCTACTTGGGAGAATAAAAGACTTTCTCTCTGTGACTCAGCTATTTACAGGCAGAGAAATCAGCAGATTCCATTACTTTAAAGATTTTTTAAAATTATTAACATAAACTACTGATTGATATTTTCCTGGATTTATTTAATTAAGATGTGAGTTTGAAACTTTTATCTACTTCATTTGTAAGTTAAAGATTTAAGTTTTTCAAATAAGGAAAATTAGTTTTTGTTGACTGAAACCTAATTAAGAAGCAAATCAAGAAATGCTTTCTTTTCAGAGAAAACACGAAGACTAAATCATTTAACATGGAAAACTATGAAAATGACATTATCTCCTAGTTTCCCTATTTTTGATTTGTATTATTGAAAAGTATTTGTTTTCTACATAAAGCCTTTCCTTTTCACCTCGTGTTCCCTAAGAGTTTGAACCCGAGGTGAATTCACAATTTTGTAATTATGACATCAACCTGTTGCTATGGGAATGTCTGTGATTTAACAAACAGAATCATAACAATAGTGCTTTGTACTATTTAGCATTTTTCATCTGAAGATTAAAGAGTATTTTGCAAACAGCATCTCAATAATCCTAGCAACCTCCCTCTTAGGGTGTTTGTGGGGATTTTTCTTTCTCATAGATTGGAAAAACTAAGAGAAAAACAGAAGCAGGACATTTTATACAGATATCTACTGTCAGCATTTGAGCCTAGACCAGGACCCAAGGTCATTCTCACCAAGGACAAGCAGCACATTACTGTTATTTTATTACAGAATCACAGAGGTAGAATTTTTATATCACAAATGGAGGCAGATAATTTCTATACTTGATATAAACAGCTACCATGCATGATGAAGCTGACCACAAAATCGTTTGTCTTTCAGTCAAATGTCATTCAACTGTAATTTTTGAGGTATGTCTTTATTTGAGCTCTTTATAGAAAGCGTCCTGGAGAATCTAGAAAACTTCCTAATTGTGAGAGCCTAAGCAAAGTGAACTGAGATAAGTGAAGCTATTTTAAACATTAACTGAGTATTCTTGGACAATTTTCTACAGGAAACAATCCTAAACTAATAAAGAGAACGTTCAGCTGGATTAGCACAGGCGAAGTTTTCCTGCTTTGATTTTCATGGTCCTGTAATCCACACCAGATGTCAAATGCTGACATTCAGAGTGCAGAATTTTGAACTATCGTCTCTAGTGAGACCATAAGCACATTTTATGGAGCTCCTAAGTCACATACCAAAACAAATTTTTAACAAACCATTTTTATCTAAAAGAGAAAACAATACTAAGTGAACCAGACATGAACATACTTAAGAAATGTACCTTTGAACCATTTAACCTGAGGTGGAGGAACACCAGACGTTTTACATTCCATAACTGTTGTATCCCCAAGGGCAACCAAGAGCTCACTCTGAATTACGATCAACTTCGGGGCTTCTGAAAACAACAAGCATGCAAATAATTAATGTCTCGCACAATGCCACTTACACCTTGTTTATGTTTACTAAATGAACCAATAAAAAAAATATTATTATTTCCGTGCTTGTGGCTATCTCAGTTTTTACAAACAGAGATAAACTCTTATGATGTATATGCACACAGATGTGTGTGATGCAAAGATCATCTATAAGGCCAAAAGAATATTAGGAAAAAATAATTCTCATGAACCAGTGTCCAAAAATTTAGGAAATTAATTGATGCACATTTTCTAGGTGATGCACATTTCAATTAATCAATGCACATTTTATACGTGACTTTAAGGATATTCATGTCTATCTACAGAGAGACAGTTGTAGTCTAAGACTAAAATTTGCAACTATAAAAAGTAGAGTCTCCCACTTTTAACGCTATTTTCCCCTTTGATGTTAAATACAGACATTCTCTAAGTTTCTTTCCTTAGCTCTGATTCACCCCCTTTGCCTAATGCTTTACTTCATGCACATATTTTTCTCTTAACTGAATATTTTAGGACTTCCTAACTCCAACTGAGGTAGTTTTAAACAAAGCCAAGAGTTAATTTCTCAAAGATCCTGTTACCCCTTGGCTAGAAAACTTTGGTGATTGCATTTCATAATTCCCTAGTTCGGCTTTCAAAAATCATAAACTGGTGCACGGCTTTCTTTTGAACTTCACGCTCCATTACACCTCCTTGCTTATCACAAGGTATGGAGCTACACTGGTAGTCCAAAACATGCGCTATTCCCTCCCATCTTCCTGCTTTTGCTAAAGTTTTCCCCTCTGCCTGAAATGCCCTTGGCCACAACTCTTCAAATCCCACTCATTCTTCCAGGCTGAGCTTAAATCCTATCTCCTTTAAGAAGTGTTTGCAAATTCCCCAGTCAGAATTAATCTTCCCCTCCACCAACCTTCCACTTTTGTACTTATGTGTCTGCCTTATTATATTTATTTACAGATATCCACTCCCATCATTCACACTCTTGAAAAGTAAGGACCTCATGACATACATTTTTTATTTTACATTCCACAGTCTCTAGCACAGCATTTTACATACTTTGGGTGATTACTAAGTTAAATAAATGGGTGGAATATTTTGGTTTCTTCGTGAATGAACCAAAATTCATTTCTGCAATGCAGAATCTGTTTCAACCCCCATTCCCAACTGTTTGTTCCCTCTCCACATGGCTGTTCTATGAACGTTTTTAATTGCCATCTCTAAATTTGAGCCCATCTTCCCTTCTAAACTTATTCACCACATGCCTTCCTCATTTCTATAAATTAGACTTCTTCCCAGGCTTTTAGGTCCACTATTTGTGACATTTTTGTTACCTCCTTCATCTATACACACCACCTACAATTCTCAATCTCTTTTTTTTTTTTAACATCTTTATTGGAGTATAATTGCTTTACCATGGTGTGTTAGTTTCTGCTTTATAACAAAGTGAATCAGTTATACATATACATATGTTCCCATATCTCTTCCCTCTTGCATCAATTCTCAATCTTTATTGGGGCTCTTTTACATTCCTTCCTCTCCACTGCCAATTTTACTACCTTACTATGAATGATGAAGAAAAATGAGAGAAATGGTGGACTGCTAATCATTAATTATTCACAGTTTACAAAATGACACTGAGCATATAACCCTTGTCCTTTATTTGTCTAAGAAAAACCAAAGTGAAAGAAATATTGGGGCTTCCCTGGTGGCGCAGTGGTTGAGAGTCCGCCTGCCGATGCAGGGGACACGGGTTCGTGCCCAGGTCCGGGAAGATCCCACATGCCATGCAGCAGCTGGGCCCACGAGCCGTGGCCGCTGAGTCTGCACGTTCAGAGCCTGTGCTCCGCAACAGGAGAGGCCACAACAGTGAGAGGCCCGCGTACCACAAAAAAAAAAAAAGAAATATTGTATTCTATATTACATATTATTAGAATATATGGTTATGTATTATAATAGATTTGATTATATTATACATGTTAGAATGTATTATATTCTACTATATTATGGAATATTATATTATAGGATTGTTGTCATAAAGTATATCTTCAATAAATGTTTGAGTTTGGAGGGAAAAAACTGAAGATGAAAAGCAAAAAGTAATATCTAGATAAGTGACAGAAATGTTGTAAATATTTAATTATAACAGAAATATTATAACGTTTCATATGTATAAATATATTTATACATACATATATATGAACATAAGTGGAAAATGTAAAATGAAAGTTGAGGTGAACTGGAGAGGAGGAAGATGGAGGAAGGGTAAGACACGCAGATCAGCTTCCTCCCAACAGATACATCAGAAATACATCTACACGTGGAACTACTCCTATAGAACACCCACTGAACGCTGGCAGAAGACCTCAGACCTCCCAAAAGGCAAGAAACACCCTAGGTACCTGGATAGGGAAAAAGAAAAAACAGAGAAAAAAGAATAGAGACGGGACCTGCACCTCTGGGAGGGAGCTGTGAAGGAGGAAAGGTTTCCACATACTAGGAAGCCCCTTCGTGGGCGGAGACTGCGGGTGGCGGAGGGGGAAGCTTCGGTGCCGTGGAGGAGAGCACAGCAACAGGGGTGCGGAGGGCAAAGCGGAGAGATTCCCGCACAGAGGCTCGGTGCCGACCAGCACTCACCAGCCAGAGAGGCTTCTCTGCTCACCCACCAGGGCGGGTGGGGGCTGGGAGCTGAGGCTCAGGCTTCGGTCGGATCGCAAGCAGAGGACTGTGGGTGGCGGTGTGAACACGGCCTGAAGGGGGCTAGTGCACCACGGCTATCCGGGAGGGAGTCCAGGGAAAAGTCTGGAGCTGCCCAAGAGGCAAGAGACTTTTTCTTCCCTCTTTGTTATCTGGTGCACGAGGACAGTGGATTAAGAGCGCCGCTTAAAGGAGATCCAGAGACGGGCACGAGCCGCGGCTAATAACGCGGACCACAGAGACGGGCATGAGACGCTAGGGCCGCTGCTGCCGCAACCAAGAAGCCTGTGTGCGAGCACAGGTCACTATCCCCACCTCCCTTCCCGAGACCCTGTGCAGCCCACCACTGCCAGGGTCCTGTGATCCACGGACAACTTCCCCGGGAGAACGCACAGTGCACCTCAGGCTGGTGCAATGTCACGCCAGCCTCTGCCGCCGCAGGCTCGCCCCGCACTCCATACCCCTCCCTCCCCGCGGCCTGAGTGAGCCAGAATCCCCGGGTCAGCGGCTCCTTTAACCCCGTCCTGTCTGAGCGAAGAACAGACGCCCTCAGGTGACCTACACGTAGAGGCGGGGCCAAATCCAAAGCTGAACCCCGGGAGCTGTGTGAACAAAGAAGAGAAAGGGAAATCTCTCCCAGCAGCCTCAGGAGCAGCAGATTAAATCTCCACAATCAACTTGATGTACCCTGCATCTGTGGAATACCTAAATAGACAACGAATCATCCCAAATTGAGAAGGTGGACTTTGAGAACAAGATATATTATTTTTTCCCCTTTTCCTCTTTTTGTGAGTGTTTATGTGTATGCTTCTGTGTGAGATTTTGAATGTATAGCTTTGCTTTCACCATTTGTCCTGGGGTTCTGTCCGTTTTTTTGGGTTTTTTTCTTTAATTTAAAAATACACTTTTTTTCTTAATAATTAATTTTTTTAATTTAATAACTTTATTTTTTTATCTTACTTTATTTTATTTTATTTTATCCCCTTCCTTCCTTCCTTCCTCCCTCCCTCCCTCCCTCTCTCTCTCTCTCTTTCTTTCTTTCTACTTTTTCTCCCTTTTATTCTGAGCCGTGTGGATGAAAGCCTCTTGGTGCTCCAGCAAGGAGTCAGTGCTGTGCCTCTGAGATGGGAGAGCCAACTTCAGGACACTGGTCCACAGGGGACCTCCCAGCTCCACGTAATATCAAACGGCGAAACTCTTCCAGAGATCTCCATCTAAATGGCAAGACACAGCTTCACTCAATGATCAGCAAGCTACAGTGCTGGACACCCTATGCCAAACAACTAGTAAGACAGGAACACAGCCCCATCCATTAGCAGAGAGGCTGCCTAAAATCGCAATAAGGCCACAGACACCCCAAAACACACCACCAGACATGAACCTGCCCACCAGAAAGAAAACATCCAGCCTCATCCACCACAACACAGGCACTAGTCCCCTCCACCAGGAAGCCTACACAACCCACTGAACCAACCTTAGCCACTGGGGACGGACACCAGAAACAACAGGAACTACGAACCTGCAGCCTGAAAAAAGGAGACCCCAAACACAGTAAGGAAGGCAAAAGAAGAAAAAAAACATAGCAAATTAAGGAGCAAGGTAAAAACCCACCAGACCTAACAAATGAAGAAGAAATAGGCAGTGTACCTGAAAAAGAATTCAGAATAATGACAGTAAAGATGATCCAAAACTTTGGAAATAGAGTACAGACAATGCAAGAAACATTTAACAAGGACCTAGAAGAACTAAAGAGGAAAGAAGCAACGATGAACAACAAAATAAATGAAATTAAAAATACTCTAGAAGGGATCAATAGCAGAATAACTGAGGCAGAAGAACGGAAAAGTGACCTGGAAGATAAAATAGTGGAAATAACTACTGCACAGCAGAATAAAGAAAAAAGAATGAAAAGAACTGAGGACAGTCTCAGAGACCTATGGGACAACATTAAACACACCAACATTCGAATTATAGGGGTCCCAGAAGAAGAAGAGAAAAAGAAAGGGACTGAGAAAATATATGAAGAGATTATAGTTGAAAACTTCCCTAATACAGGAAAGGAAATAAGTTAATCAAGTCAAGGAAGCACAGAGAGTCCCATACAGGATAAATCCAAGGAGAAACATGCCAAGACACATATTAATCAAACTATCAGGGCTTCCCTGGTGGCGCAGTGGTTGGGAGTCCGCCTGTCGAAGCAGGGGACATGGGCTCATGCCCCGGTCAGGGAAGATCCCACATGCCGCAGAGATGCTAAGCCCATGAGCCATGGCGGCTGGGCCTGCGCGTCGGGGGTCTGTGCTCCGCAACGGGAGAGGCCACTGCAGTGAGAGGCCCGTGTAACGCAGGAAAAAAAAAAAAAACTATAAAAATTAAATACAAAGAAAACATATTAAAAGCAGCAAGGAAAAAATGACAAATAACAAACAAGGGAATCCCCATAAGGTTAAGAGCTGATCTTTCAGCAGAAACTCTGCAAGCCAGAAGGGAGTGGCCAGACATATTTAAAGTGATGAAGGAGAAAAACCTACAACCAAGATTACTCTACCCAGCAAGGACCTCATTCAGATTTGATGGAGAAATTAAAAACTTTACAGACAAGCAAAAGCTGAGAGAATTGAGCACCACCAAACCAGCTTTACAACATATGCTAAAAAAAATTGTCTAAGCAAGAAACACAAGAGAAGTAAAAGACCTACAATAACAAACCCAAAACAATTAAGAAAATGGGAATAGGAACATAGATATCGATAATTACCTTAAATGTAAGTGGATTAAATGCTCCCACCAAAAGACAAAGACTGGCTGAATGGACACAGAAACAAGACCCATATATATGCTGTCCAAAAGAGACCCACTTCAGACCTAGGGACACATACAGACTGAAAGTGAGGGGATGGAAAAAGATATTCCATGCAAATGGAAATCAAAAGAAAGTGGGAGTAGCAATTCTCATATCAGAAAAAAATAGACTTTAAAATAAAGACTATTACAAGAGACAAAGAAGGACACTACATAATGATCAAGGGATGGATCAAAGGAGAAGATATAACAATTGTAAATATTTATGCACCCAACACAGGAGCACCTCAATACATAAGGCAAATACTAACAGCCATAAAAGGGGAAATCAACAATAACACATTCATAGTACAGGATTTAACACCCCACTTTCACCAACGGACAGATCATCCAAAATGAAAATAAATAAGGAAACACAAGCTTTAAATGATACATTAAACAACATGGACTTAATTGGTATTTATAGGACATTCCATCCAAAACCAACACAATACACATTTTTCTCAAGTGCTCATGGAACATTCTCCAGGATAGATCATATCATGGGTCACAAATCAAGCCTTGGTAAATTTAAGAAAACTGAAAGTGTATCAAGTATCTTTTCCGACCACAATGCTATGAGACTAGATATCAATTACAGGAAAAGATCTGTAAAAAATACAAACACATGGAGGCTAAACAATACAATACTTAATAACGAAGTGATAACTGAGGAAATCAAAGAGGAAATCAAAAAATACCTAGAAACAAATGACAATGGAGACACGATGACCCACAACCTATGGGATGCAGCAAAAGCAGTTCTAAGAGGGAAGTTTATAGCAATACAATCCTACCTTAAGAAACAGGAAAAATCTCAAATAAACAACCTAACCTTGCACCTAAAGCAATTAGAGAAAAAAGAACAAAAATACCCCAACTTTAGCAGAAGGAAAGAAATCATAAAGATCAGATCAGAAATAAATGAAAAAGAAATGAAGGAAACGATAGCAAAGATCAATAAAACTAAAAGCTGGTTCTTTGAGAAGATAAACAAAATTGATAAACCATTAGCCAGACTCATCAAGAAAAAGAGGGAGAAGACTCAAATCAATAGAATTAGAAACGAAAAAGGAGAAGTAACAACTGACACTGCACAAATACAAAAGATCATGAGAGATTACTACAAGCAACTCTATGCCAATAAAATGGACAACCTGGAAGAATTACTACAAGCAACTCTATGCCAATAAAATGGACAACCTGGAAGAAATGGACAAATTCTTAGAAATGCACAACCTGCCAAGACTGAATCAGGAAGAAATAGAACATATGAACAGACCCTTCACAAGCACTGAAATTGAAACTCTGAGTAAAATCTTCCAACAAAGAAATGCCCAGGACCAGATGGCTTCACAGGTGAATTCTATCAAACATTTAGAGAAGAGCTAACACCTGTCCTTCTCAAACTCTTCCAAAATATAGCAGAGGGAGGAACACTTCCAAATTCATTCTATGAGGCCACCAACACCCTGATACCAAAACCAGACAGAGATGTTGCAAAGAAAGAAAACTACAGGCCAATATCACGGATGAACATAGATGCAAAAACCCTCAACAAAATACTAGCAAAAAGAATGCAACAGCACATTAAAAGGATCATACACCATGATCAAGTGGGGTTTATTCCAGGAATGCAAGGATTCTTCAATATATGCATCAATCAACGTGATACACCATATTAACAAATTGAAGGAGAAAAACCATATGATCATATCAACAGAGGCAGAGAAAGGTTTCAACAAAATTCAACACCCATTTATGATAAAAACCCCACAGAAAGTAGGCATAGAGGGAACTTTCCTCAACATAAAAAAGGCCATATGTAACAAACCCACAGCCAGCATCATCCTCAATGGTGAAAAACTGAAACCATTTCCACTAAGATCAGGAACAAGGCAAGGCTGCCCACTCTCACCACTCTTATTCAACATAGTTTTGGAAGTTTTAGCCACAGCAATCAGAGAAGAAAAGGAAATAAAAGGAATCCAAATCGGAAAAGAAGAAGTAAAGCTGTCACTGTTTGCAGATGACATGATACTATACATAGAGAATCCTAAAGATGCTACCAGAAAACTACTAGAGCTAATCAATGAATTTGGTAAAGTAGCAGGATACAAAATTAATGCACAGAAATCTCTGGCATTCCTATACACTAATGATGAAAAATATGAAAGTGATATTAAGAAAAGACTCTCATTTACCATTGCAACAAAAAGAATAAAATATCTAGGAATAAACCTACCTAAGGAGACAAAAGACCTGTATGCAGAAAATTATAAGACACTGATGACAGAAATTAAAGATGATACAAATAGATGGAGAGAGATACCATGTTCTTGGATTGGAAGAATCAACATTGTGATAATGACTCTACTACCCAAAGCAATCTACAGATTCAATGCAATCCCTATCAAACTACCAATGGCATTTTTCACAGAACTAGAACAAAAAATTTCACAATTTGTATGGAAACACAAAAGACCCCGAATAGCCAAAGCAATCCTGAGAACAAAAAACGGAGCTGGAGGAATCAGGCTCCCTGACTTCAGACTATACTACAAAGCTACAGTAATCAAGACAGTATGGTATTGGCACAAAAACAGAAACATAGATCAATGGAACAGGATAGAAAGCCCAGAGATAAACCCCACACATATGGTCACCTTATCTTTGATAAAGGAGGCAGGAATGTACAGTGGAGAAAGGACAGCCTCTTCAATAAGTGCTGCTGGGAAAACTGGACAGGGACATGTAAAAGTATGAGATTAGATCACTCCCTAACACCATACACAAAAATAAGCTCAAAATGGATTAAAGACCTAAATGTAAGGCCAGAAACTATCAAACTCTTAGAAGAAAACATAGGCAGAACACTCTATGACATAAATCACAGGAAGATCCTTTTTGACCCACCTCCTAGAGAAATGGAAATAAAAACAAAATAAACAAATAGGACATAATGAAACTTAAACGCTTTTGCACAGCAAAGTAAACCATAAACAAGACCAAAAGACAACCCTCAGAATGGGAGAAAATATTTGCAAATGAAGCAAGGGACAATGGATTAATCTCCAAAATTTACAAGTAGCTCATGCAGCTCAATAACAAAAAAACCACCCAATCCAAAAATGGGCAGAAGACCTAAATGGACATTTTTCCAAAGAAGATATACAGATCGCCAACAAACACATGAAAGAATGCTCAACATCATTAATCAGTAGAGAAATGCAAATCAAAACTACAATGAGATATCATCTCACACCAGTCAGAATGGCCATCATCAAAAAATTTAGAAACAATAAATGCTGGAGAGGGTGTGGAGAAAAGGAAACCCTCTTGCACTGCTGGTGGGAATGTAAATTGATACAGCCACTATGGAGAACAGTATGGAGGTTCCTTAAAAACTACAATAGAACTACCATACAACCCAGCAATCCCAATACTGGGCATATACCCTGAGAAAACCATAATTCAAAAAGCCTCATGCACCAAAATGTTCATTGCAGCTCTATTTACAATAGCCAGGAGAAGGAAGCAACCTAAGTGTCCATCATCGGATGAATGGATAAAGAAGATGTGGCACATATATACAATGGAATATTACTCAGCCATAAAAAGAAACGAAATTGAGTTATTTGTAGTGAGTTGGATGGACCTAGAGTCTGTCATACAGAGTGAAGTAAGTCAGAAAGAGAAAGATAAATACCATATGCTAACACATATATATATGGAATCTAAGAATTTAAAAAAATGTCATGAAGAACCTAGGGGTAAGACGGGAATAAAGACACAGACCTACTAGAGAATGGACTTGAGGATATGGGGAGGAGGAAGGGTAAGCTGTGACAAAGTGAGAGTGGCATGGACATTTATACACTGCCAAACGTAAAATAGATAGCTAGTGGGAAGCAGCCGCATGGCAGAGGGATATCAGCTCAGTGGTTTGTGACCACCTAGAGGGGTGGGATAGGGAGGGTGGGAGGGAGGGAGACTCAAGAGCGAAGAGGTATGGGAACATATGTATATGTATAACTGATTCACTTTGTTATACAGCAGAAACTAACACACCATTGTAAAGCAATAATACTCCAAAAAGGATGTTAAAAAAAAAAAAGAAAGTTGAGGTAAACTAGGAAGGATACAGAATTTATTAATTTGTAAGTAAAATATTACAAAGAACAGATGAATCATGGAAGGACAGAACTCTGTGGACATTCTGGAACTCTTCCATAATCTGGAAGCTTCCTTGATTTCTGTTGATTACCGAAGCTATTCACTCCCTGAACTTTTAACTTAAATTATTTACAATATTTGCTTTAATCAATGTGTGAAACAAACAATAAATTATACAACTGGGTATAACTCATTCCTAATATTAATTTTCAAGAAAGTACAGTTACATTGCTTGATATGATATTCATACTATTTGTACTGCCTTTTAAACTGATGATACTTGCCAGTGTATCTGAGGGTAGAAGTCTGTTTATCCATTCCAGCTGAATTACTTGCCAGGCAACCATAAATCCCTGCATCTTTGGGAACTGCATTTTTGATAAATAAGGTACCTTCTGAGGTCATCCTATACCTACAGACAAAAAGAAAATAAAATTGAAAATATTCTAATAATAGTATCAAGGAACTATAGCACCTTCCTTTCAAATATTTTAGAGTTATGTTTGTGGTGCTGACTGCAGAAATGATTAACATCATCATTTTATAAGCAGAAATGTTATAATGATAATAACAATAGGTCCCACATACCTAGTACTTGCCATGTATCAGGGCTGCTCTAGGACCTTTACATTTATCAATGCTTTAAATCTTCCTAACAACCCAATGAGTTGGATCCTATTATCTCTGTTATACAGATGAGCAAAGAGGTTATACAACTTGCCCGGAGTCAGGGTTAGTAAAGGGAAGAAGTGGAATTTGCACCCAGGCAATCTTGCTCTGTGTGAACTTCTAAGCTAAACAGTTCCCCAAAATGAAAACCTGAGAGATGCAATGCCTCACATCTCAAGTGAGTCTGTGAAGAGACCAGGAATAGAATCTGGCTCACACCTAAGCCCTTCTCCCCCTGCCAAACCCAGAGTAATGGAAGCCCGATGGCTGGAAACTTCATTGCTTATGCCCCTCGTGTTCAGTACTCTCTTTGAGCATGAGAGGATTCATTTTCTTTTAAAAGCATCCAGCAGAATAAAATACCTCTCAGTGTACGATAGTATGGCAGCAGCAAGCAGGAGTTACGAAGAATGTCTGCATACACTTTAATTAGAGCTACTGTTCTGTCCTTTGTCTCTCCCGCTCTCTTCTGTTAAATCTCAGGACCAAACCTCTAGTAGATGGGTTAAAACTACACATTACTTTACCCACAGAAAGTTTATTATCCCCATTTCAATTATTCAAGGTAAACCAACTGTTACAGTGTTATGTTTGCAAAGCAAAGTATTAGGAAGCACTTAGTCCCAGTTATTGAATTCAAGACTTTAGAACCTCAAACTCTATACATTCATCATTTATTATTTTACTGACATTTCCTGGCCTATTCAGAAAATCTAAAGCTGTGGATTTGGGTCAAATCTCCCTTAACCTTAGGGATTTGGTCAGATTAGTATTGTCCAGAAATTTCACCAACATCTCTCACTCAGTAAAAACAAAGAACATGATACAAACCCAGTACCTGTGTGAACCCACAATAAACATATCATTCATGGTCCAGGTGATCTTTGGTTTGGGATAACCTGTTGCAGAACACATGATGGAGACCTCAGATCCACCTGTAAAAGACTGATTCTTGGGCATAACAGTGACTTTGGGCGGTTCTGCAGATAAAAGGAAACACACAGAGTGAAAGGTCAATGATGTTAGCAGATTTGCAGGCTTCTCACCGCCACACGTTTACTTTTAAAATTTTATTTGTTTATTTATTTTGCACTTTCAAGAGTGTACAAAACTGGGGTCTGCTCCTCCCACCCCCCCAGAGCTCCTCCTCTCCCTGAAAGACTGATGCAGGCTGTGGCTGGGCCCCCAAAGCCTGACTCTGCACCCCACAGGCCCAGGCGGGACCACAGAGGGTCTCATCTCTGGCCATTCATCCCAAGGCCTTGCAGCCCAGCCCAGCCCTGTCAGCCCATCTGGAGCCCCAGGCCTGCTCCTACTCTTGGATCTTGGAGGCATGACAGTGGGCAAGGCTTTGCCTTCAGAGCTTGTTGAGGGTCTGGCACACTCTCCTTTGAGGGGACATCAGGGGCTTGGGTCTGAGGCCAATGACAGAAAGAGGCTTCCACTTTATGGGGCCTGAATGCAAGGGGGAGAGCAGCAGGACTATGACATAGCATTAATTGGCAGCCAGGGCTGGGGTCCCTCTGTCCATTCTCTAGCCAGGTCCTTCCCTCAGCTCCTGACCCACCCATGGCCTTAGCTACTGGGCTGGCTGGGCACCAGGCCCTGCAGTGGCCCCGTTTTTCTGGGGTATCTTGGACATGTGGGAGAAGGTGGTCCTCAAGGTGGTCCTTGGGACTTGGATGTTCCCAAGCTCATGGCAGCTGGTGTCCATGAGCTTGGGAACATCCAGCCACAGGGTGGCTGCTGGTGGGGATGGCATCCAGCACCTTCATCTTGACCATTCCTGAGGTGAAGAGCTTCCTCTTGGGGTTGTAGAAGGAGAAGGTAGAGTATAACACAGAGGCGAGGGGCAACCATAACCAGGTAGAAGGCTCCTCTCTTGAAAGGCAGCAGGTCCTATTGTCGTTCCGCATGCCCTCAGGGTAGAGTCACACTTCAAGGTTCTCTCTGACCATGCCCAAGCCCACGTGTGCCATCATGGTCCTGGTACTTTGTCAGTTGATGATAGAAGAGATTTTCACAAATTAAGGTATGGGGAATTCATCCTAGTTTATACATGATTTGGCTTGAACTTTATGTTAATTAGAACAGTCTGTCTATGTACTGTCAAGCATGCATTGTACATGGGCTTTAACCATTAAAGAATGTATTTAAAAAATAAAAATGGAGTAACTGTGGTTCAAGCATTCAAAATGGAGCCAGGTGGCCATCGTGGGTGTGGTTTCAGACACGCTCCTGCACCACTGAGAACTTGAATTTTCTGAACTGTATCAAACTCAAGGACACCACCAACTATTCTCAAAACAACATCTGCTAACAGTTGCCTGCTGCAACCTTATGGTCTCAAGGTCTCCCCTTGTAACTATGCAACCATTCAGTCCCCAAACAATCCTTGCTTAACAAGCACCCTTTCTTCTTGCCGGTTCTAATCCTAATTCTTGACAAACAACTTATGCAACTTTGTGGGTTTTGCCTATATAAGCCTCCCTCATTTTGTGGTCAGGCAGAACACAATTCAAGTGCTTCTTGAATCTGTGTCTCCAGGGCTACAGTCCTCAGTCTGGCTTGAATAAAACTCTTTTCTATTCCTATTATAGATTCTTTACTAATCATTTGCATTGGCAATGAAGATGCCCCAAGGTACACATGATCAGGCCCATGCATCCTATGAAGAACAGCTCCTGCTTGGCAATCTGCATTCAGGAAGGGCCTCCATGAGACCACTATGCCCAGGATGCTCTGGTGGTTAGAGATGATGACACAGGGGTGGTCCACCTCCAGCTTCTGGTGGCCCTTAATCTCAAACTGAATGCAGTATATGTACTTGAAGGACTGGACGAGCCAACTGATGACGCTCACCTTCTCCACTATCTGGCCACAGTGACACAGCAGGCAGGTGACCATGGCCACAGTGACGACCATACAGCAGAGCATGCAGTACAGGGTGATCTTGGCTTAGAACTTGGCCGTGCAGCTCAGCTGCACAAGCAGCAACAGGAGCAGCAGCTGCAGCAGTGTGCAGTCAGCCATGGCCAGAGTTCCATGGCCAAGGCCACGCTGAGATCATGCATGTATGGTGGCCCCCTTGGAGCCTCGATGGCACTGGCCTCAGGCTCCCTCCTTGGACTCTGGCTGGAGAGGAGCTCTTTGGATAACCCCTATCAGGGATCTGGTCCAATCAGTGCAAGAGAGAAACCAAAAGTAATGAAAGCACGGGAGGTAAATTGCTTTTGAGAGTAAAATGAATCCGATCCCAGTGTTGTGTTTCTGCATCTCCACTGGTTACTATGGGGCCCCTTGCTACTTTGCTCCCACTAGCTGACTACTGGTTTCCATCTGCTCATCTGGAACTTCAATATAAACCTGTTTTCAGGCAAAGTCTCTATACTGGGCCTTTTGCCTCTTTCTATCTAGTGAACATAGGTTTGGAGCCAATCTTGTCCTGACTGCTGCCTGTTTTGTCTGAGTTGCTCTTTCCCTTTTTATTTGTTTGATTATAAGTTTGTTGAGGTCGAGACCATGTCTTTCTTATTATTCCATTTCCAATATATTCCACAGTACATAACATCTCTTTCATGTTATGCAGTGACTTGTAAATGAAAGACACTTAAAGCCATTGATGGAATACAGGTCATTCCTAAAATGTAACTTGGCTCTGAGAATTTTTATGCCTGCCGGCCTCTGGAGATCTTGCTATACCGATCATTTGCCTCATACCCATGGATTCATAAGACCTCAACTTAGAAAATATCAAAGTGCCTATCGCATTTCACTTCTATGGCAGAAAAAAGACTTTTGAAAATGAAATATTAAATCAGAAATTTATTGTCAAAAAGGATACAAGAATTCTCTGGGGTAACTGGGATGTTGATATATCTGGTCTAATCAATTATATGTTTTACATCTATACTACTACAGAGTAAGAATTAATCATCAAAGAAGGTACCATCAAAGAAATATTTAATCATTTTCTTTCTCTTTAAAGCCTGTTTATTTTTTTATTTTATTGAAGTATAATTTCCTCATAATATTATAATAACTTCAGGTGTATAATATAGTAATTAGTTATTTATATAGATTAGGCACCCTACAAAATTGTTATAATATTGACTATATTCCCTGTGCTGTACATTATATACCTGTGACTTATTTATTTTATAACTGGTAGTTTAAGTAAGTTACTTAGTGTAAATATCCCCCACTCAATCAGCTAGAAATAAATTCATTTCCACAATTTTTGAAATAGATGTCATGAGTATTAACAAAAATAAATTAATTCAATAATGTGCTTTTTGCACAATTATTATGTTCCAGGCTCTGTGCTAACTTACAGGGCTACACTGATGAGCCAAACAGACATGGTGTCAGCTTTCCATTCAATTGGGTTTTTACTATAAAGGAAATTGAGAATTCAGTTAGTCAGTTAGATCTGGATGTATTTATGATGTACCTTTATTATAAGTTAGTCTGCAAACTGTGGTTTGGTTTCACTAAGAGGAATCCCCAAACATTTGAAAGAGATACAAATGGTGCTGCTGAACTGGGCAGCTAAGGAATGGAACAAACCTAATTAGTGCCTAATTGCTAGCAGCTTATAACCGCCCTTCTTTTTTCTCCTGCTTACATTGTGTTTTTCAAATAATGTTTGCCTTTGAAGTTATGTTTAAAGGGTTTTTCCAGCCAGTGGACTTGGTTGATAGCCTCATTATTCCATGGTTTCTTCTTGGTGAACACAGGGCTAGAGAAACATGTGAGGTCAAGGTCAGACTGGCCATGGCCAGTAAGTTCAAATTGTGATTGCATCTGGAGTCCATCAATTCTGAAATGCTGGAGTACTACACATGATGTGGGGATGCTGCAGACAATCTTTAGGGGAAGGGGTGGAAAAAAATGAACAGTTGTTTTTCTTTGGAATTTTTTGAATACCCACATTTATTTCCACCTTCCTAAAATAAAAGGTTTTTCTACCTCATTTTGACATAGGATTGCTGCAGACTCGGCAGCTCTTGGGATTTCTGTCTAAACAGGATGCCTTCCAATGGCGTCTGCCAGAATTGGTTTGGCATATCTCCCAGCGAGAATCCCACTGGTAGGCTCTGTAGTTCATACATTAAAGTGAAAATAAATGTCAGTTACCCAAGCCAGGATGTAGAGAGCTAGGAGGTCATTTCTCAAATAATGCCTGGGTATAGGGTGCTGCTCAGGGTCATGAAATAAGTCTGTGTGCAACACACAGACGGGATGACATCATCCCACAGAAGGTGAGAAATTTACCACTGCTCTGGAAAGAATATTTCTCCTGATAATAAGAAAATTAGAAAGGACATGAACAAACACAGGGAAGCATAATGGGATTTCAACCAAATAACAGTTGAATAAAGATGATCAGAATGATTCAGGCTTTACTTGAGTAGGTTAAATAAGGATATAACAGACCTCACTATAATTATTTCAACTGTTAGATTTCTTTTAATCCCTAGAAAAAAGCTCAACTTGTTTTTAAGAAGTAGTTGTAATGGAGCAAGGACAAGGTATTGAAGAACCATAGTTCAACTCCATCAAAGTCCAGAGTCCAATTTTAGGCTTTAAGGAGAAGTAATCCATTCTCAGTTGGTTTTCAGTCTCATTTCAGCATCACAATCATCACCATCATCATCACCACCATCGTAAATAACAACTTGCTGTTCATTAGCCAAAGCAATGGGAACATGGCACTCTATTAGGTATTAAGGCATTCATTCATTCTTTATATTTGAACCATAATGAAAGAAAAATGTGAGTTTTTATAATTCGTCACCCATGATTTTAAAATGTTAAACATAAATTAGGATACTAAGAATAAAAAATACTACTTTAAGACTTAGGTGTCTTTACATAGCATTAATGCTAAGGTTGCAAAATGCATTGTAAGAGAGCATGAAAACAGCCATTGCTCTGACTACAAAGACCAAGGAAGATAAAAGAGAAATGCAAATCAAAACTACAATGAGATATCATTTCACACTGGTCAGAATGGCCATCATCAAAAAATTTAGAAACAATAAATGCTGGAGAGGGTGTGGAGAAAAGGAAACCCTCTTGCACTGTTGGTGGGAATGTAAATTGATACAGCCACTATGGAGAACAGTATGGAGGTTTCTTAAAAAACTAAAAATAGAAGTACCATATGACCCAGCAATCCCACTACTGGGCATATACCCTGAGCAAACCAGAATTCAAAAAGAGTCATGTACCAATATGTTCATTGCAGCTCTATTTACAATAGCCAGGACATGGAAGCAACCTAAGTGTCCATCAACAGATGAATGGATAAAGAAGATGTCGCACATATATACAATGGAATGTTACTCAGCCATAAAAAGAAATGAAATTGAGTTATTTGTAGTGAGGTGGATGGACCTAGAGTCTGTCATACAGAGTGAAGTAAGTCAGAAACAGAAAAACAAATACCATATGTTAACACATATATATGGAATCTAAGAAAAAAAAAAAAAAAGGTCATGAAGAACCTAGGGGTAAGACGGGAATAAAGACACAGACCTACTTGAGAATGGACTTGAGGATACGGGGAGGGGGAAGGGTAAGCTGTGACAAAGTGAGAGAGTGGCATGGACATATATACACTACCAAACGTAAAATAGATAGCTAGTGGGAAGCAGCTGCATGGCACAGGGAGATCAGCTCGGTGGTTTCTGACCACCTAGAGGGGTGGGATAGGGAGGGTGGGAGGGAGGGAGACGCAAGAGGGAAGAGATATGGGAACATATGTATATGTATAACTGATTCAGTTTGTTATAAAGCAGAAACTAACACACCATTGTAAAGCAATTATACTCCAATAAAGATGTTAAAAAAAAAAATCTCACCTAACTCTTGAAAATCTCCAACATCACCTTCATACGCAAGAGGCATATTTCCTGTTAGTCAGGTCAATTGGGTCTGATTTGTTGCTGCTATGCCTCTGGTAGGAACAAGACCTAAGGCCTTTTTCTTCAGGGTGATTTAATTACCATCAACAAATTAATCAGACAATGGTAATGATTTGAATTACTTAAGCAATAATTTAAAATATTTTTCAACACTGGTATATTTACAGTACTTGGGCAAACTTCTTTGGGCTTTCATTCTTTCACAAAACAAACATTCATTGAGTACCTACTGTATTTCTGACACTTTATGACCTCAAAGATCTCACAGAATATTGTATACAAAGACATATTATGTACAGTTAGGAACTAAGTCTCTTTCTAGTAGTCAGTTCATTGAAACAGAAAGGTGGGCAGAAGTTACTGAGTATCTATGTGCCAAGAATCTAACTCTAGACCCATCATTTATTTTTCTCAATAACCCTATGAAATATTACTGCCATTTTACAGATAAAAAAACTAAGGCTCGGTGGCTTCCCTGGTGGCGCAGTGGTTAAGAATCTGCCTGCCAGTGCAGGGGACACGGGTTCGAGCCCTGGTCCAGGAAGATCCCACATGCCGCGGAGCAACTAAGCCCACGCACCACAACTACTGAGCTTGCGCTCTAGAGCCCGCGAGCCACAACTACTGACACCTGTGTGCCTAGAGCCCGTGCTCCGCAACAAGAGAAGTCACCGCAATGAGAAGCCCACACACCACAATGAAGAATAGGCCCCTGTCCCGCTCATGGCAACTACAGAAAGCCTGCACGCAGCAACGAAGACCCAACACAGCCAAAAATAAAATAAATAAATCTATAAAACAAAAACAAAAAACTAAGGCTCAAAATGGTTAAATAATCCATGGTATCTGGTTTATACTTCAATGGAGATAATAATGGTATCTATACACTAATATGTATAAAATAGGTAACTATTAAGAACCTGCTGTATAAAAAAATGAAATAAAATTCAAAAAAAATCAAGATGAGTGTTTTTACCTTTGTGTAAAAAAAATAATAATAATGGTATCTAACTCATAGGGTCATTGTGGATTAGCTAAACTAATATACATAAAACACTTAAAAAATTCCTGGCACATAGTAGGCACTATGTAATTTTTGCTATTATATTCCATTATATGGTAAAGTATGACAAAGAATGATAAAATAAGTATACAGTATTTACAATGTATGTGTACAAATGTATTATCTAGACATTTACACATGAAACTTAATCACAATTCTCGCACTTGCATATAGTATTTAGGTTACACATCCTAGTAATAAATAATACTTATATATTATTCTATTCTTCTGAAATTTGAGATGTTTCTAAACACTCAAAATGTATTAGAAATTTTAATAAAAATAGATAAATTTAATTTTACTGATGAAAAAAAACACACCAATACCTATGTCACCTGGCACATGTTAAAAAAGAGTTATGATGATGTAATGAACATATGGTTATGATAATATCAATTTCATTCTTAGTGAAGTAATTCTGGTCATTAGGGACTTACTTCATCAATCAGTTTGAAAACTATTTCCTTTTTTGTTGCAAAATTCTCTCTAGTGACCTAGACTAATTAGTGACAGACATCTACCCTTTCCTGACACCACAGAAGACAACTTAATACTTCTCATGTTCATACAGACATAGAAGGAGGAAAGGAGGCTTTGTCTGTCCCTTTGCGTTCCATGTGGCAGCATGTGATTATGGAAGAAATGTCAGCTCTACACTGAATATGCTCAAATTTAACCAGGACACCTGTGTTCATCTTCAGCTTCAAAAATCATCCTCATAAAGGAGCAGTCTATGGAATCAATGGAAGATAGTCTGTTTTAAACAAAAGTTTAAGGTCACATCATATACATAAATACCACTACACTTATTCTGATTTTTATTCCTAAGCCTGACCAATACAAACATTTGGAAATTTAGCAGCCACTGTGCCACCTTAAAAGTGATAAATTGTTCTGGTCGATTTCACAAAGTTTTGCAAAAGTCACCTGACAGAATTCTTAAATTAGGGTGAACTAGTTTAAACACTACTTCAAAAATAATATCTGTATAAATTTTTTCACCAGGTAATTATCAGATTTTGTTGTAAAATATGGTTTTAAATGTAAGCAGTCATATGCTGGCCTGTGCTATAACAGGAAAAGAAAGTACTTATATAATGAAATCTAAAATTGTTGATGTGATTCAAATAAGCCAATGAAGTTAACATGGAAACATGAAAGATAAGGTCGGTGACCCCAATTTTCCTTATAGTCTGCTATTGTTACTTGGAGGTCCATTCAGCAATTAAGGAGCACACATCCATTGGGTACAATTGTGTTTTTCTCTCTGTGCAAAGCATAATGATTTTTTTTTTTTTTTAAAAAAAGGGCAATAAGTATCACACAGTGCGTATAATATGGTTGGGGAAAAACAACTAGACACGTGAAATTGATCATGACTAAGTGCAGACCTGTGTAGCAAAAAAATAAATTAAAGTTCTACAGGGTACCAGAAAAAAGAAGCCAACAATTTTCAGAAAGGAGGTGTTTTATGAGAGGGGCTTAGCATTAGAAGGAGGATATAGGTAGGGGACATTAAAGTCAAACAACTCTATGAGCTAAGTCACAGAACTAGAATGAGAATGAACTAGTTTGGAGGCAGTCAGAATGCCCCTGTGACTCAAGTATGAGAAGTGTAGTTGGGGTAAATTATGGAGGGATGGAAAATAACAGGGCAGGGGCTAGAGTTGAAGCACTAGGAAACAGAAATTCACTGAAGGTACAATGAACATGGAGCTTGACAGAAAACATTCAGTGGCCATCAAAAACTCAATTCTGGAGACTGAAGACAGGATAAGTGTAGTACCTATCCATCTTTTTGAGAAATTTAATACAAAGAAAATTCAAACCTCATAAACGGACACCAAAAATTATTTGCCTGATACTACTCTGACATATAAAATTGAGCAGCATCAGTAATATTTTATGGACAAAAGAATTATCTGCCAGTTTCTCTACTTTTAATCAATAATTAGAAGTGAAGCCTTAACAGCAAGTTCAAGTATTCAGTTATCCATATTAAGGAAACATGAATGATGGAAAAATATATGAATATCTAATTATTTTAAGGTAAACAGTTTTCATGTATTGAAAGGAAACATTTTTATTCCTTTTTGCTTATCCATATACATGGTTTTATGTGGATAAAGGATGAAGATCAAATGTTGAAAGTATTATGAAAGAGTCAGCTTGTGGAGGACTGAGGGGTGTAAATTTTATTCTGGGGTAATTAGGAAACCACAAAAAGGGTTTGACTAGATGGATACAAAGCAATATTTAGGGAAATTTCACCTGATGGTACTATGGAGTAGAGTGGGGCAACAAGATCAGAAGAAAGGAAGTCCCTAAAGAGAGGATTTTTATGGATTTAGTTTAGGCATGTGAATCAGGAGGGGGATGAGGGTGGTGCCAATGGAGCTAACAAGAAAGGGAGTGATGTGAGAGGCAGTGAAGAACTGAACTAACCCATGCATAGGGAAAGTGAGAGGCGCCTCAGCCGAAAAATATCATTACAACTGGGATAATTCCATTTGAACTCTAAATTTCCCATTAGATCATTCACTCTGATACCTATCAGCATAGCCAATCATCTGCTGATTCCAGCATCAGTGTCACATAGAAAATGTGTCCCATATAGGTGTCCATAAATAAAAAGGATGTGGGAAATTGAATTTTAAAAACTGATGCACTGTGTTTGTGTGGCCTGGGGAAAAGAAGAGAGAGAGAGAGGGAGAAATAAGGCATGATTCCTGAAAATAGATCTCAAGTACTCTACTTCCTGGTCTAGAGCTTTTGTTACCCCCAAAAGCAAATTAGATTAACAGAATCAACCATGAAAGGAGTTTTAACTCAAAAACTTTTTGTGTTCAAAAGAAATAGGGTTACAAAGTTTTAGAACCTTTTATTTCCCAACTCCAAAAGGATTTGCGCCCAAAAGGAACCTAGTGGAACAACTGATTATCAATTGCTGTTGTTTAAATAGGCATTAAATTACATTCTGGAAAAAAAGTATTTCAAGGCTATCAATTGATCTCTGTGATGTAAGATTCCCAGGCTTCTAAATGTTCCTAATGATAAACTTTATATGAGGAATTAAGACTCTGATGAGAAGAAAGATACTCCATTAACTAGTTTTTAGTATTAAGTTTCTTTTCTTACTTGAGTTCTCTCCATAAAAGCTAAGTAAAGATCCTCATTTTGGAGACTGTTTAAACCTACATTCAGCTCAACCACCTAATTGACTTATATTTCTGAAAACATATTAGAACTGCTTTACAACTGTTCCCCAAAATATTTTTCATTGTGGATAATATATTCCCTTAAAATGTTGCATGGTCTAACATCAAGCCATGCTACATGAGAAATTGGAAAATAATTAGTATTTAATTACCGAACCTAGGTTCCATTGAATCCTACAGCCTGCAAATGTATTTTACAGAATCTCTGACCCTTCTAAATATCTTTATTTACTATAGAAAAAGCTAACTTCAAAAAGTTACATAATGACTATTACTGAGTCTGCTGAGAATTGTAATTAGTAGTTGCTGTGTCCTGTTTTAACAGATGTGTACCTACTGATTTACCTCAATCAGCTTATTTAAAACGTACTGACATTGTTCTAAAATGCATTATTTCAGTTTCTGATTAGGAAGGTAACTCTAGCTAGTTCTGATGGTAACTAACTTTTAAGTGTGAAGCTTGCATAATGAGAGTAACAAAATTTCACTAAGAATGATTTACAATGGATAGATGTGCTTGCTCACTTAATTTTTCCTGAACCTTCAATCAGTAGAAATGGCAATGGAATATATTTTAATATTTTTAAGTTTTTCCAGGACTACTAGACAGTTTGCATAAGTGGCCAGGGAGTCTTTCCAAACAGCAAAGGAGGAAAACTTAAAACTAACCAATCAGCCAAATGATCAAAACCAATGAAAACAGGTATAAATGGCCTGGGAAAAGAGGCAAGGGCCACTGAAATTCCAAAGACACGGAATCAAATACAACATTTCCAGATGAAATCTCATCAATGGAAATATGAAGACCTGGCTACAACTTTCCCAAAACGGTAGAATTATTCCTGAATGGCAATAATTCAAATGAATTACGATGATGGTTAGTCTACAGGGCAGTAGAAATAAGTTTCCTAAGACTTCGGTTCTTACTATTTCTGCCTTTCTTTTTTCTCCAGAAAAACTGGAGCTGTTTCCACTAGCTATATGCCTATTTAAATTCAAATTTAAAATTTCCAAAAATAAGTCAAATTTCAAAACAAGCTCCTTAGGTGCATTAGCCATATTTCAAGTGCTAAGTTGCCACATACAGCTAGTAGCTATTATGTGGGACAGCACGTATACACAACATTTCCATCATTATATAAAGTTTTACTGGACAGTGCTGGACTAGAGAGCAAGTCTATTAAATCTCAGAGAGAAGGTCGCTAATTCTTTGACTTACCAGTAAGTGGGTACAGTGGCAATAAAACACACAGGCAAAGACTAAATACTGACAGTTACATGCTAGATTTGCAAAAAATTCCACACCCAAATTCCAGTGTGGTTATGAAATTCAGTTAATAAGAGAAAGGTAATAATTTCAGAGACAAACAACGACAAATTTAGGCTACATTCTATTTTAATGACAAAATCTTAATGGCAAATATGCATCAAGATTTCTTTTCTGGGCTTCCCTGGTGGCGCAGTGGTTGAGAATCCGCCTGCTGATGCAGGGGACATGGGTTCGTGCCCCGGTCCGGGAAGATCCCACATGCCGTGGAGCGGCTGGGCCCGTGAGCCATGGCCGCTGAGCCTGCGCGTCCGGAGCCTGTGCTCCGCAACGGGAGAGGCCACAACAGTGAGAGGCCCGCGTACCGCAAAAAAAAAAAAAAAAAAAAAAAAAAGATTTCTTTTCTTCAAAATTTACAACTTTTATTTTTCCAATATAAGATATAAGAATATGTAAATGTATCAAATATTTGCTGCCTTTATACCCATTTTAAGTAATTCCTAATGTAAAATTATTTATACATTAACATTGTTTCTATTTAATGCTATATGTTTTCTTTCCTTAACAACAAGAAGGCATGAATTCAGGAGCTTCTTTGGATGATTAGCTAAAACAGATTAAGACAATAAATATGGTTGATCAGAGGAAAGAATTTTTAAAGCTTAGTTTTTCTTACTTAGAAAATCTTGTAAATCAACTAACTCCAATAAAAATTTTTAAAAAAGAAAATCTTCAACTAAATGATGACTAACATTGCCTATTACATTGCCTTTTTTTAGTGGGTCCTCTTTATAACAATTTTCCAAAATCAGAGAATTTCCAAACTAAAGAGGAAGGCCAAAGCTTAGACTTACATTCTCATTTGACTTGGAGAAAAGTGGCAAATTACCATTATTACTTCTTGGCATATTAGCAGGATACTATTAAAGCTTTACATATATTTACTTGCATCTCCTGATTCAGAATCAATTATAGCAAGAATATCTTTTGACTATAAAAAGCTGATTATGTTCATTCAGACAACAGAATATTATTCAGTGCTAAAAAGAAATGAGCTATCAAGCCATGAAAAGACATGGAGGAATTTTAGTGAAAGGAGCTAATCTGAAATGGCTAGTTACTGAATGATTCCATGGATAATGGGAAAGGCAAAACTATGGAGATAGTAATAAGATAAGTGGGTTCCAGTGGTTGGGAAGGTGGGAAAAACAGATGAACAGGCAGAGAAGAGAGGATTTTTAAGGCAGTGAAAATACTCTGTATGGTTACTATGATACATGTTATTATACATTTGTCCAAACTCATAGACTATACAACGCCAAAAATGAATTCTAATGTAAACTATGGACTTTGGGTGATTATGATGTGTCAGTGCAGGTTCATCACTTGTAACAAATGTACCACTCTGGTGGGAGATGTTGATAATGCGAGAGATTATGCATGTGTTGGGGCAGGGGGCATATGGGAAATCTCTGTACCTTTGTTTTAATTTTGCTGTGAATCTAAAACTGCTCTGAAAAAAATATAAGTATTTTTAAAAATGTGGCAAATTTTTTTAAATGTGGCAAATCCCTTTTTTACAAAAAAGGGATTATTTTTACAAATTATCATGCAACAGGCATAGAATCAAAAGTATATGAAACTGGATCTACCTAGCACTTCTTGAAGGAAAGATTTTAAAATTTGGTAATTAATTTATCTTGCTAGACAAATTCATCTGCTACCTTAGTTATCTTATCAGAGAAGCAACCCACAATGGGATTGGAAGAATATTTAGTCTTGAGAGTCCAGTTTGAGTCACAACCTCCCATCCTTCCAGCTGTCACTTCCTGACTCCCATACTTCCCTCCTCCAAGTTCATCATGGCCTCAACTCCTTTGAACCTTCTTTTTTATTCCAATCAGACCATGCCTTTAACCCTCTCTTCTTTCTTTATCCAGCCTAAACTCCACAGAGCATCACTACAAACACTTTTTCCCCCAATTACCTTGTCTTTTGCTGAACCAACATCACAAAACCACAAACCTATATGATCTTTCTATGTATATTTTGAAAAGATTACTGAAGACAGCACAGGAAAAAGAAAATCACACCTTCATGAGGACAAAGCTCCCAAATCAGTCAGACCCTCTACTCTTGGCAAGCTCACATTTCTGTGCCCTCATTTTTCCATGGCTTTGCACGTGTAGGGTTCTCCATCTAGAAAGACTTTCCTGGCTTCTATCTGGCAAATGCTGACTCATATTCCAGTGGATACCTCAGACACCATCTCCTGTGTGAAGCCCTTCTCAATCTCCACTCATTACTGAGACAGTATTCAAGGCTCCTATAGTACCTTGGTGAAGTTCCTATCCCATTGGGTAATAGATATTTATTTTTTAAATTTAGTTATGTCCTTTTTTTTTTAATATGGACTTACTGAGGGGAAGGATGTTGTTTTCTTCTCATTTATATCCTCAGCAAGGAGCAGAATGCCTGACATTTAAATTTTGGGTGAATACATGAGTATAAACAAATGGACAAACAAGATACCACCTCTGACCTTTTGTAAAAATGTGTTTTAAGTCAAGGCACTTCATACATTTCAGTACTGGTTTCATTATTATGGGAAAAAAAATATACCTGACATAGTATGATTTAGATAGTGCCATGGGAAATAGCATAAATGAAGATCTCATCAATATAACAGCTATCTATCAGCTTTGCAGTCTCAATAATCAAATGTTCCTAACATATCCTACCCTTCTGCAGATGCAGCAATAAGTACTCCTATTTTGGGTATTAGCTCTAATTCCATTTTTATTCATAATAGTCAAATACCAAAGCTCCTTCCTCATGTATAAAAATAGTAAGTCATTATGTTTTTCCTGTATTACAAATACCTAATCTTTAGAAACAGAATTTGCTTTTTAGCTGGGTCATTAATTTATAAAACAGTAACTCAAAGAAACATTAATTAACATTTCAAGGGAATCTGAATCAAGTCAATTTTTAGTACATGTTCTCACATAGGATTTTTCAGACTTGGCAATAGTTCCTTTGCCTAGCTAAGCACTCTGCTTTTCATTCAGTCTTCCCACAGACATGCATGCACACAAAACTAAGCGCTAAATATTATGTCAGGCACTAAAGACCCCAAACTGAAGAAAACTGGGTGCTGCCCTAATGTAGCTTACAGTCTAGTCATCTTACATGGTCTCTGTGTGCATATTCCCAGTTCTCTCTTTCCTCTAGGCTGTTCCTTACCAGCTGCCCTATCAGAACTTAGGTCAAAGGATTCACCAAACTTTTTATTTATTTATTTATTTAGATTTAGATTTCCAGCTATTCTTTACCCATGTGACAGGAACTTGCAGACACTTTGTATCTTTTCTATTTAAAAAAAAAAATTTATTTCAGTACTCTCACTTTCCTATTCATACTCAAAGACCCTTTATTTTCTCTTTGTATACTTTCTTCTACCCACCTGTACCTTAAACCTGTTAATAGCATGTGTAGGCATTTCTGTACACTATGCAGAATGATGGAAAGACCTAGTTCAGATCTGGGCTTTGCCACTTGCTGGCTTTGTAACCTAGGGCAAGCCACTAACCCCACAGATACAAATACACACAATTTGTGAGGGTTAGATGGCATAATGTATGTCACGAATTCTCAAAAGTTTTTAAATGGATAACAGTGGATTGAAGTGCTTCATTTGGATAACTTAGTGGATTGAAGTGCTTGCTGACTCCTCGTCTGTTCTATCTCTTCCCAGCAGTCCCTGAACTGTGAAAGTTACCACAGTCCATCATTTAACCTCTCCAACATCTGGACATCTTTCTAGCTCACTTAAATCCATCAGGCTTGGCTTAATACACATTTTCTAATGGTCCATTTTTGCTGGAAATTAAAACGTCCTTGGTGTAAAGATTCTTTATAACAATTTCTCATATACTTGAAGTATTTATTAGGCCATCGCATCCCTTTTTTTCTTTTTACAATGTAAATAACTCTAATTCTTTAACCTTCCTTATAACTTCTATTTAAAGACATTTTAATAATGTTTCTGTCTTCCAAACTTTAGAGAAATATGATTCTTTCTATCCACAAATAAAGTGGTCTAAGATCTATATACCACATAGATGCCTTGCATGAAAGACAAAAGAATGAAATGCATAATATTTATTTATACATTTTACTGCATGGAATTGAATCGTATTATAACAGAAGCTTGCCCCTAACCATGGAGTCAGCAGAGTACAGTCGTCAGATAAAGTAAGGGAATATTAAACTTTTCTCTTCATAAAGTTTACAGTCAGCCTGGAAAGAAGTAGGAAAGCAAACATTTCTGTAGGAAAACTACACATTTCGTGGATATCACTGCAGGATATACGTGATGTAAAATTTCACTAGAATATTTTCCTTCAAATCTAAAAGCCTCCAACTCACTCCTTATTAGATCCCTAGTATTCCATAGACAACAAAACCCAGTATTTTAACAGAGCATCTTATTCATTTGTGCTGATTCACACTGAGACATCAAAGAACCAAAGCAGTGAATAAAATTAACTTTTGACAACAAGTAAAGATTTAGGAGTTTTAAGTATACAATTTCATCTCATCTAAATGAAATCCACAAAGATGGCACTAGTATTTGAAACAGACATATACATGTCTCAGGTCAACCTCCAAAAATAAAAAGCTTAACTAGCAAGACTTCAATGCATTAAAATGTCTAGGAAAATAGATGAGCTAATTAAATTCAATTTTTATTATTCAAACATAGATGCAGACTTCTGTAAGTCAAAAGTTATTCCTGTGAAAATCTTGCAAAGGGGAAAGTTAAGGGGATTTTCATGATTCTCTCACTGGACTATTAGTTATAAGAAAATCTAATTTAATTATCAATTAATATTCTGTATTTCTCCTTTTTCTCTTACCTCACTTGGGCTCAGAAATGATTTAAAACAGTAATGAGGTGGATGGACCTAGAGTCTGTCATACAGAGTGAAGTAAGTCAGAAAGAGAAAGACAAATACTGTATGCTGACACATATATATGGAATTTAAGAAAAAAAAATGTCATGAAGAACATAGGGGTAAGACAGGAATAAAGACACAGACCTACTTGAGAATGGACTTGAGGATATGGGGAGGGGGAAGGGTAAGCTGTGACAAAGTGAAAGAGCGGCATGGACATATATACACTACCAAACGTAAGGTAGATAGCTAGTGGGAAGCAGCCGCATAGCACAGGGAGATCAGCTCGGTGCTTTGTGACCGCCTGGAGGGGTGGGATAGGGAGGGTGGGAGGGAGACGCAAAAGGGAGGGGATATGGGAACATATGTATATGTATAACTGATTAAATTTGTTATAAAGCAAAATAAATAAATTAATTAATTAAAAAAAATAAAATAATCTGCCTGCCAATGCAGGGGACACGGGTTCGAGCCCTGGTCTGGGAAGATCCCACATGCTGCGGAGCAACTAAGCTTGGACGCCACGACTACTGAGCTTGCGCTCTGGAGCCTGCAAGCTGCAACTACTGAGCCCGTGTGCCACAACTACTGAAGCCCACACGCCTAGAGCCTGTGCTCTGCGACAAGAGAAGCCACCGCAATGAGAAGCCCGCGCACTGCAACAAAGAGTAGTCCCTGCTTTCCACAACTAGAGAAAGCCTGCACGCAGCAAAAAAAAAAAAAAAAACAGATTACTCTGTGATATAATCCTATAAAATTCCAGACCTTTAAGCTTTCAAATATGATTTTTTGTACTGTCAAAATTTCTCACTTGACACTTTTTGAGAGGCATTATTTCCTAATTTTTCTTAATTATTCCTTATTTTTAAATTATCTCCTATTTACTTTCTTAATTATATCTTAATTATTTTAAATATAAAAGCGATAAAGCAAATTTATAGAATATTTAGCAAAGAAAGAAAACATATTACCCACACATAATTTGATCTATCCAGTAAAATTAATGTCAGCATTTTCAAAACTTTTAAAGTCCTATTTATACAAGGTTTAAGATAATTCATTTCTATTGAATACTTTTTTTCAAGTACAGAAAAGCATAAGTGAAAAGTCACTTATAGGTCCATTGCCACCAACAATCACATTTTTGTATATATCAATCTAGTTTTTTTTTCCTCCTAGCAGAACTGTGTGTGGTTTTTTTTTTGCGGTACGCGGGCCTCTCACTGTTGTGGCCTCTCCCATTGCGGAGCACAGGCTCCGGACGCGCAGGCTCAGCGGCCATGGCTCACGGGCCCAGCCGCTCCACGGCATGTGGGATCTTCCCGGACCGGGGCACGAACCCGTGTCCCCTGCATCGGCAGGCGGACTCTCAACCACTGCGCCACCAGGGAAGCCCCTGTGTGTGGTTTTTATTTGATTGTTATTTTGTTTGCATAACTGTACTTCTGAGTCTTGTGGTAAACCCTGCTTGAGGTAAGCAGAGTTTTCTGAAAAGTTTCCTGTGTCTAGTTATACCATGATTTCCACAGTAAGGAATTCTCATAATGAAATAAGCATATCAACCCATTCACATTCTCCCATGCTCATTAGTGAGACTGACTGACAGCCACAGTTTCTGCCATCAGCATTTCTTTTCAAGGCTCTTCTGATAAATTGATAATGAGCCTATTAGTCACTGAGGGAAATTAGAGTGAGGGAAAAAGGCCACTGGGACATTTGCTTCTGCTGCTGCTGGACTCAAAATTCCATGATGCTGCCAAAATTGAAGTCTTTTAAATGTCCATGGTCTTAGTAAGAACTAAAATCCCACAGGAACATCTGAGTGGCTGACTCTAGGTAATGTGACCTGCAAGGGTTTAGGGAAAGGTAATTATCTGATCTCATTTGTTTTCCACCTTCTTTTTTTTTTTTTATTGAAGTATAGTTGATTTACAATGTTGTGTTGCTTTCTGCTGTACAGCAAAGTGACTCAGTTACACAGATACATATAGCCTCTCTATTTTAGATTCTTTTCCCATATAGGTCATTACAGAGTATTGAGTAGAGTTCCCTGTGCTGTACAGTAGGTCTTTATTAGTTATATATTCTATATTTAGTAGTGTGTATATGTCAAACCCAATCTCCCAATTTATCGCCCCCCCTTCCCCCTGGTAACCGTAAGTTTGTTTTCCAAGATAGTAAATAATTCCTCTTCAAATTACAGAACATGTTCAGACCCTAAGAGCCAAAATATGACAGATATCCACTTTACTTACTTTCCAGCCTTTAGTATATCTGAGAAGTTTGACACCAGTCTGATTTTATCACTCTGTTTACAATGTATTGGTTTAGTCTGTATGCTGTGGAGTTTTTCCCCCTCATAATAGTAATTTGAAATTTCAGCCAGGATGTGTCTAGATGAAGTTCTCCCTTCATTGACCTTGCTTGATTTGCTCACTCAGGACAATTTCTTTTTCCTCCCTAGTGCACTTTTCTTCAATTGTATCTTTGACTATTTCTTTAGTTTCAGTTGTCTTTGCTGTGTACCTATATATGTTATATACCTATAAACCTTAAAGTTCCATTCTTTGTTTTTATTTCTACTTAAAAAATCATATTATTCGACTCTTAGTCCTTTGCCTCAATATTCTGAAAGAACTTCTCAAGTTTATGCAGCACATCCCTGATTTTATTTTATGTAGTACAAATTCTGTTCTTCAGTATCTCTGATTCAGACTGCATTATAATATTGCATTTTTAACATCAAATTCCTTTTTATTTCTTCCATCACACTTGCTATTGTCCTTTCATCTTAGCCAGTTCTTCCTTTATATATATATACTCCCACTTAAAGAAGGATAGGTCTTTCTGAAAGACTGGTGACACTAAACACTTTTTTTTTCCAGTCTTTAGAATAAACTACTACTTTCAGAGCATCAATTTCTTCTAAGTCTTTCCCCTCCCTTGTTTTGTTCCCCAGTATTTTTTTCTTAGGTCCTATGCTTTATTTTTTCCTGTTCTGCTGCATCTGTTTTGACAGTCTTCTGTTTATTAATCCTCAAATGATGTGGCATCTCTCCAGACTCAGTGTCAGTCAACAAAGTGTTTGAATGGACCTAACTTCATTCTCTGTCTACTTTTGTTCTAGCTGAACCCTCTTTGCAGCTCTGTGGCTAAGAGTCTGATGTGCATAGCTCCTTGCCTGATTCTCACCCATGATGCCCTTCTGGCTGAGATGGGATGCTCCCCTCTGCTACCATTTGTCTCTAAAATCCCTTCTGACATACCCATCAATGTTTCTCTTGCTTCCAAATATTTTCACTTGGTGAGAAACATATCTCAGGTTCCAATTTTTTACATGGTGCCAGGTTGCCTGTCCACTTCTTGTCCTACTGTTTTCCTAACTAGATGGTTATAGCTATTGATAGGTTTAAGGAGATAGCATGCTGGCTCCCTAAAGAGTAACATTCTCTTTCTGAAGCAAACTATGAAATGAAGGAACAGAGATACATCCTCCCTGCTTTCATGTAAACATAAGAAAAGATGGACTACTGATTGAAATTTTCATTCCATTGAACTTAAAATGTAAGTGAAGACTATATACTTATTTATACAAATAAGAATCTTTATATATAACCTATAGAATTCCTCCCCAAATTTTTGCCACTGTATATTGCAACTGGTTTTTAGTATTCTTCAGTTTTGTCTTTTTGAGGTCTTTACAGATATTCTACTGTTATTGAGAAGAGGTTGCAGTAGCTAGACATATACTATTTTTAACCAGAAAATCCTTGCTAACTACTACCAAAATTTGTAAAATCTGGATGCTTAACTTTTAAAAGTATTCCAGGACTTCCCTGGTGGCACAGTGGTTAAGAATCTGCCTGGCAATGCAGGCGACACAAGTTCGATTCCTGGTCCAGGAAGATCCCACATACCCCAGAACGACTAAGCCCATGCACCAGGACTACTGAGCCTGTGCTCTAGAGCCTGTGTGCCACAGCTACGGAAGCCCTCACGCCTAGAGCCCATGCTCCACAACAAGAGAAGCCACCGCAGGGAAAAGCCCGTGCACTGCAACGAAGAGTAGCCCCCGCTCGCCGCAACTAGAGAAAGCCCGCGTACAGCAACGAAGACCCAATGCAGCCAAAAATAAATAAATAAATATTTTTAAAAAGTATTCCAGATAGAAACAGTTTCCAAACAGATCTGTGGAGGCAGAATAGCATAAACGAGGTTATAAATTAAGCTACTGATTCCCCTGTAAGCAAGAAAAATATTCCTAAAGTGCATATTCAATCCAAGTAACTACTGTATCTTTTAAGCTTTCTTGAACTATTTTTTATTTTTGCTTTTTAAAACATTTAACTGCATAAAAATGAAATTAATATACAATTTATGATTCAATGTCAATAGTTAGCAAATATATTCGCAGGAATTATAATCCTAGGTACAGCAGTTTATTTCATCAAATATCCACTGCTTTTCAATAATGTATAACCATAAGAGAATCAGATGGCTACAGTTAACTAGAGTCTCTTATTTTTTATTAAACAGTGCCATCAATTCTAGAACATATTTTTGTTAGATTTTTAAAACATATTTTTCATCAAAATTGTTCCCTCAAACTCAAGACCAACTAGACAGGCCATAAAATAATGCCTCTCAACAGATTTACACCACTAGAGATTATACAGGCTAGCCAGTAATCATGTAATGACATGTGTTTTTTGTATTTATATTTTGTACATTATGTAACATCTTACCTCAGAACTTAAATCATTAGATAATAATGAATCTATTTTACCAGAAAGAAGAGAGTTTAGGGTTTCCTTTAAAAGTATGCATTGCTATATCATAGGATTCATACTTTGGAATAGATTCAAATGCTGTTTTGGAAAATGTTGTCCCTGAAACCACCTGAGAGGTCTGTTATAAATGCAGATCCCCAGGCCTATACCAGGCCTGTGAAATCGGAATCTCTGGGTGTGGGGTTAGAATTTCTGCTTTTTCAAAAGTTCCTTGGATAATTCTTTATTCATGAAAGTTTGAGAATCACTGCTCAAATTGACTAAACAATACTAAAGGATTAAAAGTTAATCTGGGGAAACAAGGAAGGCTCTGATTTTATTTTACAATCCCATTCTAAGGGACTCCAGGGAAAGAACCAAGGTCACATTTCAGAAATCTATGAGCATTTATCCTATCTGAAACAATCAGTTTGGTAAAAATACTTCCAAAACTCTAGTAACTCAAGTTACTACTTGTATTGACTCAAATGATCTAGGTAGTTTACCACGTAGAAATGCAGTGAATCATTTACAAAAGTAATGTTCCCCCAGAGGTTTCAGCGGATCAACTAACAAAAGACACACAGCCATACAGTCGGATTGCAGAATATATCTCAACTACCAGCGACAAAACCAGAATCAGATGTCAACCATTTTATTAAATCTCATGGCAGTTTCCCTTTTTTGCCATTAATAACATTCCAAGAGCTAGCCTCCAAAACTCAGTGGTCACTCTCTTAGATCACCATGTTAAAAAACCATCTGACAGTGTTACTTGAGGCATGTTAATAAAGTCGTTGCTAGTAGCACAACCAAGGAGCCAGACCCGATTCCAAAGCAATCAGTCTCCCACATCAAGGATTTGAAATGAAATATGCTAAGGCAGCAACCAAACCTTTCAGCTAAACTGTGTAAAACTGCCAAGAGTAAGCTGCTCATTACATTAAGACTCTAGAGACATTTAGAAGCCAATTATGATTCTACTGAAAGAGATACTTAGGAATAGTTTCTGATCTTCATTTGATGGTAGCGATTAGACCACATTGTTAATGTACTTGTTTTCAGCTATCTGAAACTATCATTTAGTCTATGTAGACAATTCAAGTTTGGCTTACCATTAGCTTACTTTCAGTAAGGTGTGTGTGTGTGTGTGTGTGTGTGTGTGTGTGTGTGTGTGTGTGTGTGTGTGTGTGTGTGTGTGTGTGTGTGTGTGTGTGTGTGTGTGTGTGTGTGTGTGTGTGTGTGTGTGTGTGTGTGTGTGTGTAACATAAATAAGGTAAAAACAGCTCTGCTAAAGTTTCAATAAAATTTCACCTAGATGAGAAACATCTTAAAACTTAATTAAACCATAAAAGTAAATTAAATATGCAAATAATGCACTCAAATTGGGAAAAAAGTTTTTTTATCAATTATTAACAATTAGGTTTTTTTTAAGTTCACAGGATAAATGAGAGAATTTAAAACCATTAAATCATCCAGAGACAATTTCTATTTCTATTTGCTTAAAATAAAGGTCTTCAACTACTAGGATTAGCTGTGTTTGTTTTAAAGTCGCCTATTTGTTAGTGATGTTTTAGTTTCCAGTTTAGTCAGCTTCAGACCCTCAAGGTCCACAAGCATTCTATCTTTCAAAACTGTAATTGTTTGCGTAGATACCCTCAGACAGACAACTTAAGGGAATAGAGATCAAAGAAGGAAGACAGAAAGATGCCACAATTCAGAAGTTACCATAAGCACAGTACCTTGCACCGTGAGGAAAACCGATGCAGCCGATGATCCTCCTTCATTGGAAACCACACAGTGATATTCTCCGGCATCGCTGAATTTCACACTCCTCAGCTCCAGGGAAAGGTTGGCCAAGATCCTCATTCCTGCTGGATCTGCCAGCCTGACATCTCTGTCATTCCTCCGCCAGGTTAGATTGTAATCCACTGCACTGATGACAAGACAGGTCAAAAGTGTTCTTTCTCCAGGAGTGACTGTAACATTGTTAGGCACTTGGATGACTGGCGGGGGCTCTGTGTGAAATGAAAAGATTCAAATGGAAAGATCCAGAAGTCATTTTGCTCACTCATAGAGGTGGTTTAAAAATTTAATGAGCAGGCTTCCCTGGTGGCACAGTGGTTGAGAGTCTGCCTGCCGATGCAGGGGACATGGGTTCGTGCCCCGGTCCGGGAAGATCCCACATGCCGCGGGGCGGCTGGGCCCGTGAGCCATGGCCGCTGAGCCTGCGCGTCCGGAGCCTGTGCTCCGCAACGGGAGAGGCCACAACAGTGAGAGGCCCGCGTACCACAAAAAAAAAAAAAGAAAAGAAAATTTTATGAGCATGTGTTGAATATCTAGTAGGAAAGATGCAGTACGACGGAACGTATTCATTAATACCTATGTCTGTCACCCCAAGAAAATTATCATCTAGTTGAAAACTGCTTTCAGTAGGAGTGCATGTTTACATACCAAAGTACACTCAAGTCCAAATCGATAAATTATAGATATGAGGATCAAAGAGGCATGGCAAAATGATATGACTAGACTGATTCAGGATTGCAGAATGAGTCAAGTTTTGATTTGAATTTTGAAGAAAGTAGCATTTATGGATTTTTAAAATTTAAAACCATTTACTTAGTGTTTTAAAGGAAATAGCGCATGAAGTATGGTAGATATGGAAAAGATACAATGGTATCAGCTTTAAGGGGATTATAATCTCATTAAGACACAGCACAACATTAGAGTAAGATGAATTTCTCCCAGTGAAAATGAGGAATGCTTGATTTAGGAAAGTCAAGTTAACAGTAAGGCACAGACTTTAAAAAAAATTATACACAGAGGACCACGTACACAAAAGGCATTGAGTAATGCATGCGCATTTCAGATGCGGTCAAAAGGCACTTACTAATTAAATATTTAACTACATTTCTAGAGAAAATCCCATATTGCTCTAGTTAGGTTTGAGAATACTGTAAATGCAAATGCCCCTGTAAAGCTCACTTTGCCCAAATGCTTTAAAATAACCTGCCATAGCAAGCCATTTTTGAGCAATCATATAGCAATAAAAACTAGCTGGAAACCCATGTGTCTGTTTCAGTTTAAATGTGAAAGAGTATCAGATATTCAAGATCCAACTTTATACTTTGTTATTCAAAACTATATATACGTGCAGATGAATAACATAAGCCTATAATAAAACCTGGAAGTAATACGCCAAAACCATAGTGGTCATCTCTGAGAGAGAGAAGTGTGTATATTTTTCATATTTTCCTTTATATTTACCTTTGTTTTCCAAACATTTTTAGAAGAGTATATGTTATTCTAAATCATTTTAAAAATCCTTAATTTTTACAATTCTGCTATGTTTTTAAAATCTCTTATGAAAATAGCTAATGAATCAATTGGAAAGAGTACATGAGAAAGTTAGGAAGGTCTGACTGAAGTCTGGTTAGGTTTGACAGACAAAATACAGGATGGTTTGCTAAATTTGAATTTTAGATAAACATCAAATAACATTTTAGTATAAGTATGACTCATGAAATATTTGAGACACATTTAACTGGGCATCTTATGTTTTTATTTGCTGAGTCTGGCAAACATAGGCTGCCTAGCTTTATCCCTAACTAGCTGTATGACCTTAGATAAGCCAATTTATTCACAATGTTTGCTTCCCAATTTGAAAAATGAGATGATTAAATTAGGTAATCTGAAAGACCCCTTCTAGCACTAAGGCTCTGTGATGCTAACATACAAGATGGTAGGGACCATCAAAGACCCGGAGGCGAGTATTTGTGAACACGTGTTGACACTCTATCAAAATCTTTTTGAAGACCACAAAACATTTTGTGTGGGTTTCTTTTTTTGTTCTTTTTAAACAAACTTCTTCAACTAGACTAGGGATTTTTAGAAAATGTAAAATCCCATATTATGGGCATACAGGGGATGCTGGGTGCACACCTAGATCCTTCTCAAGGACCTAGGCACTCATTTCCCTAGCTGCTCTGCTTGTTGGCTACTGAGCTCATGGCCAAGGGAGCTAACATGCTCGGGTTAGACTCCCTTTCCAGTGCAGCCCACTTCCAGGGACCACTTAATGAAGGAAAAAGACACAGCTCTCTTGCCTCAATTCAGGGTCACCCCAGCTCCAGAACTCCCTGTAGGATCAGGTGAGGCCCCTGTTGTGATTACATCACAGTTTAACTTCTTCCACTCCCTTACAGGTGCTCTTCCCTAGAGAACTCAGCAATAACCCTCTTGCGTGCAAAATCTGCCTCAGTCTATTTCCTCTTCAAATATAAATTCAAATATGTAAAATGCCAACTTTCTGCTAATATCCAGGAGGAGAGGAGATTTTAAATATGACATACAATACCATCACTGCACAAATATCTACAGATAATAGTATGTGCACTGAAATATTTATGCATACATCAATAAATTTGGTGGTGATGGAGGAGATGATGGAGAATTACAGCAGTTTGCAAAAGAGGCCAAGATAACAAATTACCGGAAACAGCCTGGTCCCGGGAGGATGAGGGGCAGTCATTCCTAAGTGAAAGAATGGCTGAGGCTAGGATTAGGGGACCAGAGATGAAACCTCAAAACTGAGAAAGAATGATAAGCATAGGCCCTGTGACATTAGGTAAAGATCACTGGACTGAGAGTCAGGAGGCCAAGAATCTACTTCTCACTACCTATCCATCTGATCAGAAATGGGGCACCTGCCTGCTCTGGGCTTCAGTTTCTTTAGCTATAAAATGATGAGGTGGTATAATATTATTTCCAAGTCTTACCCTGTTCTAAAAGAGTATCCTGAAATTAAAATTTAAGATTGCCTGTCACTGACATGTCCTTGACAAGTTTTCTCTTTTCAATTTTACTTAAAGCCAAAATTTTGGTATTGTGTGTATGTGTGCATTGGGGGTGGGGGACATTATGCTAAAAAATAAATTCAGTAGAGAAAATTAATATAAGGTAAAGTACAAAATATCATTTGTAAAGAATTTTTTCCTGCTTCTGTAGTTCTGTTCATTGGTTTCTATATGTTTATATGCAATAAAAGAGGTAACATTCTTCTTACACCCATTTTGCATTTAAAACCAATATATCAATAACCAATATCTCCAATGAACCAAAAATCCTTAAAAATGTTGTCTAGAAGGAAATGCCAGAAAAAAAATGAAGTAACATATTGCTAGAACTTTAACTTTTCTTGAAACTGTTCTTGAGTGCTATTTGACTTTATAAATGTTCATCCACAGTGATACAAAAACATCACCATTCCATCATGCCATGCTTTCCCAACACTCCTGTCCAAAATATAAGATCTAATTATCCTGTGAATTCACATCTGATTCTGGTGTGCTGGTTAGTAGTGACAGTAGGGTGGCTGAGCCAGGACCTGGGTGGAGGTTTGAGTCTGGAAGATTAAACAAAAGTTAGCCCAGAAAGAAATGTCCACTCTTTCAAGTCCAAAGGGGCACTTGCTTGCTACTTCTGCTGTTACAGTCATTGCCATACAATCCATGCTTCTGCCCTGCTTTCATAATTAACCAGTGGGACACAATTCCTGAAAAGTGGCTTTGGTACAGTACAACTTCCTAGCAATACCATGGCTTGGCTGGCACAGATTAATACTAGAAGGGCACGTGTAGAGTGTATATTTGGAAGTTACTGACACCCCAGGGCCAAATTCTTAGCAGTCAGTTCAGGAGTTCTTTCTGGCACTTTCCAGTTATTTATGCAAGATGTCTGAATCAACTCACTCAAACCTCTTTCCCTGTTGTCCTTCCCTTAATTAATATTGCTGGGGAAAAAACCCCTCAAGTGCTCAAGTGTTTGTTTCCCCAGAAGCTGAGGAATGTTGACAAGATTCCAATGCTTTTCATAATTACTGGAGATGAAAAAATGAATAGTTTATGATGCATGTCAACTTGCTAAATTGTTTCAGAAGATGAACTTTATTTTTCTAAGAATAAGAGAAAATGAATAATTTACTGCAAGAAGAACAGGCTTGCATGCCTCTGTTTTAAAGTTCAGCTTGGACTTAATGATAACAAATGTGAATCCTAGGCTTCTAAACAGCCCTACAGTTAAAAAGCTACTTTTGTCTTAAATTTTCCAAAGAAAATGCACATCAATACTAAATTGACAATTCAGACATTGTTATAAACTCAACAGGCATATTTAGGTCAGAACAGGCTTACTATTAAACACACAGCAACCCTAGGCTACGAGGCAGGTAGAAAATAACTGAGTTAAAACAAAGTTTCCAATAAATTCTAAATATATGCTGAGTAAGTGACTTAAGTCCTGATCAATGATAATATATGGTAGTCTGTTTGGTTTCTAATTGATAATGGTAGTCTTTTTGGTTTCTAATCTGGGAGATTAGAGGAAAAAATGAATTTTTTTCACTAAAATATATTCTACCTTGTAAAGTAATCTGAGCCTTGCCCATTTATTCACAGGAAACACACTATTTAAATGTAACTTAATTAGCATGACTTCTGTCCTTCTTAATACCAATATTGTAGCCACTGAGGTCCTATGTTTTTTGAATGTGATACTTTCCTTATTGTCTTCAACTTAGATGTCAGAATCCATTCACAAAAGCACTCTGCTCATTATAAATATGGGAGAGGGAGGAAAGTTGAACATTGCTATAATCAGAATGGATCTCTCCCTTTTCTGATATTTTATTTTTTCAAAGGAAAATACTATATGGAGATCAAAAAATATTTATTAAGTCCCTATAATAATAATAATGATAATAACAACAACAACAATAATATAAACAGCTAATGTCTATTAGGTGTTTCTATGTGCCAGACTCTCTTCTAAGTGCTTAACATACACTGTCTCATTTAATCCTCACAGTTTCTCCATGAGATAGAGACTGCTACTCTTATTGTCATCATTTTATAGTTAGGGGATCCAAGGCACTGAGTTCTTAAGTAATTGTCCCAAGGCAGGTCACACAGCTAATATGCAGTGAAGCCTGGATTAACAAACATCCCATTTCCATAGCTACATTAATACTTAGGCAACTGCAAAGCAATTAGGGATAATTACCTGACACGTCAAAGAACGTCTGTGCCCGTCCAGTTCCTGCACTACTGACGGCAATGCACTCATAGGAGCCTTCATCAGACAAAGTGACCTGTTCAATATCCCAGGTCACACTGGCCGATTCTCTGGGGTAAGAAAATAGAAGCATGTTTAGTTACTACAAAAACAAGACCAAATGGAAAACAGTGATTCCACTATTTGTTTTATGCATTCAAAAGAACAGCTTAAAAAAAGTTCTTTATAGCTTAAAATTATACAGAGTTCTTTTATCATAATTATCATAATTTTATTGATAAAATTATGCAGAGTTCTTCACAGCTTAAAATTATACACCTTTTGTATTTTAATTAGAAAGTTAAGCTTTGCTACTCTGAGCAAAAAAACATAACAAAGACAGTAAGTTTTGTTTTGTTTTGTTTTTTCTATTGATCTTTGTAGGCTCTAACAAAAGAATTCGCTTCCAAATGTAAGAAAAACTTGAAAGAGGCAGAGGATAGAAGAGTGAAACTTTTTTACTGAGAAAATATCAGGGAGACATCTTTAATCTTCCTTCAAAACTCATTTAATTCAAACTAATGATCATTTTACCACTTTTTTTCCCCACATTTTCACATTCATATGTCTTTCTTTTTTTCTTTTATGAACAGGCCTGTAACTTTGCTGTTGAGAACTATAGCCTGTGCTTGTGTCTAGTTAGGGTCACTGGAAATTTGACATCCTCTGGCTATGTCAAAGCTGGCACAGAAACACTCTTTAAATCCTCTCTCCTTCCCCTCTCATTTCCAGGTTTTGGTCATGTTCAGTGGGGTTCTAGCCAAAGCAACTCAACCAGTAATTTACAAGTGTGAAGGTAGAAAACAGACTTTTTGTTCCCAAAAGATAAATTCTCTTTAACTTTCTTATATATAAACTCTACATAAGGCTATATACCTTAACTGGTTCAATCTATGTATATAATGAGTAAAGAAAAAGATTATCAGTTTTATAGTCAAAATTGCCATTTAGGTAAAATAAATCCCTTTGCTATATTACATATTCATTCATTTAATAAATATCTATATTTTGTTCTCTAACACTCTTCAAATTGTTTCTCATTTTTTTGGAAATGTCTTAGTAATAGCTATTTAATCCTTATTTAAAACATTCCAATAATCTATAAAACAAGCATTATATTGTTTTAAAATATGATTGCAATGTCATAAATATTTTCATAATTTTTTCTTATAATCATCCATAGCTATTTATAAACTTTTTAAACATTCAAGATACAGATGAGATGAAAAGCCCATTGCAGTCAAGACACCTTCCACTGAAGCTGAAAGTGGTACAAGATATGATACCTCACATTAATAACTCCAGATCTCTCCCCATCCGAATGAACCACACCCATCACCAAACCACTATGAAGAATTCACTGAGCTCTTAATAATGTACATTTACCACTAACCTAGAGTTTGTAAGAGAAAGTCAAGACACAGGTTCCTGTCATTAGGAAAGCGAGAAAATAAGCAAGGTGATCCTTCCATATATTTTAGTAACTGAGAATATTCACTTAATACTGTTTCCTTTCACTTGCGTCTGCATTAGGTGTCAGTGGTCCTTACTGTCACGTTCAGAAGAAAACGGAGTATGACTTATTCTATGCTGCATTGATCACCTAATATGTATCTTGAATGCTTAAGAGCAGTAGGCTAAGCCGAAATTTACAAATGCCATTGTCCAGGAGGTACTGGTAAGTTCCAGGAAGGTAGGAGTTTGAAATACACACATCTTTCATGTCTTCTGCAGTGCCTACTTCAAAGCCAAGCATATTTTAGGATTCATCAAAAACTCAGACATGCAGAAATTTTAGAACAGAAAATGACAATTCTTCTAGTCTTAAGGCCCTTTATTTAAAAATAAGAAAGTTGAGGAAGAAGAATAAGTAATTTATTCAAAGGCACAAAACTACTGTATGAGTGCTTAGAGAATATTCTTACAGTTATACTTGTTCCTCTCTTATTTATGAAATATTACATGAAAACAATTCTCTTTTTCATGTACCCTTATCAGTTAGCATTATGATTATATGGCCACGATAAAAAGTTTTGAAGGGATGACCCTTGGAGCAGGGGAAGGAACATGTCAGATAGAAATGTGTCTTGTTACTGATGGAAACTAATTCTCTCCTACATCTCCTAGAGACCATAGTGACTCACATAACAAAGATCCAGTCATGCAGCTGGAGTTATTAGGAAATCTAGGGCAGAGATGTGCAAGTGAATTGGGATTAGAGTATCAATCCATCATCACCCATGCCCAATTTTGTCTTTAGTCTCTTACATCCAAAGAGCTTAACAAATGTCAGCAAGGCATGTCACATCTCTGGGCCACAGAGCTGGAAAAATGAAAGAAAGAATCCTTGTGGTTTACCTCAGAGGAATTGTGTGGAATTAATAAATTAATGCTTATAAAGAATCTCAAGTGTCTTTGAAAATTGTTACTATTTAAACACGAAGCAGAATAGTTTGATTTCATCATTCAGTTATGTAACTTCATCATCTGATATCTTGGTCAGTTATGTTGCTGGTTATTAAATATGCAGCTAAGGAAATCATCAAGATGTATGTTAAGCAAGTAGCAGGAAATAATACAGTCCAATCTTTAAACAATGGAAAATTTTCTCAAGTTATAATGAACATTCTTGCCATAGCTTCTGCTTAAAATGACCCCATAAGGAGATTATATAAGCTAAGACTGTCAAATATTTAACATGTTACACAAGTTATTTATGTGAATATTGAATTACCAGTGTAAAAGCTTTGTAAAATAATTCTTAGAGTTTTTCCCCCAAATGTAGTTTCATAGTAAGTTTAAAAAAAAAGTTTGACAGAAATCATCCTCTAGTTTTCAAGGCCTACTTAATTTGTATCATTAGATTCCTTAAACTTGTCTAGAAAATTCACCCATCTTCACAACGGAAGTTGGTGCCCTCTAGCCCACTTCCCTTCACTGTTGGCTGCGGTAGTGACCACACACGCTTCTGCTCCATCTGGCCCACACCCCCAGCACACACCTCATTTCTACCCTTCTCCTCCTGGCTCCCTGGGCTCCAGCTACACTGGCTTCCTTCCCGTCTTTCTTTCCCACGTGCCTGGTGGACTCTGGCCTTAGTGCATTTGCATTGCCTGTTCCTGGTGTGTGAATGCTCTTCCCTGGATATCTGTGTGACCTGGACATCTCACCATGTTCAAGTCCTTGCTCTGAATTTTAAAGTTGCAACTTGGCCAAAACCACATGTACTCCACCAACCAGTAGTACTTGCCCCAATTAACCTGCTCTACTTTTTGCCACAACACTTTAAATCAGATTCAGAAACATGTTTATGCTCAAGCCACTAAAGCTTAAGTTTCATTTGCAAGGACTCTTGCAAAGTTCAGTACCTAACTTTGTATTCATAATTTTGTATTCTTTGCCTTATCCAGGGACCCTTAAACTGTGTAAAATTCAGATTCTATAAAACCTGAATCAACTCTTAAATGTATTCTAGCATTTATTATATTATCATATTATATTTATCAGGTTTCTGTCTTCCTCCTTTACAATATAAGCTCCACAAAGGTTCAGAATTGTGTCTGTTTTGCTCACTGCTACATTCCAAGACTATGAAGCAAATAAATAAGAATGTCTAATGAAAAAAGTACATTAAAATAAGTATCTATTTGTATTTAGATATTTAGTGCTATAAATTATTACTAATGGAAACATTTACACACTTTAAGTACTGGTCTACTCCAAGTGTAACTCCATTTCTGGCAAAGCTCAAGGTAAGGGGCAAAAGACTCTCAACAGAGCAGTGAATTTGGCCTGGCTGCAGGTAGTATCCCGGGGTTTTCTCAGGCATTGTAACTTTGGGAGCATCTGGGAAAAAAAGAACATGGGCAAGAAGGTCACAATGATATTTGGTACTTCCTGTTAATCCATTCAAAAGCTTCATACTTAAATTATTCCAGTAAATTCTCTGCATTCCAGTTAACCTAAATCACGAAAAATCACTTTATCTTTCTTTGTTCAAAGGTTATTTATTTCTGGATTATCTCCATGGACCCTTTACTAAGGTACTCATTGAATCTAAGACTCCACTGACCTTAAGACATAACACTTTTTGTACCACCAAGATAGAAAACAAAGCTACCAGATAAGTTACAATACATCATCAATTGTAGAACATAGTTCAACTTCAAAAATGTAAAACTATGAAAAGAACACACATATCCTAGAATTGAATTCATAGGGTAACTGTTTCCAAAAAGGAATGAAAAAATTGATTTTTAAGAATCCAATAGTTTTTTTAAGCATTCAATTCAGGGGCTAACACAACTAACTTTGAATACTGCATATGAGGAAATACTGAGGTTGGTTCTATTATTTCCTTTCTACAGCTATTAACCAACAGCTACAGAGTGGTTCCTGAATTTCCCAAATCATAACCTTATGTATAAATGATAAACTGTTATCCCTCCACCCAAAAGTACAATATTAGAAACAATCTTTCTGTATCCTTGTCAGTCCATGGTTCAAGTTACATACAGTTCTAAAGTTTTGATCAGAATCCAGTCATCAGCCTTGAGAAATAATAGCAAATATATAAGTAACTAGCTTACTTATTAACTAACTAACCAAAAAAGGCAAAATCATCACCAGTTATTTGCAGGGAACTACTGTTCAAAGTAGAAAGGTTTCTGACAATTGTATATAAACATTTAGCCAAATGAGATTGCTAATCAAATATTAAACACATATGCCAGGGGGAGTAAGAGCACGAGAACTTGCCAGTTCAAATTCTCACATTGATTGAAGTAATCAAAATTCTCAGATCTACAATCAGTGAGACTTAACATGAAACTTTGAATGTGCTATTTTATGGTTAGGAAAACTTGTGTTACCTAAGTGTAAATGCTCTTCTACATGGTGATCCAGTAATAATGTGAGGATATTATTTTTGAATTCAGAGTCCATTCTTCTTATTTTTCTTTTTTTTTGGCCACACCACGCAGCTTGAGGGATCTTAGTTCCTTGACCGGGGATCGAACCAGGGGCCCCCGGCAGTGAAAGCCCAGAATCCTAACCACTGGACTGCCAGGGAATTCCCTAGAGTCCATTCTTTACTCATAGGACCATATCAGCCCCTTAAACTATCAATACTCCAGTGTTGAATAAAGTGATATCTTACCTGGGACGATACTAGAGAAGGAAACACTTGATACTCTCTGGAAGAGATAATCATCCTTATCATAGCCTGTTACTTTGAGAAAGAAAGCTTCATTTGGTGGTGTAAAGTCAGAAATATTCCATATGCCATAAGGTTTTCTATCTGGATAATATTTAATAGGAATTGTCTTAAGAGAGCTGCCTGAGATACTCAGAAGTTCAAGACGATCTACTCTAGCTGGGATGGAAATTCCAGAAGTATTCAGCAGCACATAGGTAGGTATTCCTACAAGAGAAAGGATCTGTCATAATTTGCAAGAAACATGCACCTGAGGTTATCTATCAAATAAGTTTTGTATTATAATAACAGGTAACAAGGACATACATATGAGTACTACAGACTGTGCCATAAATTGTGGCCCAGTTGTAGAATCTTCTCTACATAAAAGACAGTTTATTCATGACCAGAGAAACTTAGGAAACCCTAAGTAATTATTTTCATGGTATTTAATCATGTTTATATGTAGAAAGAATAGAATTATGAATATTGTGTTATATGATATTTGTTACATGAATACTTTTAAAGATTCATTATTCTGTATCCTTCCAGTAACTGAAGCAATAAAAATAAAAGAACTATCAGAAAAAAGAAATTTAAAGTCACAGTAGGATTGAGCCTCCTTTTTAACTATAAATCTTCTTGTATGAATAAAACAAGAGGAAGAAGCACCTTTCAAATCAACAATAATTTCACCTTGGAACATATAATGCTACATGGTATCTTTAATGTTTTAACTACACACACACACACACACACACACACACACACACACACACGCAGCATTTTCACCTTAACAACAGGCAAGTAAGATGCTAGTAAGGAAAAAGTCTCAAGATCTAGGTCATCAGTTTTCAAAGTTTAGTAAGTGTAGGAATCAATGAGGTGCTTGTTAAAGTGCGTATTCCTGGGCCCTACCTTCTGTGATTCTCATTCAGGAGATCTGGGGTGGGCCCCAGGAATCTTAATTTTTGATAAGCTCCCTGAGTGATTTCAATATCACTGGCCTTGGGACCACACTTTGAGAAACAGTTACTAGGTCAAGAGTGCAATCATATTTAAAATAAAGATGCTATGTTTCCCAATTTTATTGAATACCACAAAATTATAAAACCAGACAGTCTGAGAACTATTTTGCACTTCAGTATCTACTATGCCAACTGAAGTAATGCAAACATACAAACCTTGCACCGGTCTGCTGACTGTGTTTTTGAAGTCCAGGGTGGGCTTTCCGGAAAAACCAGCTCGAAAATCAATAGTACTGAGGCCGGTGATGCGAACAGAGTGCCTTCCACTGCTAGACGTCTGAAAAATGTTTAATGACAAACTCTATCAGCAGTTGATCCAGGATGCAGGTCACACTAGACACTAACCAGTATGGGAAACTGCAGAGTGTTTAACTAGGATTGATGTCGAATCACTGAGGTTTTGATCTGGGTGTTTTGAACTTAACTGTGATTCTGTAACTTCAATGCAAGTTTTGTAATACATATCCCAGGGGACTAAAGTACAGCTGAGTTTTATATTGCATGCCCAGTGGTAAAAGATCGAGGGGTGTAGAATGGACTTGGTTCACATGGTGAATGTTCAGGAAATATTTGTAAAATGAACAAATGACTAAATCTTCTCCTCTAAACACCATCCAGGTTCTATTATGGAAAATATTTCCCTTCTCTTTGCCTCTGGGAAGAGACAGCCAGGATAAGCACAAGAGCCGATCATTCTCCAACTTTTAGCCAAACGGCATCCTCAGCTCAGCAGTGTCCAGCCAAGGCACTCAGTGCTCAAGATACAAATATGAGTAAAAAGAAGATCCTGACCCTGTAAGGGTCTATGGCCGGTGAGACGGTCAGATGGAGAAAGCGAAATCTTCAAGAGGATGCAGTAAATGCAGTGATAGAATTACAGAAAAGGCACATAGAAATATGTATATAAAAGCATAGACTAGCCTGTAGTTCAGTTAACACCTCCTAAGGGAGATGAACAAGATATTGAATAGCTAAGCACTGAAGTTACCCATATGTGCATAAATAATAAATAATGATAATTTGGATTAGGGTCACAGGATAAACACTAACATTTACTGGGCACTTCCTCTGTGCCCAGACTCTTTGAATACATTGGCTTATTTAAACCTTATTACAACCGTATAAGGTAGATATTGTCATTATCCCCACTGCACAGATAAGGAGGTTGAGGCACTGAGGCACCAAAGCTATTCAACAGCTTGCCCAAGTTCACAAGGTTTCCTAACTTTCCTAACTTGCAGAGGTGGGGTTTTAATCCAAAAGTCAGGCTCTGGGCTCTTCTCCACCATGCTACATTGTCTCCCAAAGGCAAGGTAAGTCAGAGTTAGCCTCTACATCAATATCTCTCCAAATATGATTTAAGAACCACCTATATCTACACCTACACAAAATCACTTCGGTTGTTTGTAAAAATATGGACTCTGAGCTCCAGCCAAGAATTACTGAATCAGAATCTCTAGTCAGTGGAGTTTAGGAACATGCATTTCAAAAACCATCTAAAGGCTTATGAACAAGAGTTCACCATTATTTTACTACATTGATCGCTGAGATTTTGTCTCAAAATAAGATGATTACATGATAGCAGCATTTAGGTAGAAGGAGAATATAGGAGTAAGAGAAAGCATCTACATGATAACACCAGTATGCCAACATGGCTCTCCATCTCAACACTGAGAAACACATATTTAGTTATCATAGCATGACAGAAGGTGCTAGAAAGATAGATATATATATATGATTTTAATATGGTGAACAGCTAGATTAAGCCACAGCACGGTTAAAGATAAGCCAGCTCCAAGGCTCGGCAAACCACACAGTTTTCCCTAAATCATTATGACTCCTTATTTGGCAGTGAAGACAGAAAGGATGAGGAGATATGTCCCTGTTGCTACCAATCATCCTCCTCATTGAGCAGAACTTGCAGGAACTCAGAGGAAAGGAAAATGAAGGTGAGGGAAAAGACAAAAACCGCGTCTTCATGAAAACAGTGCTGTATTCTTAGTATAAGTGATGCTGCTTATGACAATCGCTCATTTTCATAGGGGTAACAAAGGATTGTAAGTGTAAGTGTAGGAGTCTCAGTACCACCACTTATTGCATTATTTCTAAAGGAAAATGTGTTCTGAATTTCACATAACAGACAAGAAAAAAAAAACTACAATCATAAACCAATTTTAAGGTGAGGATTTCCTACAAGGCTATAAAAAACCTTGCTAAGTCTAATTTCAACTGCTTTAGATAATGTAGAGCTATAGTGAAGACATTATTGTCTACTGGTTTCTTGTAAAAGAGAAATGAAATGGTCAATATTATGAGTTGATTTAGATTTATTCACTGACATCATCTATTGCTGTTAGTTGTCTTGTTGCTCAGAAAGTCCCTTATGATAAAACAGCTCTTGAGGCTACCAAGGGTAAATATAACATGCAATCCGCCTAATGACTGCTGTCAGGTGCTAATCATCTGTGCACAAATCAACTGATAACGTGTCCATTTAAAAAATGTTGCTTAATAGCTAAGTGAGAAACTTAAAAATTACCTAAGTGTTTGAAAATGTGCTATCCTGTTGCTAAATAATACATTAAAAATAAAGCTGAGTTGATGAAGAGGGAGTCCTTTACAATCTCTATAAAATTATTGGAAAATAAATAAATTTTGATCCAAATAACATAGCAAAAAAGTAGGTGGAGATAAGGACATAGTTTTACTATTCTCTGAGAAATGCTAAGAATAGGAAGCATAATTAGTTAAGAAAATCTTAATTTATTTATATATTATACTGTAAACAGTAGGAATGCCTGCACAGAATTTAAAAGGGTTTGTAAGTAAAAGATATTTCCAAGCAAAGCAGTTTTTACACACAATGACATCCAACTCTGGGTTAATCAGAGTAATGGGAGCAAGGGACATCACAAATAAACCAAAATTATAGTTTAAAAATATAATATGCAAATAAAAATTTTAAGCTAACTTATTTAAAAATGACCTCTAATACTCATGCCTGCATTTATCATTCTTGAATCATTCTCTTAAAAGAATTACAATAGTACTTGGACATTATTTTAGGAACACAATATATCACATTAAATTTCTTCAAGAGAAAGTGCCAATAATTTATTATTTTAATCTGTTTTCTTCAAGTAAGCTATTATTTTAGTCTGTTTCTTAGCTGAGTTCCCTTTTTTCAAGTATTATTGACATAGGAACAAAAAGATTTTATGTATAATGATGGTTAAACAAACCAGTAAATGGAAAAAGGAGAAAAGTACCAACATATACAAAATGCATTCTATACAGCAGGCAAATCTTTTATGTAAATTATCATGTTTAATCCTCACAAAAGTCTCTGTGAGATAATACTATAATTATCTTCATTTCACAGATCAGAAGGGTAAAGTGACTTGCTCAAAGTCACAGATAAACAGTGGGTAGCAGACCTGGGATGTAAACTCAGTGAGGCTCCAGAGACTGACCTCTACTGCTACCCCATGCATTTCTCATGATCATCTCAGTGAACTGGATTATGCTGGTTTCAGGCTAAAAGCTGAAATATACCCAACTGCTCTACATAATAGAAGAGTAATATGGAATTTCTGAGTCTATCCACAGGAGAGAAGCAGCAACAAAATGGGGAGAAAGAAGGATGCGGGGCAAGGAGAGAGCAAAAGGACACAACTCACTTCAAGAAGTGTCCCCAAATCTATAGGCAAATCTACTAAACTCACAAAAGATTCTTGTTAGTGGATTTCCTACGACGTTTTTGAAGGGATGAGCTTTACCCTCCATCGAAGTACAAAAGATTGGAATCAACACACAAATAATCAGGAGGCAAGGAGACCAAAAGAAAGTAAGTCTTCAGGAAACTCCAGAAGCATTGGGAGAAGGCTTTGGATTCTCACATGTTATGGACAGAGTGGCGTTGGAGGAGAAATAAATGATAAGAAGGTCTTGGAGGGGTGAAGAAAATTCAGCTAATTCCGTAACGAAGTTAAACAGAGGGGAAGTCCAGCTGTGTATTTCTTATTCCTCTCTTCCCTTCTGAATTATTTAGCCATCTTAGCACCATTTTCTATATATATAATTAAATTAGTAAGACAAAAATTACTGATTTAATGTTTTTCTATTTGCTCTTTATATCATGTAGATTTAAACTGTGGGTTATAATAAAATTAGACTTTGGCTCCAAAAAGCATCTCTCCACCACAGAATATCTAGAAGTATCACTCTGGCACAGAGCCATCCTCACCTCATGCTTTCTGTAGTTAAGAAGAGGGAAATCTTATGCTTGGAGCATAATGGTTCCAAACATAACAGGAAATTTTCTAGGCACTAGACACTGAACTGGGTTTGTATTGGCTTGAAATTCTGAGAGTTGTATTTTAAAGAGTATATTTATTCATACAATTTATAAAGGTTCATGATGAGCTACACTACTATCCGGAGTTAGAATGTCATGTTGATCAAGTTGCAGAAGAATCTGAATCAGGAATACAGAGGCTGCTGTCGTATGAGCAGGCCTGAGGCAAAGATGAGGTTAGACTAGATACCTACGGGCATTCTATAATTGTAAATAGGTAGCCATGATCCACAAAGCAGTAAGAGGAAAGAAGGAGCAGAGTGGACCAGAGTGTAGGCTTCTGAATTGGAGTGAGTCTATGAGGAATGAAAAAGCAGGACAGGCTCAAGTACCATGAAGCAAGCACCATGGAGAGCTCCAGGGAAAATTAGTTGCTCCTCTGATACCTTCCTGGTCAGTTCTATTGCAGATGGATCTACTTTTAGTTTAAGGATAAAGGCTTATTAAATATTGAAAGCCCTCTCTACATTGAAAGCCCCTGAAGTCAATAATTATATCATATATATCACCTATAAAATCTTACTCAATAGGCACTTAATACATGTAGGTTTAATAAATGATACTAAAGTCATCCAAATGCTTAATGCTGGCACTTTTCCTTAGATTCCCCTAGGACCAACTAATGCCAGAGTCATCAAGAATTCATTGAATTTTTCTAGACACATTAAGCTAAGTGTGTTCACACGTTATCTCAAAAAATCCTGTTACATCCAAAAATGATTTTATAGCACCATAAAGAAACTGGGGCTCAAAGAAATGATTACTTGCTTAGGTTTAGACAGGAAGTTAAATGGCAGTTACTTCAAGCTCAATACTCTTTCTAGGTCTATGCACAGCATTTTAGGATAACATAATCTCTGAATTGATTTGGACGCTATGGCATTGAAAACAATAATACCACCCAACTATTCATTTGCCATTCTAAATTTCTAAATACACTCTCATTTAGGAGGGGTCAGGTTAGTGGAGTGTTGGTAAAATTCTTTCTGAAAAGAGAAAGCCCTAATTTGGGGTATTTGCCAACTTCTGTGATGTCAATACTACCACAGTGGCTGACTTCAAGCTCTCAACAGGATGTCACTGAACACAGAGCTGGGAAGAGAAAGTACATAACTGACTCTACACGAGCCATTTATGAGCCAGCTCCAGCAGACCATTAGGCCATGACAATAGTCCTGGCCAATGGGTTATAAAGGAAGTAAAGCGTGTCTGTCACTCACAAAAAATTCTCATCAGAGAAGTGACACAATCCCTTCCTTTTTTCTATTCAATGCACATTGTCTAGTCTCTTCCCCACTAAGAGAAGCCACATGTTCAAAATATGATGGTGCCTCCATCAGCTTGGGTTCCTGAGTGACCATGTGAAGTAGAACACCTGTCAGCCTTCACAGGACATGTGACATTAGTGAGGAATGAACTTCCTTGTATTAAGCCGGGGGAATTCCTCCTGGTACTAAATGTGAGGCGTGCCCTGTTATAAACTGAATTAAAGTGTGATTGATAGAGCTGGCTTTAACTTCTCTCTCCTAAGGAGTTTCAATGTTTTATAAAATAATAAATAAGCCAAGTAAAAAATAAAACCTTTATATGTATCTGAACTGATAGAAAATATAGATACAATTTACACACATTCAGGAGAATAAGAATAACGGATTTAACTAATTTTACCATTCATGTGTCAGAAACCATTTAAACATTTTACCAACATCTAAATTAATCATGACAATATTAAGTAGGTATTATTTTCCCCCATTTTTCTCAGACTTGGAGAGGTTTAGGTAATTTCTTCAAGGTCAAAAAGATACTAAGTAGTGTATCTTGAATTAAGATAGACATCCATCTCTTTTTAAAGTTTTTACTCTTATATGACATACTGCTCTTTACAAATTAAAGAATATTATGGTTTTAATCAAATATTTATGGAGAATCTACTGTGGGCTAGGCATTGTGCTAGCCATAAAGATATAATAAAGCCAGCTAGATTTAAATACTATCATTTTATTAGGTATTATATGTTTAAAGAAATGTGATACAAGGAGAGAAATGTACCCAAAACAAAGAGTAAATTCTGTATATGTTCACACACACACACACACACCTCTACACATTTATACAAAAACACAAGAGTACAGATATGTCTTTAAAGGAAACATTCCATTTGGTTGACAATCTGATATTGGCAGACCAAAATAACTGGGAAACATTTCAGGAAAAAAATCTACTATACAGCATTCCATTGACCCTAAGCATTGAATTAATGCCATATCTAATCCATTTAAATAACCCACCTGGGGTAGTCTGAAGGCTTATTCAAAAGAGGCACCAGGTGAGAATAATTGGAGGCCAGCAATAATATTCTACTTGTGCAGTCCTTTGTAGACTTGAGGCTTATTTAATTATGATTCCTTAGCAAGTTTGTGTCACTTGAGTATGATTTCTAAAATATCCTTATCCTATAGAAAATGCATTAGTAGGCTCTGGCAACCAAAATAACTATCTACAAACAGAATATTTCTACTAGTCTCAGAATCTCAATATAATCATGTGGTTGGGTACATTCCCTTCTCTCCTTAGGAGATTATATAAGGACACTTTATCCAAATTTACTTAATGGAAACACCCCAGGGCATGTGCTAAATTACATGATCACATTGATAATCCTAGACTAATAGAAAGCCTGTACCACCTAAACCTAATGGGCGCTGACAGTTATTTAATGTCTTTGCAGGAAGTTTCCCTTAAAGAGCAGAGCACACAGTTTGACCTGAGAGTTTCCGTGGTTATGTTCAAATACTCTATATACAGATACAGCTGCCCGAATGGAAACTTTATATTTTTTCTCAGAAATTAGATTCAGGATTTGTAGCTTCCCTACAAATGAAAATTTAGGGGCATAAAACAATCTCCTTTTTCATTTTTAATAATACTTGCAGTTCATTTCAGTGACTTCTTTTTGGCATGTTTTCCCCTGCATCACAGGCTACCTAAAACATCCAAGTCATTTATATGAACTGTACTGATGAGTTGATTCATTGTCTATGTTTAGTGAAAATGTCCTAATAAATCACAGAAAGGAAATTACCAGGGTTTCAGAGGAGAGCCACAAAAGAAAAGAAATCGCCACTCTCATAGCATTTCAAATCATGGACATAATAAAGTGTTCTGTGTCAGTATATCAACTGTGGGTGAACTAAACCAATGCTTCTGCCTGCTTCCCTGGGTATCATCAGAATAAGTGTATTAATTTTTATTCATGAATATTTATACGGTTCTTTCCCAGGCACTATGGCATATATTGGTGAAAAAGTCTGGTCTATAGCAAAATTGGAGGACAAAATCTGTACAGAAATAAATATAACATAAAGGGGAAAAATAATGCAAAAGGGAGGTGCAGAAAAACTGCAATAGAAAGCCAGAGGGAAAAGAGACTGTTCTGGATGAAAAAAGTCAGAAAAATCTTGATGAAAGTGTTGCCATTTGAGCTGAGCATTAGTGGGTAGTTATCAATCAGACATAAAGTAAGAAGAGAAGAGCATTCTAGAAAGAAGCAACAGCTTGAGACAGAGCATGGACCATGAGAATGTGGTAAGAGAGAGGGTGAGAGACACTGCAAAAGCATATTAGATTAGAGTGGAAAGGCACGTGATAGAAGATAACCAGAAAGATTGGTTGAGGCTCAATTAGGTGGTCCTTTAATACCAAGCTAAGGTCAATTAAGAGATAGGCTGTGCTCCATACTTGAGATTAAAACTGTTATGTGAAACATTCAAAAAACCATTATTAATTCCATTGATAGAGCAGACACTTGCCAGATAGCAGAGTGCACAGGAGACGGCACCAGGGATGTGCTATCTTATCTCAGACATTTCTCCGCTTGAGAAAGCACACGTGTAAAACGTTATCATTCATTAGCCATCCAAAAGGGAGATCCAAAGTCAACAGCCATATTTATGTCAGTAGATTCAGCTCAATTTCCTTTGCACCAACCCAATACATTATTTTGTCATTTCGTTTCGGAGCAAAATAAGTTTATTATCTTTACTTGCGTTGTAATGCTTATCCTTTGTTTAGTTACCACGAATTGTACTCTAGAAATTGTGTAACATCAGGACCAGAAGCTTTTTTGGTGATGACTATAAATTTAAGGTAATATGATAATAGATATTGTGTCTTTTTATTGTTTTCTTAATTATAGACCGAGCTTAGAAACTTGTCTACAATGTTCCCACCATCTTACCCTCTCTCTCCTCACTCACAGACTAATCCTCAGTGCTTCTCTGTTCTAATTATCAATGAAGATGTACTCAGTGCCCATTAAGTATCATGGAACATGGCCAAAAGCAGATGCTCAGTACATGTTTACTGAATGGATGACTGAATGAGTAGGTGTGTTAGGCACATGGAAAAACATCAGACATGTAAAATAGTCCTCTTCTAGGCAAGAGTTTTACTAAAGGAAATACCACTGCTAGCAATCCAAATCACCTGCAAAATGGATTCAAATACTTCACAATAAGTTGCTAATAATACGGAAGAGTGGCATCACTTGTACATATTTCAAAATCAATGATAAACAACTTAATGTCACTATTCAGAGAGCAAGAATGAATGACCTTAGTGAACTTGCTAGCTCAGGACACTGCTGGCTTAGGTCATGCTTAAATTTAAGTGTTTGAGGGATAAAGAGACTCAGAACTTCTTATACTCCTTCTTACTATGGTCACAGAAAGTCAGACTCAATCTAATCATATTTCGTGCAAGTTGGTCAAAATAACCATAACATCAAATTTGGCCACATTGATTTAAAATATAACAGCAAAACACTTCACTGTTGACAATCTAATGCACTCAATAAATACTGAGCAACTGCTATGTGCAAGGAACTGGGTGAATAAAACAGGCAGATGGGACCCTTTCTGATCTATTCAATTAAAAATTACTAATCTTATTTCACATTGCCTTTTTACTTACACCCTTATCCCATATTATCCATGTTTAAAAATCCATATTACACTATTTTCCTTATAAGGCTGAGAGTTCTGAGAATAAAAAATTGATATTCTAGGATTTAAAAGGAGTTACAATGAAAACTTTCATTCTTTAAATTGGTAAAGTTAATATAAGTATTCCTTAAAAAAAACTGGCATGCAAAAATGGCACCTCGAATCTCTACAGTGTAATACCTCCGCATACTTTCACAGAAGCTAAATAATTTGAACTATGAGCCCATTGATCCCATTTTTTTATGTAGGGAAGCTGAGACAATGAAAGAGTAAATGATGTAAGGGGTATCTTCATTTGAATTGTCCCAGAAGGATTCTAGAGTAAGTTGTTCGTTTGGGAGGTATGACGGATGCTAATAAGCAAAGAGCAGGTAACACAGGAAAAAGAATGCAGCCCATAAAGGGTGTGCTTTTAAGCCTGCTCTCACTATAGACAACTGGAGCTTATTCCTGAAGGGGCTGAAAGCTGCTTTTGAGCGGCTTCATCCTCTGGAAGAACAGCCTTCTCCTGTTCAGGTTAAAAAAAAAAAAGCCTCTCAGACACAGAAACACAGGTACCTGAGTCGGAAATAGGCCAGAGCACACTGAAAATTTTGAGAAATATGGGCAAGCCACGCAGACCACGTACTAGAGTGGGTCCCACATATAATGTGCAACAGAACTAGATCTCAGATTTATGGCATCCTGAATTTTGAGGGTATGTTCTTTCCTCCATACTGCCAAAATACAGTGCTTTCTTAGAGGGAATATATACTACTTAATTTAATTCTAGGATACAAATACCATTCTGTGTTAAAGTACACAATGAATGTACATCCAACAAATACCAACAACCAGCAGTGCTTGAGAGCTTATTTTGCAGCAGGAACTATGCGAAGTACTTCATTTGTACCATCTTAATTTAATTCTCAGCACAATTCTACGAAGGAAAGGACTATTACTGCCATCCTACATTACAGAGGTGGAAAGCAAGGCACAGAGAAGTTATAATTCTGACGTAACGCAGCTTTTAAGTGGCGGTGTTGAGATTCAAACCCAGGGCAGTTCCATACCGGGGCCTATGCCCCAACCATCATTCTCTACTGGCTCCATCTCTGATTGTTTTGGAAGCAGATAGTGGCTAACACAATCAGTCTGCAGATGTGATGACAGGAAAACTATCCAAGAATTTTAAGTCTATTTATAGTGGTATTGATGCCTTTCGTGGTCATCAAAACTTAACACTATCAATTCATGCGATCAAGACACCTCCTACAAATGCACCATGTATACTGCTTTTTAGTAAAAATGTTCTCTATGATTGCTAGAGAAGATATAAATAAACTATTGTATACACTCTATAAAACATGCCAACACCAAAATAAAATAACAAATAGACTATAAAATACCTTCACTGTCCATATTCCAGCCTCTGGCTCTTTAACATTCACCACCTTGGCAGAGTTATGAATATTTAATAGCTCATTCAGGCCAAATCCCTTTTTTATCAGCTTCCCTGAAAGACAGACATAATGGTAACAATCATATCTTTCCTTCAGCTATGTATATTAGCTGTATACCTTTCCAGTACAAATTACCTGATGGACATTTGTGCCTCTAGCTCAAAACATTATTTTATTTATATCTAAAATATACTCAACTTTAGCATTTCTGGACATTGGAATTGAAGTAACAGATTCCTATTTGCTATGCTGATTTGATCTTATAAAGAGAGTAACAAATGACAGGCTATAATCATATTTCCAAAGCCAGCCTAGGTAACTATTATGGCTACCAAGGAGTTATGTGCAGTCCCCAGAGACACTTACACTTAATAGATAGCAAAAACAGTAAAAGAGAATAAATGTCTTTTGGAAGATCACTCAAGGTATTACTAACATAAGAGCCCTGGGCATATCTTTGCATAAAGCGTTAAAACTTCAGTTTTCCACGAAGCACAGCTTGAAGGCTTTTACTTGTCACAGGAATAGTTAAAGGAGGCAGTGTAATGAAGTAGCATGATAGGTGAAACTTAGGAAGAAAAGCAAATTTGGAATTAAGCCATAGTTTACTTATTTACTTCACTCCTGGCTCTCCTATGGACTACTTCTGCAGTTATATAAACAAGTTAATTATAAGAATTCTATGTTTGCATCAAAAGCTTTATAATCACTGTAAATGACTTTCAAAATATCAATATCAATGACTTTTTAAAGTAGCAGAAACTTAATGCAATGGTTACAGGTACTTTTAAGTATCCAGATAATGAAAAACACAAATCTTTCCTGGATAGGTAGCATGGATGGTATTAGAAGAATGCTACCTAAAAAGACAAATCATTTCTAAAGACAAATCCATTTTTAAGACCAAACCTGTAGAAGTCTTGAAAAACAGATTTTGCTTGCTTGTAAATTTCAATTTGATTGTTAGTGTGGATGAAGCCTTTGAGGACAATTTCATACATTATTTTCTTTAAGGTATTAGTTATTTTCTAAGACTCAAATAAGTAAGAAAGGTAGTTACTCCCTCCCCATTTATAAATATTCACAAATAGGTAAAAAAAAAAAATGTAGCACATACTAAAGCCACAATGGGAATAAAAATATTTTGCAAACATCAATAGGTTTAAAAAAATTTTCTAAATGCAAATATTAAGAAAAATGAGGTTTCTGTTTTTATTAGATTACTATTCAACATTAAGTCTTATTGTAATATTCAACCGGCAATGGAATCAAGCCAAAACTTAGGGTTATACTATACAATTATTGAGGAAGCAAAGTAAATTAAAACATCATTCTAATGAAAACATGAATTTGTTTTTTAATGATTGTCTCCTATAAAATTAAAATTTATCAAGAAAATAATACAGTAAAAAAATTAATCAGTGGTTTTAAGAGGAGTTTTTTCATGTGATTCACTTAAAAATAACATAAAATACTGAATTTTACAGAATAAGTTATTGTGAAGTATTTCCCCACATAAAGATGAGGAAAATATGATTTCAGGTTCAATTAAAATATTTTTTCTTTTGGATACTTTACCTACAATTAAGTTAGTACATGTGATCTGTTTAAATTATTAGGAGTTTTAGCTTTTTGAATTTCATGTTAAGTCAACAATACTTATGACTAAAAACATTCAGTTTTAATTTTTAAACATCTTCCCTAGTCACTTTTGAATTTATTCATAAAGTTAGCATTAATTTGAACAAGTGTACAAAAAATCTTTTACCTTTCATGGTTTTTCTATTTTATTATATGAATGACCCATATATCTCACCTAAAGGATTGCGAATTTCAATCATTGGAGAAGGGCCACTCAGAGACACAGTAACCTCTTTTAGACTGGGATCAAAAGGAATTTTCCAAGTGTTTACAGCCTGTTCCAAATGATCTGTTGATAAGAGGTGAACTTTGGAAGCCTGAACCGCTTCCTCTACCCATTTTAACACCTATAAGAGAAAAAAAGAAGCGTGAGTAATATCAAAACGTTTACAGCTTTATACTACCTCGAATTCCTGGTGCAGTAGTTGACTTTGCTTAATTACATGACTCTGTCACTTTCTGTACTGGTGTGAGGTTTATTTCCATCACAGTTAAGACAAACTTTCCCAACCGTCAGAATGGGAGAAAATATTCGCAAACGATAAGACCAACAAGGGATTATTCTCCAAAATTTACAAACAGCTCATGCAGCTCAATATCAAAAAAACAAACAACCCAATGGAAAAATGGGCAGAAGACCTAAATAGACATTTCTCCAAAGAAGACATACAGATGGCCAAGAGGCACATGAAAACATGCTCAACACTGCTAATAATTAAAGAAATGAAAATCAAAACTACAATAAGATATCACCTCACACCAGTCAGAATGGCCATCATCAAAAAATCTACAATTAATGCTGCAGAGGGTGTGGAGCAAGGGAACCCTCCTACACTGCTGGTGGGAATGTAAATTGGTGGAGCCACTATGAAGAACTGTATGGAGATATATATACAATGGAATACTACTCAGATATGGTATATATACAATGGAATACTACTCAGCCATAAAAAAGAATGAAATAATGCCATTTGCAGCAACATGGATGGACACAGAGATTATCTTACTAAGTGAAGGAAGTCAGACAGAGAAAAATATCATATGATATCACTTATATGCAGAATCTAAAAAAATGATACAGGCAGATTATCAACTTTGAAGAAATAAATCTTAAGGAGGTATGGGAGGAAGGAATACATTTTATAAAACGTTACAAGGAAGCTCATGACTGACCTTTGAATAGTAGGGGTTTTAAGTATGCTGTTAAAAATCTGTAAGGGACAATTAAGAAAATTATCAGACTGTAAGAGAAATGTGTGAGCTTGCCAAAAAAGGATTTCAGTGTAGATTTTGTCTTTATCATATGAAGTTAAAGGAACAAGTTATAGTTAAAGTTTGAATGGAAGAGCCTGCCATTGTTATTCCACATCTGGTTGTTGCTGTTTGCATTCCTTTATTGAGCCTACATCTTCATAAGCTTTTTGGCAGGTATATGTTGAACACTTGTTTCGTGCTCAAGACAGGATCAGAGAGCATGGATACTGACAACTGATTTGTCTGTTTTCTTCTTTTTCCATGACTGTATCTACTGCCTCATCTTGATTTACAAGCAAAACCTAGAAAACCTACAAAAATAAGTGTTTTGTGGTTTATCTGGGAATAATACAGAAAATATTGCTGTTATTTTTGGTGAAGAAAATCAATTTTGTATAGTTTATTTCAACCTAAATAAAATGTGAATTGTGTTTAAAAAAAATTTTTTAATGATACAAATTAACTTATTTACAAAACAGAAACAGACTCACAGACTTAGAGAATGAACTTGTGGTTACCAGGGGGAAAGGGAGTGGGGGAGGGATAGATTGGGAGTTTAGGACCGACATGTACACACTGCTGTATTAAAAAAAAGAAAAAAAAAGACAAACTTTCCCTACATCCACTTATTATAGTAAGTTCAGAATAAAATGCTAGTTTAACTCATGCACAAATTTCAATTTTTATATCTTGGAATAATATATTCAAAATGAGATTACAGTGTCCAAAAACCAGTTGTGCAGAGATATTACATGTAGAGGTATTACAGACAGTTCTATTTCTCAAGAGAAATGAAAAGAACCTATAAAAAACATGGTAATGGCGATACTGAGATTCTTTTTCCCTCCATTCTTCCTTTCTGGATTTCTTTCAAGGTCCAATTTATAAAAGATAATTAGCAAATTATCAAATCCAATTTCAATATATTGGGTATTGAGTTATTGTAATAGAGTATACTATAATTATATATTGTATATTGTATATTATAATATATATTGTAGTATATTAATTATTGAAAAATAATTGCCATGCCAGCAAAATATTCATTTTTATGATTAAATAAGTAAAACATAATGGGAAAAGTAACCACTGTATTTTTTTTAAATGGAAAAATATTTCACCACCAATGTAAGTGGTGTGTCCTTGAAAACTAGGTTTTGGGAAAATATCAAGAAACTGGGTTATAATAGGGTATTAATGACTCACTGTGAACAAGGAAACCTTCCAGTCCACAGAAATGTTCTTCAACAGCAAACACAATTCCTCATTAAACAAACAGGTCATGACTGGACAGGTACTGCCTAGTTAAACTTACACAATTACTTCTAAATCATACTAAGCTTTAATCCATCTCAGATCTTTCTCTGGTTCATATATCCTTTAAGACTATATCCCTTGTAATTATGCATAAAACACTGAACAGTGCTGGATATTAAGCTACAGCCAAGCTACTCAAAATAAACAAAAACATATTTGAAATTTCAATAGTAGTAGCCACAAATCAATGAATCAAACAAGTATTGTGCAATAACTTAATTCTCTGTAAAAAGGATCCCATTTTTTTTTTGTCCTCAAGGATGAGGAAAGTGGCTAAGTCATATTATCATAAAATTAACAGTGTGAGGCAATTATGTTCATTCATTAAATAAAGGTTTATTGTTCAAAGTATTCTTCCAGGTACTGAGTGTTGATGAACATATTTTTAGTCAATATTTAGTAATCACACTTCTTCTCTGAACTAGTATCTTTTTGCATTATTTTGTAGTCTGCATTATTCATTTTTAATAAATCTTCTTATCTTTCCTCCAAGGTCAAGAACCACAGCTCCTTTATCATTGTATATCCTGAACCAAGCGACCTGCTCTACACATAAAAAGGTGGGATATGTACTAATGTCCATGAAGTTGGTCATAATGATGATAATAACAATGTCTTATTAAATAAAAGACTGTTATGGGAATTCATGAAACAGGGAGCCCTTGTCGAAATAATGTATGTAAGGTGCCCATCACAGTACTTGCCACATAGTGGATATTCAGATGTTTTTCTCCATCTCCAACTAAATTCCCTTCTCTTCCCCTAATTGAATATTTCAGTAATGACTTCATGGGCAAAGTGAAAAAACTTACCCATGAAAGTCAGATAAGATTTCTGTAAATGAAAAAAAGACACAAAGTAATTCCAGGTAGAAGAGAAGTTCTGAAGAAACACAGAGAGACAGAAGTACTCATAAATGTTAAGAACATGAGTGCATCCAACTGGCTACAGTTAAGTGTTCAGAAAAGGGAGAAGCGGAAGATGAGGTTGGAAGCTTGTGTCAGGGGCAGACTATGTATGGTCACAAAGTCAAGCTATGACAATCGGATTTTACCCTAAAGACCCAAATTAAAAATTCCTGAAGGACTTTATGCAGAGGAGTAATACATTGAATGTGGTATTTTACAAAGAAACACCTCTAGTGGTATCATCAACTAACTGAGCAAAAAAAAAAATCTATTACAGTTAATTACTCCATAAATCAAATGATATATTTCCTCAAAGTTTAACCTTATAAAGCATCTGGAATTTTATGTATGAAATAAAGCATGTTTCAAGATAATTGTCTAAAGAAGCAGATGCCATATTTTAAAAATGGGTTCTGAGTGATCTATCATACTTGCACAGAAAGGTATGAATCATTCTGCTCATCAAATCTATCCATATAGCTATAGAAACCAGACTGATTATCACTAATATTTGACCTTAAATAGAACACGTTTTAATAATCAGAGTGTTGACATTCTTATGTCTTAAACATAGAATATGGCTGCGTAACTCAAGGAAATGCAAAGAACTGACTTATTGTCTGAGAAAGCACTTGATAAATTTGACTGGGAATAAATAACTTTGAGGATAATGTCTGATTTAGAGACTAAAGAAGGCAAAGGACAAGAAAAATCAGATAAATAGAACATTTGTTTTAAGGACAAGACACAAAATGTGGCCATAAATAATTCTCAATGTAAGGGAAGAAAAGAATTAGAAAACAAGGATAGTATAGAATCTCAAGTTCAACAATGAAATGCAGTAGTGTTAAGTAGAAAAAAAAGTGAAATCAATTTTTTATACACCTTTACTTAAATGTATAGTGTATTCTGGGTGACTCCTCAAATATACCTCTCCTTCAAACCCAATGTAGAAAGGTTATGATATATCACTGGAAATCTATCCTGTTGTCTATTAGTTATGGATGGAAAGCACTAAGTTCTAGGCATTCTTATGAAAATGGAAAATATTTAGTTGCATTTTCATAAGACAATTGTGTTTAAATGATATGAAATATAAGCAGGCTTTTGGTTTATTCTTAATACTGTTTCCAATTCATCAACATTTATGAGGCTTTCACAAAGGGATTACCACGTATCATGATACTACTTGTTGGGAAAGATACTCACGATACTTTTTTATCCACTTACAGAAAAAAATCAAATTGAAAACAGATGCAACTCACTTTGTTAAAAAATACAGATATTACCTACATGTGAGTAAAAGTAGATCCCTGCAAGCCACAGATCACCATAAGTGAGGTTTCTGGCCTCTCATGTTGCCACATATAAGAAAAAAAAAAAAAAAAAAACTTTGTCTAACCATGAGAAATGTTCTCATGAGATGTGAAATGATCTTATACTGATATTATAATGACAAAAAGAAGTGAACTAGAATAATGTGAGATCCTTTGAATCAGTACCTTTTCACTAACATAAAAACTGTTTCAACCCACTAGGGAACCATTAATTGTACATTAAGTTTTAATGTAAAAATAGTCTCTCATGATTTGTAGCAGTTTAAACCTCAAAGGGCCTTTGAGAACATCTAACCCAGCTCTTTTATTTTATAAATGAGGGAAACTGATATTTCAAAGAGTTCTTGTACCTTTTAAACACCTAACCAGACTGATTCTGGCTCAGTAGTTATTTTTTACATAAGCCCCTTTGTTCCTGAATACACTCTCTTAGTTTAAATATTTTGCATCCTATGTAATAATCAATATTTAAAAATAAGCTCATATTTCTATTCCACTCAGGAAGGAAATGCAAATATTATTGCAAAACACAAAACTGGCCTACATTATTATGTATTATGAAATACAATACATAGTATTAAGTAGAAATGGAAGTGAAATCAATTTTGCATACATCTTCAAGAAGAGAATTTGAAGAAAACTTTGTTTGGAAGGATTTTTTTCTTTTTTCTTTTTTTAATCAATATATGGTTGATATGTAACATTACATTCATTTCAGGTGTACAATGTAATGATTCGGTATCTGTACATATTGCAAAATGATCACCACGATAAATCTAAATAACACCCATCACCACACATAGTTACAATTTTCTTTCTCTTGTGATGAGAACTTTTAAGATCTACTAAGCATCATTCAAATATACTACACAATATTATTAACTATAGCTACCAGGCTGTACATTACATCCCCAGGACTTATTTTATAACTAGAAGTCTGTACCTTTTGATCCCTTTACCCATTTCGCCTACCCCACCAAATCCCCGCTTCTGGCAACCACCAATCTGTTCTCTGTATCTTATGAGTTCAGTTTTGTTTTTGTTTTAGATTCCACATATAAGTGAAATCATATGTCATTTGTCTTCTTTGGTCTGACATTTCACTTAGCATAATGCCCTCAAGGTCCATCCCTGCTGTCAAAAATGACTAGACTTCCTTCTCTTTATGGCTGAATAATATCCCAGTATGTGTATGTATATATGCCACATTTTCTTCATCCATTCATCTGTAGGTGGGCACTTAGGTTGCATCTATGTCTTGGCTATTGTAAACAGTGCTGCAATGAACACAGAATGAATATGTTTTTTGAGTTAATGTTTTCATTTTATTCAGATAAATACCAGAAGTGGAACTGCTTGATCATAAGATCATTTTTAATTTGGGGGATAACCTTCATACTGTTTTTCATAGTGGCTGCACCAATTTACATTCCCACCAACAGTGCACAAGGGTTCCCTTTGCTCCACATCCTTACCAACACTTGTCATTTCTTGTCTTTTTGATAATAGTCATTCTAACCAGTGTGAGGTGATATTTCATTGTGGTTTTGATTTGCAATTCCCTGATGATTAGTGATGTTGAACACCTTTTCATGTACTTGTTGGCCATTTGTATGTCTTCTTTGGAAAAATGTTTTTTCAGATCTTTTGCCCACTTTTTAATTGACTGTTTGGTTTTTTTTGCTATTGAGTTGTATGAGTTCTTTATGTTTTCAATATTAACCCCTTATCAAATATATGATTTGCAACTACTTTCTCCCATTCAATAGGCTGCCTTTTCATTTTGTTGATGGTTTCCTTTACCGTGCAGAAGCCTTTTAGTTTGTTGTAGTCCCACTTATTTTCGCTTTTGTTGCCTTTGCTTTTAGTGTCAAATCCAAAAAATCATCACCAAGACCTATGGCAAGAAGCTTATCACTCACGTTTTCTTCTAGGAGTTTTATAGTTTCAGGTCTCACATTCTAGTTTTTAATCCATTTTGAGTTAGTTTTTGTGAATGGTGTAATATAGTGGTCCAGTTTCACTGTTTTGCATGTAGCTCTCCAGTTCTCTCCACAGTATTTATTGAATAGACTTTCCTTTCCCCATTGTATATTCTTGGTTCCTTTGTCATAAATTAACTGACCATGTATGTGTGGGTTTATTTCTGGGCTCTATTTTGTTCCACTGATCTATGTGTCTATTTTCACTTCCATACCATAACTGTTTTGATTACTACAGCTTTGTAATATAGTTTTAAATCAGGCAGCATGATGCCTCCAGCTTTGTTCTTTCTCAAGACTGCTTTGGCTACTTGGGGTCTTTTGTGGTTCCATACAGACTTTGATTGTTTGTTCTAGTTCTGTGGAAAATGCCATTGGAATTTTGACAGGGATTGCATTGAATCTATAGATTGCTTTGGGTAGGATGGACATTTTAACAATATTAATTCTTCCAATCCATGAGTAGGGAATATCTTTCCATTTATTTGTAATTTATTTAATCAATGTCTTATAGTCTTTAGTATACAGCTTTCACCTCCTTGGTTAAATATTTTTCTGAAGTATTTTAAGTATTAAGTATTTTATTTGTTTTGATACCATGTGGAAGGATGTTTTTAATGTAAAAAATTATATCAAATGAATTTCCCCAGAACATCTTTTGTCCTTTTGGTGGGAAAATGGAAATATGGTAAAGTGTTAGATACAACTTATAATTATGCATATATCTGTATCTTTGTTGTTGTTGCTGTTTATCATCTGTTATCTCTACTAAACTGTCCCATGAGACAGAACAGAAACTATGGATGAAATGCTCACTACTATATCCCCTCAACCTAACACAATGCATGAGATATAGATATAGTAAATTCCTAATAAATATGTATGAGAAGGAGGGAAAAGAGGAAAGAGGGAGGAAAGAGAGAAATTGTATATCAGATCTTTACCCTCAGAGTTAAGAGTATGTGAAAAGGTAACATTGGGCCCTGTGTTCATTTGTGACAAGCCCTCTCTCAGCACTAAATTTTCAACACTGAGCTGAATAGGGTACGAACTTGCAGGTGTGGTCTTAAATGTGAGCATCAGGCTCTAATCAGTTTTGATTTATTTGGTTAGCTAACTTGGGATTTTAAAATGCAATGGAGATATCTCTAGGATTAAGTCCATTTTTTAAAAAACGCCAGTGTATGCTTTTCAGTAGCACTGGATGAAGATTTTTCAAGCTCGGTAGTGGTAGAAAGTTGTTCAGTAAATGAATGCAACAAAGCAAAAGTAGTTTAAAAGGCTGGGTTAGGCATAAGTGCACCCACCTAATAATCAGAGCCTACTCAGAAAACCATCCATGTAATATTACTACTAATAATAGAAAGCACTTTTATAGTGTTTATTACATGCCAGATACTTTTAAGAGCTTTACAGTGAACTTCACAATAGCTCTTCGACATAGGAATGGTTATCTCCATCTTACATACGGAAAAACTAAAGCACATTCTCAAAGTTCATAAGTCACACAACTAGTAAGAAGGCAGGGCTGGCCTTTTGATTTCAATAATCTTGTCTATTTTCTAAATTTATCATAAGAAAAAATCACAGTTTTCAAGAGTGAATCAGAAATAATAGCTAGTGAAAAAATCAATGCAGGTGTTTTAAATGAGAAGTGGATTGCAAAACAGTGATTTGATTATCTGTATATTATTATCACTACTTGAACAGCAAATTGTCAAGAATTAACTTATATGAAAATATTAAAGGCTTTAAATCTATATTGAATTTGATGTGAGAATGACTTACTACATTTCCAAGACAACCATTTTGTGGTAAACCCTACATGATAGCAGAGGCAGGCTTCACTCCACTCTGATCTGGCTAAGAGAGAGAGAGACACTCCTCTGGGTATCCAGGAGAGCCTTTCCCCCTAGGTTCAAGTTCATTTTTACCCTGCAGTATAGCATAGAACCCATAATTCAGAATCTGCATAGAAGTCACTAAGCATTTATTGAGCATCTACTGAATATAAAGGATAGTATATGATATTATAGAGAAAACCAAAGAAATAGAAACACACTCCCTGCCTTATAAGACATGACAATCTAGTTGAAGAAATGAGACAAAGACAATAAAAACAAATTAACTAGCTCTTACCTTCAAGTAATAAATTAAAAAGATCAGATTTATAGTCTCAATTTTATATTATAAATGATCAATTTATAGTCCTAAACTGTGATGCACTTTTCTACTCAAAAATTTTAATGATTCCCTGTTACATTCAGAATGAAGCCCAAGCCAGGAGTATACTGAGGGCTGGCAATGGGAGTAGTTTACCCTGGATGCAGATAATAAAGGGGTGCACTGTCTGTGGAAAATTTAAACACAATACAAAAACGGACTAAAAGTTGCTCTGCTTTCTAATATCATCATGTCCTAGTAATCCTAACCAGTTCTCCCTTAAAAAAATTGTTTGTCTAAAGTTTAACCAACTGCTGTTATTACCGTTGAGTTTTAATAATACATGTAAGCTTCAAATTAGCACATTTTTATTACTTTCCCTTTAAGAAACATCATATTCTGCATAGACATTAATTCAGAGAACTCCCAGTTATATGTCACGTACATGGTCATGCTAACTCTGTTACTCACTTTCAAGAGTATATGTAGTACTGTGATCCTACATTTTCCTGTATTTAGACAGTAGATCCAAGCTATACCTTCACAGCTCAGGAGTTACATGATATGACATGTGTTAAAAGGATCACTCTAGGCTCTGTGTTGAAATTAGACTGTAGGGGATGAAAGGTCAGAAGCAAGGAAATCAGATATAAAGCCACTGCATTAATCCAGGTGGAAGATGATAGTGACCCAGACCAGGGTTGTAATAGTGGGGCAGAAAGTGGCCAGTTTTGGATGTTTACTGAAGACCAGAAGTGGAGCCTGAGGATGATACCTCAGTTGCCATTAACTGAGACAGTGAAGACCGCAGGAAGTTGATTTAAAGGGGTGATGGACTGAGGAGGAGAATGTAGGCTCTCAGCTTGGGCATGCCAAATTGAGGCATCTGTTAGACACCAGGTGGAAGAAAGAAGCAGGCAGTCAGATATATGGATCAGAAGTCCAGTTAGGAAGTCCAGATTGGAGATATAATGGAATTTAAAATCATGAAGCTCTCCTCGCAGCCCCTCCCCACCAACAACTTACACAAAGGGGGAAGTACACCATCCTGTGAAAATAAACTTAGATGTTAATACACAATGGCCCAGAAGAAAGCCTTGGAACAAGTCTCCCCTTGTTCTGACTCCAGGCAACCTTCAGATGACAAGGTACCCCCAACATTGTATGTGAGTCTGTAGGGAGCGAATGCACTAGTTATGCCAATACAAATGTTCTAGACTTATGGCAATGAGATTTCTCATCATAGATGAATGAGTAGCATTCTAATCTTATACAACACTGCGGTGAGTTGGGCTAATGAGTGTCTATTCCTGAGGAGGATGGGTCCACTTTTGGAGTGCTGACAAACCCAGTTCCATAGTTTGCAAAGCTTAGCAAATCCACCACAGAAATGTCACACTTTGAGGTCTCTTAAGAAGGACTTTTGCTGATAATATCCATTTTTATTACCCTCTATGTACCTTATACCTACTTAATTTGGAAAATTCCAGAGTGAGCTTTTCCAGCAGTAAGTGCCCCAAAACAAGTGTGGTTGGTAATTCATGGAACAGATCATAAATGCTCGTGCTTGAAGGTAGGCAAAATAAGAAATAATTTATGTGTTATAAGGTTTTTGTCAAGAAAACGCTTTCTGGTGGAACTAAATTTTACTGAGTTCAATATAGAGAATATGGGTTGGGGGAGGGCTTAGAAATTGGAAGAGCATTAGAAAATCTGGGTTCAACGGGGACACTACAGAGGATTGATGATAAAAGTGACAATCAACTTCAACTCTATGAACACCTAAAACTTGTGTAAAACTACCACACCTTCAACAGGATGAAAGTTCTCTAATGCAAAGCAGCTGAAAAAATAAAAGCACACTTCAGACATTTCTGAATGGTGAAATCATTCCTGCTGTTATAAAGTGTCAAAGTAGATTTCACTAATTTATCTTCATAAAATTCTTATGTGTCACAAGCTCAATGTGCTACAAATGACTGAGGAAATTTATCTTGCCAGAAAATATGCACTATTTAAAATAATAAAAATATAAAGGATTGACTTTTTTGTTTGTTTGTTTGTTTGTTTGTTTTTGCATTACGCGGGCCTCTCACTGCTGTGGCCTCTCCCGTTGCGGAGCACAGGCTCCAGACGTGCAGGCTCAGCGGCTATGGCTCACGGGCCCAGCCGCTCCGCGGCATGCGGGATCTTCCCAGACCGGGACACGAACCTGTGTCCCCTGCATCGGCAGGCGGACTCTCAACCACTGCGCCACCAGGGAAGCCCAGGATTGACTTTTATACATTAGATCCTCAGACCTTATTCATTGTATAGCTAAAAGCTGGTATCCTTTTACCAATCTCTCCCTGTTTTCCTAACCACTCAGCCCCTGGCAAATAGTTTTCTACTCTTTGTTTCAATAAGCTTCACTTTTTTTCTTTTTTTGTAGATTCCACATATAAATACCATGCTGATAACACTGTATTGCATAATTGAAATTTGATATGAGAATACAACTTCAATGTTGTACCAAAAAAAAAAAAAAAAGATAAATATGGGAGGTGATGGATGTGATAATTAACTACATGGGGAGAATCCTTTCACAATTTATAATCATATCAATAGGTATACACATCACAATATACACTTTAAATATCTCACAATTTACCAGTTAACAATTTATATTATCAATTATACCTTATAAAACTGAAATGATAAACTATTGAATTTTTTCTAACACCTTTATTGGAGTATAATTGCTTTACAATGGTGTGTTAGATTCTGCTTTATAACAAAGTGAATCAGTTATAAATATACATCTGTTCCCATATCTCTGCCCTCTTGCATCTCCCTCCCTCCCACTCTCCCTATCCCACCCCTCTAGGTGGTCACAAACCACCGAGCTGATCTCCCTGTGCTATGCGGCTGCTTCCCACTAGCTATCTATTTTACGTTTGGCAGTGTATATATGTCCATGCCACTCTCTCACTTTCCCAAAGCTTACCCTTCCTCTTCCCCATATCCTCAGGTCCACTCTACAGTAGGTCTGTGCCTTTATTCCCGTATTGCCCCTAGGTTCTTCATGAAATGTATTTTTTCTTAGACTCCCTATATATGTGTTAGCATAGGATATTTGTTTTTCTCTTTCTGACTTACTTCACTCTGTATGACAGACTCTAGGTCCATCCACCTCACTACAAATAACTCAATTTTGTTTCTTTTTATGGCTGAGTAATATTCCATTGTATATATGTGCCATGTATTCTTTATCCATTCATCTGTTGATAGACACTCAGGATGCTTCCATGTCCTGGTTATTGTAAATAGAGCTGCAATGAACATTTTGGTACATGACTCTTTTTGAATTATGGTTTTTACAGGCTATATGTCCAGTAGTGGTATTGCTGGGTCGTATGGTAGTACTATTTTTAGTTTATTAAGGAACCTCCATACTGTTCTCCATAGTGGCTGTATCAATTTACATTCCCACCAACAGTGCAAGAGGATTCCCTTTTCTCCACACCCTCTGCCGCATTTATTGTTTCAAGATTTTTTGATGATAGACATTCTGACCAGTGTGAGATGATATCTCATTGTAGTTTTGATTTGCATTTCTCTAATGATTAATGATGTGGAGTATCCTTTCATCTGTTTGTTGGCAATATGTATATCTTCTTGGGAGAAATGTCTATTTAGGTCTTCTGCCCATTTTTGGATTGGGTTCTTTTTTTGATACTGAGCTGCTTGTAAATTTTGGAGATTAATCCTTTGTCAGTTGCTTCATTTGCAAATATTTTCTCCAACTCTGAGGGTTGTCTTTTCATCTTGTTTATGGTTTCCTTTGCTGTGCAAAAGCATTTAAGTTTCATTAGGTCCCATTTGTTATTTTTGTTTTTATTTCCATTTCTCTAGGAGGTGGGTCAAAAAAGGTCTTGCTGTGATTTATGTCATAGAGTGTTCTGCCTATGTTTTCCTCTAAGAGTTTGACAGTGTCTGGCCTTACATTAAGGTCTTTAATCCATTTTGAGTTTATTTTTGTGCATGGTGTTAGGGAGTGTTCTAATTTCATACTTTTACATGTACCTGTCCAGTTTTCCCAGCAGCATTTATTGAAGAGGATGTCTTTTCTCCACTGTATATTCTCACTGTATATTCTCCTTTATCAAAGATAATGTGACCATATATGTGTGGGTTTATCTCTGGGCTTTCTATCCTGTTCCACTGATCTATAGTTCTGTTTTTGTGCCACTACCATACTATGTGGATTACTGTAGCTTTGTAGTATAGTCTGAAGTCAGGGAGACTGATTTCTCTAGCTCCGTTTTTCGTTCTCAAGATTGCTTTGGCTATTCGGGGTCTTTTGTGTTTCCATACAAATTGTGAAATTTTTTGTTGTAGTTCTGTAGAAAATGCCAGTGGTAGTTTGATAGGGATTGCATTGAATCTGTAGATTGCTTTGGGTAGTAGAGTCATTTTCACAATGTTCATTCTTCCAATCCAAGAATATGGTATATCTCTCCATCTATTTTTATCATCTTTAATTTCTTTCATCAGTGTCTTATAATTTTCTGCATACAGGTCTTCTGTCTCCTTAGGTAGGTTTATTCCTAGATATTTTATTCTTTTGTTGCAGTGGTAAATGGGAGTGTTTTCTTGATTTCACGTTCAGATTTTTCATCATTAGTGTATAGAAATGCAAGAGATTTCTGTGCATTAATTTTGTATCCTGCTACTTTACCAAATTCATTGATTAGCTCTAGTAGTTTTCTGGTAGCATCTTTAGTATTCTCTATGTATAGTATGTCATCTGCAAACAGTGACAGCTTTACTTCTTCTTTTCCAATTTGGATTCCTTTTATTTCTTTTTCTTCTCTGATTGCTGTGGCTAAAACTTCCAAAACTATGTTGAATAAGAGTGGTGAGAGTGGGCAACTTTGTCTTGTTTCTGATCTTAGTGGAAATGGTTTCAGTTTTTCACCATTGAGGATGATGTTGGCTGTGGGTTTGTCATATATGGCCTTTATTATGTTGAGGAAAGTTCCCTCTATGCCTACTTTCTGCAGGGTTTTTATCATAAATGGGTGTTGAATTTTATCAAAAGCTTTCTCTGCATCTACTGAGATGATCATATGGTTTTTCTCCTTCAGTTTGTTAACATGGTATATCACATTGATTTATTTGCATATATTGAAGAATCCTTCCATTCCTGGAATAAACCCCACTTGATCATGGTGTATGATCTTTTTAATGTGCTGTTGGATTCTGTTTGCTAGTATTTTGTTGAGGATTTTTGCATCTATGTTCATCAGTGATATTGGCCTGTAGTTTTCTTTCTTTGTGACATCTTTGTCTGGTTTTGGTATCAGGGTGATGGTGGCCTCGTAGAATGAGTTTGGGAGTGTGCCTCCCTCTGCTATATTTTGGAAGAGTTTGAGAAGGATGGATGTTAGCTCTTCTCTAAATGTTTGATAGAATTCGCCTGTGAAGCCATCTGGTCCTGGGCTTTTGTTTGTTGGAAGATTTTTAATCACAGTTTCAATTTCAGTGCTTGTGATTGGACTGTTCATATTTTCTATTTCTTCCTGGTTTAGTCTTGGAAGACTGTGCATTTCTAAGAATTCATCCATTTCTTCCAGGTTGTCCATTTTATTGGCATAAAGTTGCTTGCAGTAATCTCTCATGCTTTTGTGTATTTCTGCAGTGTCAGTTGTTACTTTTCCTTTTTCATTTCTAATTCTATTGATTTGAGTCTTCTTCCTTTTTTTCTTGATGAGTCTGGCTAATGTTTTATCAATTTTGTTTATCTTCTCAAAGAATCAGCTTTCAGTTTTATTAATCTTTGCTCTCATTTCCTTCATTTGTTTTTCATTTATTTCTGATGTGATCTTTATGATTTCTTTCCTTCTGCTAACTTTGGGGTTTTTTTTGTTGTTCTTCTTCTTTCTCTAATTGCTTTACGTGTGGGGCTAGGTTGCTTATTTGAGATGTTTCTTGTTTCTTAAGTTAGGATTGTATTGCTATAAACTTCCCCCTTAGTACTGCTATTGCTGCATCCCAAAGGTTTTGGGTCGTCGTGTTTTTATTGTCATTTGTTTCTAGGTATTTTTTGATTTCCTCTTTGATTTCTTTAGTTACCCCTTGGTTATTAAGTAGTGTATTGTTTAGCCGCCATGTGTTCATATGTTTTACAGATTTTTTCCTGTAATTGATATCTAGTCTCATAGCGTTGTGGTCGGAAAAGGTACTTGATACGATTTCAACTTTCTTAAATTACCAAGGCTTGATTTGTGACCCAAGATATGATCTAACCTGGAGAATGTTCCATGAGCACTTGAGACGAATGTGTATCCTGTTGTTTTGGGATGGAATGTCCTATAAATATCAATTAAGTCCATCTTATTTAATGTATCACTTAAATCTTGTGTTTATTTATTTTCATTTTGGGTGATCTGTCCATGGGTGAAAGTGGGGTGTTAAAGTCCCGTACTATGATTGTGTTACTGTTGATTTCCCCTTTTATGGCTGTTAGTATTTGCCTTATGTATTGAGGTGCTCCTGTGTTGGGTGCATAAATATTTACAATTGTTATGTCTTCTTCTTGGATCCATCCCTTGATCATTATGTAGTATTCTTGTCTCTTGTAACAGTCTTTATTTTAAAGTCTATTTTGTCTGATATGAGAATTGTTACTCCAGCTTTCTTTTGATTTCCATTTGCAATGGAATGTCTTTTTCCATCCCCTCACTTTGTCTGTATGTGTCCATAGGCCTGAAGTGGGTCTCTGGTAGACAGCATATATACGGGTCTTGTTTTTATATCCATTCAGCCAGTCTACATCTTTTGGTTGGAGCATTTAATCCATTTACATTTAAGGTAATTATCGATATGTATGTTCCTATTACCATTTTCTTAATTGTTTTGGGTTCGTTGTTGTAGGTATTTTCCTTCTCTTGTGTTTCCTGCCTAGAGAAGTTCCTTTAGCATTTGCTGGAAAGCTGGTTTGGTGGTGCTGAATTCTCTTAGCTTTTGCTTCTCTGTAAAGGTTTTAACTTCTCCATCAAATCTGAATGAGATCCTTGCTGGGTTGAGTAATCTTGGTTGTAGGTTTTTCTCCTTCATCACTTTAAATATGTCCTGCCACTCCCTTCTGGCTTGCAGAGTTTTTGCTGAAAGATCAGCTGTTAACCTTATGGGGATTCCCTTGCATATTATTTGTTGCTTTTCCCTTGCTGCTTTTAATATTTTTTCTTTGTATTTAATTTTTGATAGTTTGATTAATATGTGTCTTGGCGTGTTTCTCCTTGGATTTATCCTCTATAGGACTCTGTGCACTTCCTGGACTTGATTATTTTCTTTCCCATGTCAGGGAAGTTTTCAACTATAATCTCTTCAAATATTTTCTCAGACTCTTTCTTTTTGTCTTCTTCTTCTGCGACCCCTATAATTTGCATGTTGGTGCATTTATGTTGTCCCAGAGGTCTCTGAGACTGTCCTCAATTCCTTTCATTCTTTTTTCTTTATTCTGCTCTGCAGTAGTTATTTCTACTATTTTATCTTCCAGGTCACTTATCTGTTCTTCTGCCTCAGTTATTCTGCTATTGATCCCTTCCAAAGAATTTTTCATTTCATTTATTGTGTTGTTCATCACTGTTTGTTTGCTCTTTAGTTCTTCTAGGTCTTTGTTAAACATTTTTTGTATTTTCTCTATTCTATTTCTAAGATTTTGGATCATCTTTATTATCATTATTCTGAATTCTTTTTCAGGTACACTGCCTATTTCCTCTTCATTTGTTAGGTCTGGTAGGTTTTTGCTTTGCTTTTTCATCTGCTGTTTTTCTGTCTTCTCATTTTGCTTATCTTACTGTGTTTGGGTCTCCTTTTTGCAGGTTGCAGGTTCGTAGTTCCTGTTGTTTTTGATGTCTGTCCCCAGTGGCTAAAGTTGGTTCAGTCGGTTGTGTAGGCTTCCTGGTGGAGGGGACTAGTGCCTGTGTTGTGGTGGATGAGGCTGGATGTTTTCTTTCTGGTGGGCAGGTCCACGTCTGGTGGTGTGTTTTGGGGTGTCTGTGGCCTTATTATGATTTTAGGCAGCCTCTCTGCTAATGGATGGTGTTGTGTCCCTGTCTTGCTGATTGTTTGGCATAGGGTGTCCAGCACTGTAGCTTCCTGGTCGTTGAATGAAGCTGGGTCTTGGCGTTGAGATGGAGATCTCTGGGAGATTTTCACCATTTGATATTACATGGAGCTGGGAGGTCTCTTGTGGACCAGTGTCCTGAACTTGGCTCTCCTACCTCAGAGGCATATCCCTCATGCCTGGCTGGAGCACCAAGAGGCTTTCATCCACACGGCTCAGAATAAAAGGGAGAAAAACCAGAAAAGAAGAAAGAAAAGAAAAAAGAAAGAAAGGAAGGAAGGAAGGAAATAAAGTAAAATAAAATAAAATAAAGTTATTGGGTTTCCCTGGTGGCACAGTGGTTGAGAGTCTGCCTGCCTATACAGGGGATGAGGGTCCGTGCCCCAGTCCGGGAAGATCCCACATGCCGTGGAGCGGCTGGGCCCGTGAGCCATGGCCGCTGAGCTTGCGCATCCAGAGCCTGTGCTCCGCAACGGGAGAGGCCACGACAGTGAGAGGCCCACGTACAGCAAAAAAAATAAAAAAATAAAATAAAGTTATTAAAATAAAAATAATTATTAAGAAAAAATTTTTTCAAGTAATTAAAAAAAAAAAACAGACTGACATAACCCTAGGACAAATGGTAAAAGTAAAGCTATAAAGACAAAATCACACACAGAAGCATACACATACACACTCACAAAAAGAGAAAAAGGGAAAAATATATATATATCCTTGCTCCCAAAGTCCACCTCCTCAATTTGGGATGATTCGTTGTCTATTCAGGTATTCCACAGATGCAGTTGATTGTCGAGACTTAATCCTCTGCTCCTGAGGCTGCTGGGAGAGATTTCCCTTTCTCTTCCTTGTTCGCACAGCTCCCGGGGTTCAGCTTGGGATTTGGACCCACCTCTGTGTGTAGGTCGCCTGAGGGTGTCTGTTCTTCGCTCAGACAGGACGGGGTTAAAAGAGCAGCTGATTCGGGGACTCTGGCTCACTCAGGCCGAGGGGAAAGAAGGGTCCGGATGCGGGGTGAGCCTGTGGCGCAAACTATTGACTTTTTCATTCATATCTCCCATTGAATCCTTTACTGTTTGCTTGGGTTTTTTCTTTTGTTTCTTTTTTCATTTTTTTCCCCTCTACTAACTACCTTTCTATTTTAGAATAGAAAAATCTCAGTGAATTCAATTGTCCCATTAAAATTCTTCCTAGTTATGAAAGGAAAAGAAATTATAAAAACACCCGAATATATAAATACATACATTCATATACCTACATATATATACACATACATGCAAACATACGTAGACTCATTCAGGTCTCCTGGCTACACTGAAAGCAGGTAAAAGTCCAAACTTTACTCAGGCTCTTTCTGAGTAACAAAATAACCCATAGTTAAGAAGTTACTTGAGTACTCTTAAAATTAGCTTTCTTAGCAAAATTTTTTTCCAAAATTATATAATTATGTGGGCATAGTACATGGGAGGCAGATTCATAGTTTGGCCAGATTCTCAAAAGTACATAGGAGGGGGGTTTTGAAAAACAGCTTTGCAGAGGTACCATCTCTTCTTTAGAACAATCATTTATATTACTAAACAAAATGTTTCTTTAAAAGTATCTGAACATCTTACTTAAAACAGATAAATTACAGCATGAAATAATTCATACTGTGAAGGAATTCCTCACTTCATAACTAACTACAGGCTCTTTTCAAGTGTTTATATATAGTCTTTAAATAATTAAAAGAAGTATCTATGAGCTAAAGTATTCCAGAGTATGAAAACAAATTTTAAATTACAATGACTAAGAACAGTAGGTATTTATGTGTCCTGATCTGCCCTCCACCCCCTTTCTACCAGAACAAAGCTAAAATACAAGATTGTCTGGTTTATACTTGACATGTAAAAATCCTATCAGTCCCTTACAGCATACATGTAATGAAAATTAGCAACATCTTTCCCAAAAAACTCAAAACAGACTTCATTCCCAAGAAGAATTTACTAAGGGGTAAGATCTGGCTCTTAAATACAGAATAATTTGGGGTGGAGAATTTATTCCTCTAGGGAAGACACATATACACTGAATCTCCAAAACTGATAATATCAAGTCATACATTTACAAGGAGGAGGAATCAGAACAATTATGGCCACAAGACTGCTCCACTGGCTTCAAGATGCAGACTTACTTATTCCGGATTCCAAATCATAACTGAATGGTTATTTTGATGGCTGCCGTTTAAGTAGCACTTACATGCTAAGCCCCACGTTAAGAACTTTACAAATTTTACCTCATTTAATTTTTCCTATATCCTGAAAGTATTTAAATTTTATAGTAACACACTGCTAGTAAGTATAAGATATAAGATTCCAAAAAAAGCATAGGACTCCAAATCACATGCTCTCAACCACTGTAATGTAATATAGGATAAAGCTGTTTGGGTGCCCATTGCCCCTCATTCCTACCTTTGAAAGAAATCTCAGATTCCAACTGGACCAGGACAAAAAAAAAAAAGAGAAATAGAGAGGGAGGTGAGGAGAAGGGAGGAAAAAGAGAAGGAAGGGGAGAGGGAGAGAGTGGGGGGGAGAAAGAGAAAAGGGAGGGAAGGAGGGAGGAAAGGAGGGACAGGAGGAAGGTAAAGAAATAAATTAGATTTTGAGCTTCTAAGCCTAAGTCCTAGGAAGTTAAAAGTGATTCAAAAGATTTCATGCATAATTTTGATTATATGCAAATTTCAAATTATGTCCTGGTCTAAGATGCACCCCTACACACACTTAATATGTAAATCCACTGTACTGTCGTGTGCTTGTTGAGTTTGGGAATAAGACAGAGGAAGTGATTCAGATGCATTAAACACCAATAGCATTTGGTTGATTAAGTTAACCTCACAACAGATCTGCTCTTATCAATGAGACGGGAAAATCTCACAGTCCATAGACTACAACTCTTACATCACTAATCGGAACCATATAGGACGAAATAGACCCTAACTCAGCTGATGGAGGCTCCCTCACTTTTAGACAGAATGTGGATGGGCACTGCAAACATTTATCTTAATGACTTAGCATGTTGATTTGTACCCATTCTGACTGACAGATTATTTAGACATTTTAACACATTCAGTCAAGTTACAAGCAAGTTTCACTGACCCCCCAGACCATTCAGTCACTAAAAGGAGTCTTTTGTATATCTCTGCTCTGATTATGTGTTGGTTTTAAAGTGAAGTTCTCAAGATCTCATCATACTTTCCATATTTCCAAACAGCCTCCTAAGAACTAATAATGTACTCAAAAACAAGAAGCTTTAGGAAGTATATATTCAAATGTCATACAATATAGCTTTAAGTGCATTTAGTGAGGAGATAAGTTGGAAGATTTAAACATCCAGTTATTTCAGAGGTTCCACAAGGTACAAATGCTAGTAACAATGTGTGCCTGAGACAGTCAAGAAAAGAAGCCATCGGTGTGGACTAAAATTATTGGGAAACATTTTATAGGAGTGGTAAAACTTCAATATTATACAGTTTTTTAAAATCTGGCACCATGCACAAAAATCTCAGTAACACTAACTCTTTCCAGATTCCCTGTAATCTTTAGTAAGGATGCTTAAATTTATATAACAGCCTGGGTTTTACTGGTAACGCTTGAAATAATATAGGTGAATATTCAGTACTTGCCAAGCATCTTCAGTCTCCCTTTTAAATTACAGTGAAACTTTATTAGCCCCACAACTAAATCATCACTCCAGAGACGGTAGTTGGAAACAACTGTACAAATCTTAGCAGCTCCCAAGGGGGAAAGAGAAAAAGTAAAGCAAGAGTCTAAATTTGGGAAGTAAATGAAAGCGATGGATTAAGAAAGAGAAAGTCTGACCCATCAGCATACCAAAAGGTAATCTAGATGTCTGAAAAAGAAGAGATTGGAATGTAAAGGTGATACAGAGGCAGGAAGACATTTTCAACACTGGGTGGGGGTAGTGAAGGAGGAGGTAAAAAAGAAAAAGCAGGGCTTCCCTGGTGGCACAGCGGTTGAGAGTCCTCCTGCCGGTGCAGGGGACACGGGTTCGTTCCCCGGTCCGGGAGGATCCCACATGCCGCAGAGCGGCTGGGCCCGTGAGCCATGGCCGCTGAGCCTACGCGTCTGGAGCCTGTGCTCCGCAACGGGAGGCCGCAGCAGTGAGAGGCCCGCATACCGCAAAAAAACAAAAAAAAAAAGAAAAAGAAAAAGCATCCAACGAATAATCTATTAAGGTCTTTAGAGTACATACTATTTATATAATATTTATTTTAAATTGAATTATCACAGTTCATTAACAACCAAAGAAAAAATGACAGTGATTAATGGCCTGAAAATAGATTTTATACTAAGTTGATAAACATTTAAGTACAGTCATTTTATGATATACTAGGTTCTGTACTAAATCCATAAGGGAAAAGGTATGTTCCCTGCCTATAATAGTTTACAAAGCCAGATGTGAATAACTAAAGTACAGGCATTTGGCATTTGCTATCATAAACTAGGATAACATATTCTCTCTGTTTCACCCCTAGTAAATTCATGTTTTTTGAGCAGGGGGACAGTTATGGGTCTCTGACTAAGAGCAGTGAGAGTGCCTCAGCAAAAGATAATAATACATCATAAATGTTTTCCCAAATACCTTCTATTCAGGGACAGACAGAGGTTCTGTGGGCCTAAAGCTTATACAATTTGGGGGCCCTCTTTAAGAGAAATACAAATTCACAGCTATGAAAGTAGGTACAAAAACAGTCACCTGTAATAAGAAAATAGTTCACATGCATTTCAAATTATTAAAAGCTGACAAATACTGTAAATCCCACAAAATCTAGAAATAATAAAAAAAAGTTGCTATTGTTAACTGACAAGAGGCTATTATATTTTCCCCCTTGCATATTTGGCTGCATACTCTTTGAATGTCTGTTCCCATGACAAAAAAAATGTAATATTTTATGTAGAGAAAATAGAAAGTCTTTAATATAATTTATCAAAAAAATTTTTTATTATCTGGGATGCTTTAAGAATTTTGACTTCATACATGATGTACTTGGTGTTTGAAGTATTGCTAGAGCTATGCATTCCAAAAAAACAGCCAAAATTACCCCAGTGTCACTGGACACAAGGGCACATGTGTCAGAGGGGAAGCTGAAGTTGAAGGAGACAGTCGTCTTAATCAATCATGGTTTAAATATCTTACCTTTGCAAACATCCCCCCCTCAATTTTTAACTCTCTGAACATGTTTCAGTTCATTTCCCAAAGCCTTGGAAGGGATTCAAATAAAGAAAGTGCCTGAATTTAAATTTTGTTACTGTCACTGTAATCCTGCCTCCACTCCCATTTTTGGAGGATTCATTAATTGCAACTTCCTTGCCCATTTACTACACCACTCAAATGGCAACCATCAATGTCAAATTTTTATTTATTTATTTATTTTAGCTGCCTGAAGACCAGTCAAGAGTGAGTTTCACTATCTCCTTGCTTGGTAAATATTGCTATACATTGCAATTATATCACAGTCTTGGACTGATTATTGAGTAAATGATGAGGGACCATTTTAAGTAATTGCCATTAGGTTCTACGAAATCTCTAAGATGAACTAAGCTAGACATGCAGCATTCTCCTGAGAGATCAGCAATGTGGCAGTTAAAATAAACCAGGCTAAAAATAATGAAGCACCAATGATACTGGGAAGGAAGAAGAAGAAATAGAAGTCAAAGATATCTTAGATTCAATGTAACCTCAGTAGTAATTTAATGTGGACATGAAAAAGAAGGACAGTCTGGAATGACTCTCAGATTTCTGACTTGAGAAATAAGAAGAATGATGACACTTTTTAACCATGACCAGAAATATAAAAGGAAAGTTCAAAAGGTTCAAGAATCATTACATTAGAAGTCAAATGTTTCAACTACTAAGAGGAAAAGGGAAAACTATAACAACATGAAAATATATTTCGAATCAGCTACAAAGATAAAATTTTATACTAATTATAAAGTATGAGAAAAAAATTCAGGTTAATGTGCACCTATAAATTCAAAGAGTAGGTAAACTCATTAGTTTTGGATTCCTACACTACAACAAAATGACTACAAAACTATTCTGTTCATGACTATTAAACTGATTTACATACTAGAATTAGAAGAATCCTGGTTTCTCTGTCAACTATGTAACACTGAGATTTAGTTGGATCAAAAGTTTTGAGGGATCAATTCTAAGGATCCTACTGTTTCAGTATCCAACATACATAAAAAGTTAATAAACAGAAACCTCAATAAAATAGAGTTGGGGGCTTCCCTGGTGGCGCAGTGGTTGGGAGTCCGCCTGCTGATGCAGGGGACGCGGGTTCGTGCCCCAGTCCGGGAGGATCCCACGTGCCGCGGAGCGGCTGGGCCCGTGAGCCATGGCTGCTGAGCCTGTGCTCCGCAACGGGAGAGGCCACAACGGTGGGAGGCCTGCGTACCGCAAAAACAAAAAAAAAAAAAAAAAACAAAAAAAAAAAACAAAAAAAAATAAAATAGAGTTGGGACACAAGAAGAGGGCTTTCACACCCTGTGAAGACAGCAGAGCCCAATAGGAAGAAGAAAGACTCCTCCTCTCTACTGGCAAGATTTCAGCTAGTGAAAAGCCACAGACTCTTTGTTTACTACAGCCCTCCCAACTTCCTTTTTTGTCTTTATAAAAGCATTCTCCTTCTGGGGACTGGCATGTGGCCTTGCCATGGCTGTAGACTCCAAATTGCAATTCTCTGCTGATCCCAAACTCACCTTTGTTGCAGAAATATCTGGCAGTCTATTTGTTTTAGGCAAACATATAAATTAGATAAACTAATATTACATTTTTATTTTCAAATTTTCTATTAAACCTGTTTCTTGTAATAGTAATATATGCCATGTAAAAAAAATGGAAAAGAAACAATCACATAAGGAGAATATAAATAATACCCACTAGATTTTGGTTCAAGATGGAGAAGTAGAAGGAGGTGCGCTCACTCCCTCTTGCAAGAGCACCGGAATCACAACTAACTGCTGAACGATCACTGACAGGAAGACACTGGAACTCACCAAAAAAGATACCTCACATCCAAAGACAAAGGAAAAGCCAAAGGAGACGGTAGAAGGGACACAATCACAATAAAATCAAATCGCATAACTGCTGGGTGGGTGACTCACAAACTGGAGAACACTTATACCACAGAAGTCCACCCACTGGAGTGAAGGTTCTGAGCCCCACGTCAGGCTTCACAACGTGGGGATCTGGCAACGGGAGGAGGAACTCCTAGAGAACCAGACTTTGAAGGCTAGCGGGATTTCACTGCAGGACTCCACAGAACTGGGGAAAACAGAGACTCCACTCTTGGAGGGCACACACAAGGTACTGTGTGCATCGGGACCCAGGGGAAGGAGCAGTGACCCCATAGGAGACTGAACCAAACCTACCTGATAGTGTTGGAGGGTCTCCTGCAGACGTGGGGTGTGGCTGTGGCTCACTGTGAGGACAACAACACTGGCAGCAGAAGTTCTGGGAAGTATTCCTTGGTGTGAGCCCTCCCAGAGCCTGTCATTAGCCCCACCAAAGAGTTGGGTAGGCTCCAATGTTGGGTTACTTCAGGCCAAACAACCAACAGGGAGGGAACCCAGCCCCACTGAGCAGCAGAGAAGCAGATTAAAATTTTACTGAACTCTGGCCACCAGAGCAACAGCCAGCTCTACCCACCACCAGTCTCTCCCATCAGAAAACTTCCACAAGCCTCTTAGATAGCCTCATCCACCAGAAGGCAGACAGCAGAAGCAAGAAGAACTACAATCCTGCAGCCTGTGGAACAAAAACCACATCCACAGAATGACAGACAAGATGAAAAGGCAGAGGGCTATGTACCAGATGAAGGAACAAGATAAAACCCCAGAAAAACAACTAAATGAAGTAGAGATAGGCAACCTTCCAGAAAAAGAATTCAGAATAATGATAGTGAAGATGATCCAGGACCTTGGAAACAGAAAGCAGGCAAAGATTGAGAAGATGCAAGAAGCATTTAACAAACCCTAGAAGAATCAAAGAACACCTAGAAGAATTAAATAGCAAACAAAGAGATGAAGAATACAATAACTGAAATGAAAAATATACTAGAAGGAATCAATAGCAGAATAACTGAGGCAGAAGAATGGATAAGCAACCTGTTAGACAGAATAGTGGAATGAACTGCTGTGGAACAGAATAAAGAAAAAAGAATAAAAAGAAATGAAGACAGCCTAAGAGACCTCTAGGACAACACTAAACGCAAGAACATTCTCACTACAGGGGTCCCAGAAGGAAAAGAGAGAAAGGACACAAGTAAATATCTGAAGAGATTACAGTTGAAAACTTCCCTAACATGGGAAAGGAAATAGTCACCCAAATCCAGGAAGCGCAGAGTGCCAGGCAGGATACACCCAAGGAGAAAAACGCCAAGACACATAGTAATCAAATTGACAAGAATTAAAGACAAAGAAAAATTATTGAAAGCAACAAGGGAAAAACAACAAATGACATACAAGGGAACTCCCATAACGTTAGCAGCTGATTTCTCAGCACAAACTCTACAAGCCAGAAGGGAGTGGCATGATATATTTAAAGTGATGAAAGGGAAGAACCTACAACCAAGATTATTCTACCTGGCAAGGATTTCATTCAAATTCGATGAAGAAATCAAAAGCTTTCCAGACAAGCAAAAGCTAAGAGAATTCAGCACCACCAAACCAGCTCTACAACCAATGTTAAAGGAACTTCTCTAAGTGGGAAAGACAAGAGAAGAAAAGGACCTACAAAAACAAACCCATAACAATTAAGAATATGGTAATAGGAACATACATATCGATAATTACCTTAAACATAAAAGGATTAAATGCTCTAACCAAAAGACACAACTTGCTGAATGGATACAAAATTAAGACCCATATATATGCTGTCTACAAGAGGACCACTTCACACTAAGGGACACATGCACACTGAATGTGAGGGGACGGAAAAAAGATATTAAATGCAAATGGAAATCAAAAGAAAGCTGGAGCAGCAATACTCATATCAGATAAAATAGACTTTAAAATAAAGAATGTTACAAGAGACAAGGAAGGACACTACATAATGATCAACGGATCAATCCAAGAAGAAGATGATATAACAATTATAAATATATATGCACCCAACATAGGAGCACCGCAGTACATAAGGCAACTGCTAACAACTATAAAAGAGAAAACAGACAGAAACACAATAATAGAGGGGGACTCTAACACCTCACTGACACTAATGAACATTTCTTCCAAGCAGAAAATTAATAAAGAAACACAAGCTTTAAATGACACAATAGACCAGATAGATTCAATTGACATTTTTAGGACATTCCATCCAAAACCAGCAGATCACACTTTCTTCTCAAGTGCACATGGAACATTCTCCAGGATAGATCACACCTTGGGTCAAAAATCAAGCCTCAGTAAATTTAAGAAAATTGAAATCATATCAAGCATCTTTTCTGACCACAACTCTATGAGTTTAGAAATCAAATACAGGGAAAAAAATGTAAAAAATACAAACACATGGAGGCTAAACAATACGTTACTAAATAACCAAGAGATCACTGAAGAAATCAAAGAGGAAATCAAAAAATACCTAGAGACAAATGACAATGAAAACACAATGATGCAATACCTACGGGATGCAGCGAAAGCAGTTCTACGAATGAAGTTTATAGCAATACAAGCCTAATTCAAGAAACAAGAAACATCTCAAATAAATCATCTAACATTACACCTAAAGGAACTAGAGAAAGAAGAACAAACAAAACCCAAAGTCAGTAGAAGGAAAGATATCATAAAAATCAGAGGAGAAATAAATGAAATAGAAACAAAGAAAACAACAGCAAAGATAAATAAAACTAAAAGCTAGTTCTTTGAGAAGATAAACAAAACTGATAAACCTTTACACAGACTCATCAAGAAAAAGAGGGAGAGGACTCAAATCAATAAAATTAGAAATGAAAAAGGAGAAGTTACAACAGACACCACAAAAATACAAAGCATCATAAGAGACTACTACAAGCAACACTATACCAATAAAATGGACAGCCTGGAAGAAACTGGCAAATTCTTAGAAAGGTATAACCTTACAAGACTGAACCAGGAAGAAACACAAAAAATGAACAGACCAATCACAAGTAATGGAATTGAAACTGTGATTAAAAATCTTCCAACAGGGCTTCCCTGGTGGCGCAGTGGTTGAGAGTCTGCCTGCCAATGCAGGGGACACGGGTTCGTGCCCCGGTCTGGGAAGATCCCAGATGCCACGGAGTGGCTGGGCCCGTGAGCCATGGTCACTGAGCCTGTGCGTCCAGAGCCTGTGCTCCACAGTGGGAGAGGCCACAACAGAGAGAGGCCTGCATACCACACACAAAAAAAATTAAAAAATTTTTAAAAATCTTCCAACAAACAAAAGTCCAGGACCAGATGGCTTCACAGCTGAATTCTATCAAACATTTAGAGATGAGATAAAATCCATCCTTCTCAAACTCTTCCAAAAAACTGCAGAGAAAGGAACACTCCCAAACTTATTCTATGAGGGCACCATCACACTAATAACAAAACCAGAAAAAGATACTACAAAAAAGGAAAATTACAGACCAATATCACTGATGAATACAGATGCAAAAATCCTCAACAAAACACTAGCAAACAGAATCCAACAACACATTAAAAGGATCATACACCATGATCAAGTGGGTTTATCTCAGGGATGCAAGGACTCTTCAATATATGCAAATCGAGCAATGTGATACACCATGTTAACAAACTGAAGAATAAAAACCATATGATCATCTCAATAGATGCAGAAAAAGCTTTTGACAAAATTCAACACCGATGATAAAATGTCTCCAGAAAATGGGCATAGAGGGAACCTACCTCAACATAATAAAGGCCATATATGACATACCCACAACAAACATCATTCTCAATGGTGAAAAACTGAAAGCATTTCCTCTAAGATCAGGAACAAGGCAAGGATGTCCACTCTCACCACTATTATCCAACATAGTTTTGGAGGTCCTAGCCACGGCAATCAAAGAAGAAAAAGAAATAAAAGGAATAGAAATTGGAAAAGAAAAAGTAAAACTGTTACTGTTTGCAGATGACATGATACTATGCATAGAGAATCCTAAAGATGCCACCAGGAAACTACTAGAGCTAATCAATGGATTAGGTAAAGTTGCAGGATACAAAACTTAATGCACAGAAATCTCTTGCATTCCTAAACACTAATGATGAAAAGTCTGAAAGAGAAATTAACGAAACACACCCATTTACCACTGCAACAAAAAGAATAAAATACCTAGGAATAAACCAACCTAGGGACACAAAAGACCTGTATGCAGAAAAGTATAAGACACTGATGAAAGAAATTAAAGATGATACCAACAGATGGAGAGATATACCATGTTCTTGGATGGGAAGAATCAATATCGTGAAAATGACTACACTACCCAAAGCAATCTACAGATTCAATGCAATCCCTATCAAATTACCAATGGCATTTTTTACAGAACTAGAACAAAAAAATCTTATAATTTGTATGGAGACACAAAAGACCCCGAATAGCCAAAGCAGTCTTGAGGGAAAAAACACAGCTGGAGGAATCAGACTCCCTGACTTCAGATTATACTACAAAGCTACAGTAATCAGGACAATATGGTACTGGCACAAAAACAGAAATATAGATCAATGGAACAGGACAGAAAGCCCAGAGATAAACCCATGCACCTATGGTCAACTAATCTATGACAAAGGAGGCAACGATATACAATGGAGAAAAGACAGTCTCTTCAGTAAGTGGTGCTGGGAAAACTGAACAGCTACATGTAAAAGAATGAAATTAGAACACTCCCTAACACCATACATAAAAATAAATTCAAAATGGATTAGAGACCTAAATGTAAGACTGGAGACTATAAAACTCTTAGAGGAAAACATAGGAAGAACACTCTCTGACATAAATCACAGCAAGATCTTTTGTGATCCACCTCCTAGAGTAATGGAAATAAAAACAAAAATAAACAAATGAGACCTAATGAAACTTAAAAGCTTTTGCAAAGCAAAGGAAACTACAAACAAGACGAAAAGACAACCCTCAGAATGGGAGAAAATATTTGCAAATGAGGCAACAAACAAAGGATTAATCTCCAAAATATATGAACAGCTCATGCAGCTCAATATTAAGAACACAAACAACTCAATCCAAAAATGGGCAGAAGACCTAAACAGACATTTTTCCAAAAAGACATACAGATGGGCAAGCGGTACATGAAAAGCTGCTCAACATCACTAATTATTAGAGAAATGCAAATCAAAACTACAGTGAGGTATCACCTCACACCAGTTAGAATGGGCATCATCAGAAAATCTACAAACAACAAATGCTGGAGAGGGTGTGGAGAAAAGGGAACCCTCTTGCACTCTTGGTGGGAATGTAAATTGATACAGCCACTATGGAGAACAGTATGAAGTTTCCTTAAAAAACTAAAACTAGAATTACCATATGATCTAGCAATCCCACTACTGGGCATATACCCAGAGAAAACCATATTTCCAAAAGACACATGCACCCCATGTTCATTGCAGCACTATTTACAATAGCCAGGTCATGGAAGCAACCTACATGCCCATCGACAGACGATGGATAAAGAAGATGTGGTACATATATACAATGGAATATTACTCAGCCATATAAAGGAATGAAATTGGTTCATTTGTAGAGAAGTGGATGGATCTAGAGACTGTCATACAGAGTGAAGTAAGTCAGAAAGTGAAAAACAAATACCATATATTAACGCATGTATGTGGAACCTAGAAAAATGGTACAGATGAACTGGTTTGCAGGGCAGAAACAGAGACACAAATGTAGAGAACAAACGTATGGACACCAAGGGGGTAAGTGGTGGGGGGTGGGGGTGGGATGAATTGGGAGATCAGGATTGACATGTATACACTAATGTGTATAAAATGGATAACTAATAAGAACCTGCTGTATAAAAAATAAAATTCTAAAAATCAAAAAAAGGAACATTTTATATTCATGAATTTGAAGAATTAATATTGTAAAACATCCATATTATTCAAAGTGATGTACAGATTCAATGTAATCCCTATCAATAATATTCACTATTGTACTACCTGTAAATAGTCACTGTTCAATATTTTGGTATTTCTTTCTGTATTTGTGCATTTGTTTGTGTGCTTATACACAGACTTATTTACATAATTAGGATTATTACACATTTAGGTTTTTTTTAATTTTATTTATTTTTTTATACAGCAGGTTCTCGTTAGTTATCTATTTTATACACATCAGTGTATACGTGTCAATCCCAATCTCCTAATTCATCCCACCACCACCACCTTCACCCCTTTTCCCCCCTGGTGTCCATACATTTGTTCTCTGCATCACACATTTAGTTTTCTTATTTCAATACATATTTATAAACACTTACTCTGTACTCATCCATCAGGTAAACATTTGGGAATACAAAAGAAATTAGAGTTCATGGTCGGAAGCAGATTTTTAAGGTATTAAATTAGATTGTAATAGGAAACTTAAGGTTGGAGTCGGGAGACAAACTAAAGGCAGTAATTTGTAGGAGATGAATTAATCAGTGTCCAGCCTCCCAGTCGAAAAGGCAGTCCTATAACTAGATATTCTTCACCCAATGACAATGTAAGAAAGATCTTACATACACTCATTCAGTAAGAGGCTCTTAACATGCAATCCATTACAGACTGGTTGAACTTAGCACTCTGAATTTCTAGACCACTAAAGAAATAGTTGCAAATTGACCACGGTTTCATAAAACTACTGCACTGATCTTTGGTTATTTTTTAAAGCCTTGTTTTGTAAATGGGACGTTGTGATAGAGTGAGTACACCTTTCTCATTTCTGAGACATAATTAATTTTTACAGTAATTAGTCACACAATCTGTACAAACCTCTGGGGTGAAATATACTGAAGTCAGCATCTTTGATTTCAAAACAATTAAAAAATATAGCTTTATGATTCAGTAAGAAACAAGATGTCTTGGCCGGAAAATGAATAGGAAAGAATATTGGCAAAAAAATGACCACAGTGTTTCTCTCAGCAATCACAGGGTAGAGAAATGGAATTACAGGCTAATTATCTAGTACTTCAAGCATGTAATATATTTTGGAGCACATGAAAAATCAGTGAGAAATATTAGTTCATTAGAGATTTAATGCACAGATTTGAAACTACGGCTTTCACTTGCAACATACAATCACAGTAGATAATAGTTATAGTATCAATGGGGCTCAACATTTTATTACTAACTTTACCTACCCAGTAAACAATGCTGGTATTAATTAGAGATATTTATAAACAAAAGAAAATAACAAATGATATTAATCTAAAGAGGTAATCAACAAAATGTTAATTAAGTTGTCCCCCAGCTCCCAGGAATTAGTATAACTAATTCTAAACTCAAGGGTTAGGAGAGCCAAATAGATAACTCTAGAGATACATGAAATGCTCAGTAAATTTTCACAAAAACAAAAATGATTACAGCTAAATGTCACCAGAAAGATATCACTAGAAACAGCCCCCAATACAGTGTTTACTAGTCACACAGGCATTGAACCATAGCCAAGCAAATATCCAAAGTGAGTAATGGTAACAGCTTTAGTAATTATTTTCATGTGAATCCCTAAACTCAACCCAAAGATTATATTCAATAACTGTCACATTTCTTAAGGAAAATCCAAAAATTTTGCTGTAAGCATTATTTTATCTATACAAAAAAATAATAATGATGATGATACCATACACATCCATCATAATGGCTAAACTGAAAAAGACAAACACCAAGTGTTGGTGAAAATGTGGAACAGTCAGGATTCTTACATACTACTGATGAGAATATAAATTGAACCAACTTTCAAAACAGGTGGCATCTACTGAAGGTGAATTTATACTCTGTGACAGAACATTCTTTCTCCTAGATATTTAACCAAGAGAAATTAATGCATATGTAAAACAAATGAACATCCTAGAATGTTCAGAGCAGTACTATTTGTATTAGATCAAAATTGGACATTACCCAAATATATATCAACAATGGAATGGATAGATTGTGATATATTCATAAAACTGAACTCAACACATGAATGAGAATGAATGGTTTACAACTATGGGTAACAGTGTGGCTGAGTCTCACAAATAACCATGTGGAACAAAAGAATCCAGACATTAAAGTGTGCATGCTGTATGACTGCATTTATGTAAAAGACAGAATGTGCCAAACTAATCTGTTTTTCGAGGCCAGGATATAAGGGTACCCCTTGTAACTGGAAGGTGGCCTGAAGAGGGTTTCTGGGGTCCTGGTACTGTATTGCCTCTCAATCTGGGTGTTGGTTACCTAGGATGTGTTGGGGTTGTGAAAATGTATTAAGCTGCAAGTTTATGTGTACTTTTCTGCATGTATATAATACTTCAGTGAAGAGTTTATAATAAAAGAAAAATTAACAATGATTCACAAAAGCCCTTTTCTAACCAAGCACATGCTTTTATTTATTAAGTTTAATTTAACTGAAATAAAGTTTCACTAATTAATTTCAAGAAATTCAACTATACACATAAAACTAAAGGGTATTCACGAGAAGATAAAAAGAAAAAAAGATTTCCATGGTAAAAATTTACAATAACACTAGATAACATATCAGATACATGGGAAAACAATAAATAAAATATACACTGATTTTTCAACTCTTAAAATACCATAAATTATAAGATGCACCGCTATGTTATGTGCCAATTAGAAAGGTAAAACACTTGTAATCAATCTGTGACATGCCACTGATTATAAAATAAATTCCATTAAAAACATATTAAGTTTTTTTAAGTGTCTCTTATAATGGATAAGAAGTGTACCATAAACAAATAGTAATAACTGTGGGTACTCAAACTAGGAAAGGCTCCACATAGCAGGTATCCTCTGGGAAGGGGTTATCTATTAAGTGGGACAAAAAAAAAATGGTCTTTGCAGGGTAGAAAGGAAAGAAGTTAAGAGTTGGAAGGTGAGGTTATTCCAGGTTAAGGAAGCCTTAGAAGAAGTGCAGAGGCAGCAAAGTACCCAACAGTGTGTGGAGGTAGAGAAGAGATAGCCTAATTAGAGTAGGGAATGGAGTATTAGGAAATATCTGGAGATATATTTGGATGGCAAGGTGAGGCCAGATTATAGTAGGTTGGAATTCCAACAAAAACTGTTTGGATACCATTCAATTGGCAGTAACTGTCAGTTTTTACAGCAGTGACCAGATGTGATTAAAGTGATATTTGAGGAAGCTTATCTTATTGGATTGGATGGGGGAAACTAGAAGTAGAGGAAGAAGAAATTATTGCAGTAATACAGGTGTGAAGTGACACGTGGACTAGAGTGCTGACATTAGAAAATGCATTAAACAAAAATTTCCACAGTGTATCTTTATGATGCATTCCATATGTAAAACTAAGTTTGATGTTGTAGTAAGTACCACTTCCTAAAAGTAAACTACATGCTTTTCTTTTTTATAATACATTTGACTTATGATTAGAAATTTGAACATGAGTTTGATTTATATTTTGTGCAAGTAAAAGAGATGAATAAAAGAGTTATAATGAGAAATAAATATTCCCAACCTTCTCAAAGGAGATTCATTCAAGCTTCATCTTTCTAAGACCTGAAATTTCTAAACACCTAACTAAACAAACAATTGGGTATTTACCTACTTAACTACGTATGTTGGATGCTTACTGCATTTAGATCATGAATGACTATTAGCTATTTAGTAAGTGCATAACTGGATTTCTCTTTCTCACTCTCTCTCTCTCTCCATCTCGATCCCTTTTTCTCCTCTAGCTACTTTTCTTCCAACAGAACATGCACAGCACAGGCTCTCAAGTGTTTATAATCCTTATACTAATATTAAGACTTAGAATGTTTAGTAAAGTTCTTTGCTCAATGAAACAGGGCAAAATCTGTGTGGTCTTCTTCACTGAGTTATGCAAATAATGATTTGCATAACTGTCTTTAGATAGGATCTTAGGTACACAATAAGCATCTGGGCACTTTTTTAACTTAAAAAGGTAGATTTCCAATTGGTGAATCATTATAGAATAACTACAAAACTGTCAAGAGAATACTTTTAGATTAAATTTAGTGTAATCATTCACTTCAGCCATAATGCTATGAAAAGGACAGTATTACCAACACAGCAAGAGAGACAAGTGGAATCAATTTTTCTCTTAGAAGTTTTATGGATTGCAGGGTAGAAGACTGGCTGTTGCCCCTCCTTTACTCAGAGTAGATATAATTAAAGGGGATAATGTGTCTGGAATTGGGAAGTAGAATTTCATATCTACTCATTCAAAATCTTCTGATTCATCTAGTTATAGGCATGTATTTGTGTTTATAAATCTTAATAACAGAGCAATAGGAGCAAAGCCTATAACTTAAGAGACCTAATTGAAAGGACAGAATATAGGAACACAGTCCTTTACTGTAGTGACATGTAGTATAATCATGCTGGCAATTTAGAAAAAAAGAAATACTTTGGTCACAACTTCAAAGTAAAAAGGTAGTTTTTAACATAGCTAATGATAAAAGACTTACTATTTACCTATGGAACATCATAATTTCAGAAAGGATGGAATCAGATTATCTAGTTGTCTGCTTCAATTACGTCTCAAACTATCAAGAGAGATGGTGGTAAATGTTGCTTAATGATTTTTAAAAACTGTATAATCGTGGTTTTTATGTCTGCATGCATTTTTCAAAGTAAACTATGGTTATTCTCATTCTTCCTTGTATGAATTTGTTGAGATATTATCTATCCTTTTCTCTATATTCTCTATATACTTATGAAGTCACTTAGTAATGTAACTACATTCTTAAGAATAATGAATATTTTCTAATATACTGAATTTATAACTCCTTCAGTAACTTTTGCTTCTCTGGAATTCCTCAAGTTTTTCACAGTTCTTCTGATGAACAAGGATTACTATCAGACAAAATATAAAATATAGGCTTATTCAAGGATGGCATTTTTCCATTGATTATTATAAACCATTCCTAAGATTTACTAGTGTATATTACTTAACCATTAATGCTGAACTTTACAACGTTTTAAAATTTTAGGTTTTCTGTCATTTATAAATCGCCTATTTTACCACTTAATATGTAGTAGTTTGCTTCTGCCTCAGCAAAATCAATATTGTTGAATCTTTTAAAACAACAAATGCCATTTTTTGCAAAATGACCATTATACAACATGATGAAGTAAAACAGCTTTATCTGATTCTGAGGTATCATGCCCTTTGCAGTTTCCTCCATTTGGTCTCCATAAGCCTTCTATAAAAAATTCTCTGCAAAGTAGTATGTGCTTTCCAAAGCCAATACAATGTTTTATTGATTCACTTAGTAACCTGTTTCAGACACTTTCAAATCAATTTTGTTTCATCAGGGAGTACCAAGCTAGAAATTACCCTCCCCAAAACAACTAAAACTACTAGACAATAGAGAGAATAGCTTTTTAGAAAACATAATCCAAGAATAGCAAAGGATTATGATTCTTAAAAGATGACAAATGAGAGAAGCCTAGGATTACTAGCTGGAGGCAATTTCTGCCCTGAAAATGAAATTGAATTGAGGACACAGAGATCTGAGTTTGGAGAGGCTGAAGCAACTAGAATTTTAAGAAAAGAATTCTAGAGAAGAGAGAGTTTTGAAAACAAAAAGGTCCAGATATTTGCATAGGAGGCCTCTTGAGTCTCGTCTGAGTAACAATCTGTGCATGCCTGGGTAAACCACATGAGGACAAGACAGAACCACTTCTCACAAAAGAAAATTTTCTTGGGATAAGTAAGATAAAAATTCCTAGAGATCACAGAGGACCAGTAATTATGTGAGTTCTTTTTTGCCAGAGCAGAGAGACCTTGTTGAATTCATGGTGAAATCAGTACAGACAATAGAAGGGCCATCCCTTATATGTAGGACTAAATTACCCCTAGAATAATGGCATTTTTCACTCACTCTATTAGAGCTTAAATGCAAGCCTCAAGGATCAACCTAATTCATAAGCAACTCAACTCCCTGTCATATAAAGTCCAATAATCCTTAAATGAAAACAACAATATCCAACACTTAATGATATAAAATTAACAATGTCTAGCCTATAGTCCAAAGTCACTAGACATACAAAGAAGCAGGAAAACATAAACCATAACTGGTCAACTGAAACAGACCCAGAAATGACAGAAATCATAAAACTAGCACACAATGATGTTAAAAGAGAAGCTACAAATATACTCCATATGCTGAAGGATACAAAGGAAAACATGAACATAATGAGAAGAGAAATGAAAAATATAAACAAGAACTAAATGAAACTTCTAAAAAATGAAAAATACAATATCTGAAATGAAAAATACACTATATGTGATGAACAAAGGATTAGACACTGTAGAAGTAAAGAGAACCTAAAGAAATAGCAGTAGAATCTTTTCAAAATGAAACACAGAGAGAAAAACTATTAAATAATACAAACAAAACTTCAGTATTCTGTGGGTTAATATCAAATGGTCTAAAATATATGTAATTGAAGTCCCAAAAGGAGAACAAGAACAGAAAAGTATATATAAAGATATAGGTCAAAACGTTTCCAAATTTGATTAAAAAAACTGTGTATCCACAGATCCAAAAGGTTCAACAAAACACAAGCAAGATAAACACCAAAAGAACTACATAAATAAACTGATGAAAACAGGTGATAAAGAGAAAATATTAGCAACCAGAGAAAGGGGAACATTACCTACAGAGAAAGAAACCTAAGCATGACTGCAGACTTCTCAGCAAAAACTAAGCAAGTTAGTGTTAGACAGAAAAAAGCAGTCAACTTAGAATTCCATATACAGTAAAAATAGCAAAGGCAAAAATAACACTTCTCTGTAGAAAGAAAGAGAAAGAAAGAAATGAAGGAAGGAAGGAAGGAAGGAAGGAAGGAAGGAAGAAAGAAAGAAAGAAAGAAAGAAAGAAAAGCTGAGATAATTTGTCACCAGCAAACCTGTAGCACAAGAAATATTAAGGGAAGTACTTTGGGCAATAGGAAAAAAAATACCTGGTTGAAACATGGACCTACTCAAAGTAATAAAGAGAGCCAAAGATGACATATCTAAAGGTAATTATAAAACATTATTTTTAAAACTTATTTAAAAGATAATTAGCAATTTAAAACATTGTACATTAGTAGCAATATATTATGGGTTTCATTAAATATGCAGAAAAAAATTAATGACAAAAATAGCTCAATAGATGAAAGGAGAGAAATGAAAATACACTATTGTAAACATTATTTTTATAATATGTGAATAATATTACTGAAGGTATATTGTGATAAGTTAAAGTTGATATTAAACATTAAATCAACCACTAAAAATATAAAACGTTGAGCTGTAGTTAATAAGCCAACAGTGGAAGTTAAAGGAGCAATAAAAATATGTTCAATTAATGCAAAGGAAAACAGAAAAAAAGGTTTTAATGTAGCAAAGAACACATGGAACAAAAACAAAAACAGATAATGAGCTGATATATATAAGCGCATGCATATTGATAATTATATTAAACATGTATGGTCCAAATACTCCAGTTTTTAAAAAGGGAGTATTACTCATGATACAAAAAGCAAGATGCAATCATTTGCTGTCTACAAGAAACACACTTTAAATATGAAGACACTGGTAGATGAAGTGCAAAAGAATGACAAAAAAGATTTGTCATATAAACATTAAACATAAGAAAACTAAAATTGTTTTATTAAAATAAGAAAAACTAGATTTCAGAATAAAAAACATCTCCAGAAATAAAAGAGAGTTCAACATGATACAGGGTCAACTCATCAAGAACACATAACAATTCTATATAGATATGCACCCAATAACAGAGCCTCAAAATACATGAAGCAAGACCTAACATAACTTAGAAGACAAATATACAATTAGATTTTAGCATTTCTCTTTTGATAACTGATAGAACAAGTGGACACAAAATCAGTAAGTATATAAATTTGAAAAACACTACCAAACAATTGAACATAATTGACATTTATAGAACACTCAACCTAACAACAGAAAAATACACAATCTCAAGTGCAAAGATCCAAGTATGGATATTTGAAAGTTAAACAAGATACTACCCAGGAAATCATGGATCAAAGAAGAAGGCACAAAAGAAATTAGAAAATGTTTTAAATAGTACAAATGAAAACACAATAGATTCTAATTCCTGGGGAGTCACTAAAACAGTGCTTTCAGAAACATTATAGCATTAAATCCTTACCTTAAAAATTTTTTTAAAAGGTCTCAAAGTAAAATAATGATCTAGGTTCCCAGACTGATCAGACAAAAGCTGCTTTAACCAAAATAAACACTGGAAGCACCCAACAGTCTGACAACAGAGAAATGGATAAATTGTGGTCTATTCATGAAATAGAATGCACTAAATAAAAAAGAATGAACTAATGTTACACACAAAAGCATAGATGAATCTAAAAAACATTAAATCAAGTGAAAAAACTAGACACAAAAGTTTCCATCTACATGAAATTTTAGAGAAGACTAAGCCAAATCAGGTGACAGAAAGCAAATCAGTGGTTGACAGGCTGAAAGGCAAAGAACAAAATTGACTGGGATGGGGCATAAGGGAAGTTTTAAGGGTGATGGAAATGTTCTATAACATGATTGTGGTGGTGGTTACACAAGTGTATAAATTTGCCAAAATTCAACAAAAGGTACCCTAAATATGGTTGCACTTTAGTTTATGCAAACTCTACCTCAGTAATATTGGCTAAAACATATTATGTGAATATACAGCATGTATAGAAATATGGTTAGTGTCATAAGAATGCAAAGATATATATATGTTATAAGCATGCTTTGTGTTCATATGGGGTAAAGTAGTAAATATATATGCATATATATGTATATAACTGTATGTGTGTATACTGTGATTCATTCTCTAATTCATTGTTCAGAAAGCATGTGATTGAAGTTCACAGTAGGATAAGATGCTCAAAGTGTTTAAGACAAAACCCCTGCCCTCAGGGGCTCACCATCTGGCACCATAATAGAGATGAGAGAAACAGGAGAGTATGAGGAAAGGAAAGATTAATTCAAGTGAGCCCAGGGATTCAAAAGGCAGCTACAGAGAAAGAGAACTCAACTTTTTGTCATCTTTATAAATGGTCTCCCTCATCAACTATAAAACATACAGTTTTTTAGCCCTTGATTTTTGCCAAATATGAGCACAAATTTTCTTTTGATAACCACTGAAGAGTTGACATTATAAATAACTATTTCTTGTAGTTGAAGACTCAAGCTGATGCTAGCATTGACATAGACATCAGAGAAAAAAAAATTCATAAAATAAACATCTTTGGTATTTCAATCTCCAAAGCTAAATGTTATTTTTACCATTCTTTATATTCTAATTTCTGAAGTGGGAAGAAGTGGCTTCCAGACTTGTGGTTTTCCATGAATGAATCCCAAATAATTTCAGTTTTAGTGGCAATTGACAACCGTATGAATGCTCCTCAAATTTTTTTTTTTTTAAACAGCCTTATTTGTCAAATCAAGCCTTATGCAGAAAAAACACAGGAAACAGGTAAAGGCACAACTGTTCCAGTAGAAACTAGAGTACAGTCCACTGCAGAGCCTCCAAGATCTACCCCAAACAAGCTCCAAGAAGCACAGTTTACTATATGAGAAAAGAATCTAAAAAACAGTGGATATGGGCTTCCCTGGTGGCGCAGTGGTTGAGAGTCCGCCTGCCGATGCAGGGGACGCGGGTTCGTGCCCTGGTCCGGGAAGACCCCACATGCCGCGGAGCGGCTGGGCCGGTGAGCTATGGCTGCTGAGCCTGCGCGTCCGGAGCCTGCGCGTCCGGAGCCTGTGCTCCTTAACGGGAGAGGCCACAACAGAGAGAGGCCCACGTACCGCAAAAAAAAAAAAAAAAACAGTGGATATATGTATATGTATAACTGATTCACTTTGCTGTACAGCAGAAAGTAACGCAGCATTGTAAATTAACTATACTCCAATAAAAATTTTTAAAAATAAAATATAATAAAAGTTTTTAAAATATGATACAAGATTTAAGTTTTTTCACAGATGGCCTTTATCAATTGTGAAAGTTTCTTCTATTTCTAATTTGCTGAGTTATCATGAATATATGTTGAATCTTATCAAATGCTTTTTTTAAATGTATTGAGATGATTATATGTTTTCTACTTTTTATTCTGTTATTATGATGAGCTACACTGATTTTTTTTTAATGTTGAGTCAATCTGGCATTTCTGGGATAAATCACACGTAATCATAATGTGGTACCGTACCGTTTCATATATTGCTGGATTCATTTTGCTACAATTTGTTAAGATATTTTTGTCTATGTCACAGAAAATGTTTCTTTGTAATTTTCCTTTCTCGTAATGTTTTTGCCTTGTTTTGATATCACAGTAATTCTGATTTTATTAAATGAATTGGGATATCTCCCTTTTCTACTATTTTCTGCAAAGAAAAAAAAGAAGCACAGTTTAAAACTTCTTTGCTACATAATCATAGAATAAAATTATAATGAAAAAACAACTCATTCATTTATTTAATACAGGCACAAAAACATTATTTGCTTATTATTCTTTCAGGTAGGGAATAATAAGCTGTGGATGCCCCATTAGAGTTTATTCAATGAAGGGAGGCTCACAGAGTCTCTCCACGTGGGAGTCAGCTTTGCTTCATTCCACAACTGCAAAAATCAATGTACACTTGGAAAGTCTTCTATGGTCAACAGAGCTAGCCAAGCATGTTTATGTGCCCTTTAAAATAACACTTAAATACTTATAGTCTAAAGAAAAAATAAGTTTAAACCTCTCTAAGTTATTCAGTCTGACAAACCTTCAAATATGTAATGAGAGGTTTTCCATTAGGGTCCTAGTCTTTTCTACATCTGTTTAGGCTAGAAATTTCTAAAAGAACAGTTCTTTTGTGAAATTCTGAACTTCAACTTCCAGGCCCCAGCTAAAAGAGGGAGTATAGGGAATGAGTGAAATGAACAAATACTATAAAACTTATCCAAATATTTTCGAAGCTGCAAAAGTATTCAGGGTAAGTTTGGAAAAATTACAAATTGGTTTTTATTTCATAAAAACTGACTATTTCTATTGTGTTTACTTTGGAAACCTCTTCGGTAAATGAGCTTTTTTCTGTTTGATATTGCACCCTGAATTCATAAATGACATTTGTCTAAATCCAAGTACTGAGTATTGTCTTATAATACATTTCTAATAAAAAATGAAGAACATTGCAAAAAAAAAGCAAAAACAAAACCCAAAAATCCAGGAAGCCAGGATCAGAATACCTATTCTTGTGATAATTCTTCTACTACAAAATAATGGAAATTCAAGACAAGTTATTTATTTCCTAAAGAAGATATGAAAGTGAATTAAATTCATTAACAATCAAATTGGTCTTTTTGTCTGATATTTCCCTATCTGTAATTTTCTTAAATATATTGTGTAAGACAGTATTATGTCGTTAAAAAGAGTAAAGTGTTAGGTATTACCGATGACTTTCTCCACCACAACAGACTATGCTAATGTAGATATTGCTACAAAAAGTTCACCTTTGTCATATATCAATTACCTCATATAAAGTAAATCCATGTAACAAATTCTAACAGCACTATGATATCTCTGCATATTTACTTTTTTAACGCTATACTCTTTAGCGTTGGTTACCCTATCAGGAAAATAGAGAAGCCCAAAGCAGAGAGAAAAGTATATTCACTGGCAAGAACAATCTGAACAACTGAATCTGTGATGTACAAAGAAAACAACATCAACTGATGGACAGGTTGACTCAGAAGAATTAAGGAAGGGTTCAGAAGGGCTTCTGAAGGGTGGCAGAATATGGTACCTCCACATATGCTTCTTTGGCACAGGATTATTTTGAGAAACAGCAGACACAGAAGAGGCTCTGAAAACAGAGTAGAGGCTACCCTTTTATAAGGGAAATTTACATTTATAAAGGAAATCTCCATTTGTAAGGGTGTCTCCCTCTCCGTATCAGGAATACAAGGATGACTCCAAGTCACAAAAGAATCCTCTGACTTAAATCTGCATAACAAACTTTACCTTTGTTAACCTTGCTTTTCCTGGTCACCTGCCCAAAACTGCCTCACCAGCCTTTCCTTGACTTATCCTGAAAATAGTATTTAGGCCTGAGTTCTAAGCCATCTTGGAGAGCAACTAATTTTTCCCCTGGGTATCTCCCATGTGTACCTAAGGTATACATGTTAATAAACTTCGATTTGTTTTTCTCTTGTTAAATTGTCTTTTGTTACAAGGTTCAGCTGAGGCATAGAAGGGTAGAGGAAAATTTATGTTTTCCTCTCCTCACCTCCAAGATCCCACTGAAGTAAGTTCCAGGCTCTTGGAAGAAAGGAATAATAGAGAGAGCCCTGGACACTAAGTCATAGTACCTGGGTTCGACATCATCCTCTGACTTAGAATTATCATCCCTGCTTACATGAGATGTGACTAAATTTAGATACAGGTTCTCCCTGTGTGCAGTGAAACTCTTAGCCAAACAATTCCTTTCTTCTTCAATTTTCTATAGCATAGAGTAGAAGACCTGAGATTTTATGGAAATGTGGAAATCACTGGGGATTTCTTCTACTCCAAATCTCAGTGTAATTCCACCATCTTAATTCTTCATTCATTCAGTCAACAGGCATTTTAATATCTGTTGATATTAAGTTTCTGCTAGTTTACTATATGCTTGGCACTCTGGCAGGCAGCAGAAATATAAAAACAAAAGCAGTTCTTGCTCATGTGAAGCTTATAGCCTATTACAGTAGATACACTGTTATAATAATACAACATGATGATACAATAAGAGAGGGACAAAGGACAGGCACCTAGCCCAAATTTGGGGATTCAGGGAGGTCCACTGAGGGAAATCACTTCTAACATGAGATTGAAGGATGAATGGGAATTAGCCAGGTTAAGGGAGGATGAGGGATTGACGGGTATGGGTACAGAGTCTGGAAAGTTTTCTGGGAGGAAAGAACAGCCCATCCAAAGTCTCAGATGACAAAACAAAAGGCATCAGAGAAACTAAAACAAGTATATTCTCTAATCAAAACAGTATGGTACTGGCACAAAAACAGACACATAGATCAATGGAAAAGAACAGAGGGCCCAGAAATAAACCCACACACTTATGGTAAATTAATATAAAATGGATAAAAGACAGTCTCTTCAATAAGTGGTGCTGGGAAAACTGGACAGCTACATGTAAAAGAATCAAATTAGAACATTCTCTAACACCATATTCAAAAATAAACTCAAAATGGATTAAAGACCTAAATGTAAGACTGGAAACAATAAAACTCCTAGAGGAAAACATAGGCAGAACAATCTTTGACAAAAATCGTAGCAATATTTATTTGGATCTGTCTCCTAAAGAAAAGGAAATAAAAGCAAAAATAACCAAATGGGACCTAATTAAACTTAAAAGCTTTTGCACTGCAAAGGAAACCATCAACAAAACAAAAAGACAACCTACTGAAAAGGAGAAAATATTGCAAATGATATGACCGAAAAGGAATTAGTATCCAACATATATAAACAGCTCACACAACTCAACATCAAAAAAACCCAATTAAAAAATGGCCAGAAGATCTGAATAGACATTTTTCCAAAGAGGAAATGTAGATGGCCAACAGGCACGTGAAAAGATGCTCAACGACGCTTATCATCAGAGAAATGCAAATCAAAATCACAGTGAGATATCACCTCACCCCTGTCAGAATGGCTATCATCAAAAAGAACACAAATAACAAATGTTGGCAAGGATGTGGAGAAAAAGGAACCCTCGTACACTGTTGGTGGGAATGTAAATTGGTGCAGCCACTGTGGAAATGAGATGGAGGCTTTTCAAAAAACTAAAAATAAAACTACCATATGACGCAGCAATTCCACTCCTGGGTATATATCTGAAAAAAGCAAAGACACTAATTCAAAAAGATACATACACCCCAATGTTCATAGCAGCATTATTTACAATTGCCAAGATACGGAAGCAACCTAGGTGTCCATCAATAAATGAATGGATAAAGAAAATGTGGTGTGTATACATATACACACACACACACACACACACACACACACAATGGAATACTACTGAGCCATAAAAAAGAACGAAATCTTGCCATTTGCAGCAACATGTATGGACTTGGAGGATATTATGCTAAGTGACATAAGTCAGAGAAAGACAAATATTGTATTATATCACTTCTATATGGAAACTTAAAAAACAATAAACTAGTGAATATAACAAAAAAGAAGCAGAATCACAGATGTAGAGAACAAACAGAGTGGCTACCAGTAGGGAGAGGGCACAGGGGAGGGGCGAGATAGGAGAAGAGGAGTAAGGGGTACAGACTATTATGTATAAAATAAGCTACAAGAATACATTGTACAACACGGGGAATACAGTTGATGTTTTATAATAACTCTCAATGCAGTGTAACCTTTAAAAATTGTGAATCACTACACTGTACACCTGTATAATGCTGTACATCAACTATACTTCAATTAAAAATAGGAAGAAGTACATTGTAACTGAACCCACATGGCTCACTCTACATTAAACCTAGTCATCCTCTAGGATTGAAGTCCCTTCAATTATCAGTCTCTTTTTGTTCTGTCACCCTCATTCTGTTCTATGCTTTCTTCCCATTAACGTTTCACTCATCCTTCTAGCCCAAAGCTTCCACTGTGATTTCTAAAAACTCCATTTCACTTATGGACTCCCTTACTTCCAGTCTTCACCAAAAATTCAGGGTACTTCCTAACCTCAAGGGAAATATGTCACTTAGGCTAGTTTCTTCTCCAATAACTTTCTTTAATGAAGGCTGTTCATTCTCCTGTACCCCATACATTTTAGAGACCTGAGGCAGCTTTCTCTTTCCTCACTACTGATTTCCCCGCCCTGAATAAAGCCCTGCTCCTTTGAAACCTACATCAATCCATCTTTATTGCTCTGTTGCTGCTGGTCCTCATTTATTGAAGACTTTGGCACCTGGCCTGCTGTCTTTCTCTCTATCCCAAGCCTTGTCACCACAGTGATTTCCACATTCACACAGATGACTTGTCCCCTGCTGAATCCTGGGCTCCTATAACCACATCACCACTTCATTTCAGCCACAAACCCCCAGAGCCACATCATGGGACTGGCTATCAACTAGGGCAGCTCCAGACATCTTACTTCCTCACCACAGGCTCTAAATCCTTCAGTCTTTATACTTAGTTGCTCTCTCTAAAACCATTTTGCACCAGGAGAATGTGTACTACATCTATTTTCGCTTAAAATTGAATCCTTAAAGCCTAACACATAGTAGGTAGGCCTCAACATTGTTTGTTGAATGAATAAATGAGTGAAGTGAATAAAGCAAAGAATGAAGATATAAATAAATAAGAGAATGACAGAGAGACAAATAAAAATGACCCATGGCCACAGGCTAAATGAGCCATGAGGTGATGAAAGCATGCACTGACTGGGAAGGCTAATATGAAAACAGAATGGAAAGCATTTTAATAACTGACTGAATGTGAAGAGCAAAGGAAGGGAAAGTGTCAAGGATGACTCAGGCCATCTGGGCTGGGATGACTGCAAGAAGTGTGGTAATATCAAGAGCAAAGGGGAGCTCTAAAAATGAGCATGCCTAACGGTGAGATTCTAACATAGAGCTGTAGACAGCAGAGTCAGGTTAAGATGACCAAAGGGCAGTTGGAATACAGGACGAGAGCTGGGGAAGCAGTCAGTGCTGAAGATGTGGACTTAGCATCTGCACAGAGTAAAAGAAAAATCAGTGAGATTTGTTCATTCAAAGCATTCATTTAATAACTATTAATTGAGCACACACTATGAGTCAAAACTATTTTAGGCATAAACAATGGGTATGTAATATAATTCTAGCAGAGAGAAATGCTATAAGAAATGAAGTAGAATAATGGGACCTAGAACAGAAAATGAGGAGTGTTATTTTAAATAAGACTTTCAGGAGAAAGATACATTTAAGTAGAGATCTAAATGAACTAAGGAAAAGTGTGATACAGAAAAAGAAAGAAAAGACTGAATTAAAATATCAGGAGAAAGAGTATGTTCAGAGGCTAGGCAAGGTTGGAACACAGACACTTAGAATAATAGGAGGAAGAAGTACCAGTAAAGGAGACAGAGAAGGAACAGAGATCCACTGGGAAAGAACATCAATCATATCATGGATGCTCAGGGCAAGAGGGTTGCAAAAAAGCAAAAACGATCAGCAGTGTCACCTTTTACAAAGAAGGATGAGGACAGAGGCTACAGTCTTGGATTACATGAAAAGAACAGTTCTAACTGGGTACAGAGAGTGAAAATTAGATGCCAGAAAAAATAGGTAGGAGGGGACAAAAGAAGTAATTAACCCTCAAGAAATTTGGTGAAGAACGAAGAAGCAAATTTAGAAGGTGGAGTTTGGGTCTGGATTTTGCTTTTGGATAAGCAAGACTTGATCTCTCTCCTCTTAGATTCCAGAATCTGGCATCTTTAGACACTAGGTCTATGTGTGATTCATCCTTGCATCCCTATAGCTCACAGCATAGAGCCTTGTTTATAAACCCGGTCTGTAAGTATATTGAGTGCATTTGAATTTTTTGTCTTTTAGTGAAAATGCCTTCACTGCTTTTATTTTTTAAATAATACATACTCATTATTTTAAAAATCAAGAAAGCACATAAAGCAAAAAAATATTTAAATCACCTGTCCCATAACTGCCATCAACATATTTGGGTATGACCTTTCCAATTTTTCTATATATGTATATATATACATATTTTCTATATACATATATATATGTAAATGATTAATGTATTTTTAAAACTGTAATCTAACAGATATAAAATTTTAATGAACATTTGAAGTAACAATAATTTAAATTACTTGCTTTTATTAATTTATTAAATTGTAAAATTCATTATCAAATTATTGAGTTAATATATTAATTTAATAAATATCATTCGAACAATGGGCAAATGTTCACAAATGGGTTCACTAATGCCGAGGACTTCCTATTCCCAGAAGAAATTTTCAAATTTTAAATGGTTTAACCAGACCATGTGTTTTTCCTAAGTTCATAATTGTTAAAGGTGATAAAATATCCCAACAATGATATTTTTAAAGTAAATTAATTATTTGTACCTATTTAAAATTATAATCAAGAATTTTGACATTTTTTTTCCTTTCTCTTCCTTCACACCACAGCTGTTTAAATTGTATGGTAAATGACCTTAAAATACGGTTTTCTCCTGGGGCCTTTAGCAAGAAAGAGAAAAGCTATTTGTAATTTTTGCCACAAAGCCAAATCATGTCCAAGATGTAACAAGGGAGCTCTCAAAAGTAGCTCATACCATCTCTCAAAGATTTTGCTTTTATAACCCTATTACAGTTGGTTCATTCCAGGAATGCATAAGGAAACCTGGAAAATATATGAAGCATGGACTCTGTTTCCATTTATCTACCCTAGATCATAAGGAAATTTCTTATATAAAACTTCCTCTACTTTGACTCTTAACTCTTTCATCTCCTCTTTGCTATGGCAGAAGAGAAGCAAAAATTAGATTGCCCCTGACGAATGTTTCTAATTTATGCTGAAATAAGTGCAAATAAGGATAAATCATGATATATATTTGGCATTTACATAGCATTTGCAACCTAATATCTTCATGGAACTGCTTACCACTTCACTAAATAAGCCTACTGATTGCAAAGTTGTCTGTTGGTTTATTATTAAATAGAAATATTAGAAGTAAAATCATGGGTTTTCTTCATTCTTTGTACATGAAATCCTTTAAACTGCCTATCAAAGAAACAAATTCATATGTTTTCTCCAGAGGTGGCTATTAAGCTACTTTTAATTGATACAATTATTTCTGCCAAAGGTACTAACCAAGTCTTTTCTTGCAACTGTAAAATAATATTTATCTAATGTGTTTAGTCCACAAGTTATGACTTTTTTCTTTCAGAGCAATAGTAATTATATAACAGGGCTTCTAGATAGGTAATTTAAAAAAGAAAATTAGAAGATTATATAAACTCTTCTATGTCTAGAGATTAGCAATAGTCAATTACCTTGGGCCAAATTATTTAATTATCATTATTAAGGGAAAATACCAGCAGTAGGTACCTCTTGATCTGGACAAAATATGTAGTACCCAGACCTTTTTATTTCCCCCCTTCTATGCTAAACAAAAGACTGACTTTTGGTATCCTGGTCACACAGATTTCTTGGTCAGATGGAGCACTTGGCCTACACATTCAGAAGCCTTTTGGGAAAGAAAGGACTAAGATTCCAAAATTCTTCTTCCCAAGATTCAAGATTAGGTCCTTTTCAAAATAATCCGGGCACATGATTTCACTTAATTTCCACCAAAAAAAAAAAAACAAAAAACCTTGCTGCCTTTAATAATTCCTAGATTGGATGATTAAATGATAATTGCTTTCTTTTTTTTCATTAATTTTTTAAATTGAACTATGGTTGACTCATAATGTGTTATTTCAGGTATACAACATAGCGATTCAGTTATATATATAAACATATATATAAATATATATATATTCTTTTTCAGATTCTTTTCCATTATAGGTTATTACAAGATATTGAATATAGTTCCCTGTGCTATACAGTAAATCCTTGTTGTTTTGTAATTGCTTTCTTCACAATGATATAAAAATTTTACAATACATAAATACAATATTTTTGGAAAAAACAGGTATATAACCTCTTAAATGTGTTAATTCTCTTGTTCTTTCTGAATTAATATAAGATCAGATATACTCTGGTGTGCGTTTGTAAAGAGAGAAATCATGCCTACTATTTTACCACAGACATATGCCTTCTCTAAACAAAAAACTTTAAAAGGAAACTTTAAAATTTAAATAGATAAAATACGAAAGGAAACATCCAAATTGTTGAGGCTCTCTGAAAATGCCTCAATAGAATTTTATTTGCTTCAACACTGCAGATTTTCTTCATGTTTTCTTGTGTTCCTTTGTGGTTCCCAGCAGGAACCCTTCAAGAGATCATGGTCGATGACTTTAAAGGCTAATTAGTAATTTCACTTTTAAATGTCAAGCATTTGGGAGATTTTTTTTCTCAACTCAAACCTTTAGTTTCCATCACAACTCCAATAAAAATAAAGACCAAGCCTTCTAAATGGAGATAAAAGATCATTTCTTTCAAGTCAGTGCGATCTGAATAAATTTTTCAAAGACTCTGAGTCTGACACTGTCACTTTTTGATAGTTAAGACTCTTGCAAATCCAGAGTTAGCTATACAAGTAATTGATTAGTTAAAACTGACATCTCAGTCAAAATTAATATTTTATTTCAGCTTCTAATCAAAATAGAGTCAGCTAAGTAAACAGTTTTATTTCTTTTTCTATTTATTTTGGTCCTGCTGAATGCATGTAACCTATTGGCTAACATTTGCTCTTAAATAACATTTTTTTTCTTTAAGAAATATATTTTTCAGGGCTTCCCTGGTGGTGCAGTGGTTAAGAATCTGCCTGCCAGGGGCTTCGCTGGTGGCGCAGTGGTTGAGAATCTGCCTGCCAATGCAGGGGACACGGGTTCGAGCCCTGGTCTGGGAAGATCCCACATGCCACGGAGCAACTAGGCCCGTGAGCCACAACTACTGAGCCTGCGCGTCTGCAGCCTGTGCTCTGCAACAAGAGAGGCTGCGATAGTGAGAGGCCTGCGCACCGCGATGAAGAGTGGCCCCCACTTGCAGCAACTAGAGAAAGCCCTTGCACAGAAATGAAGACCCAACACAGCCAAAAATAAATAAATTTAAAAAAAAGAATCTGCCTGCCAATTCAAGGGACACAGGTTCGAGCCCTGGCCCGGGAAGATCCCACATGCCACAGAGCAACTAGGCCTGTGAACCACAACGACTGAGCCTGAGCTCTAGAGCCCTCAAGCCACAACTACTGAGCCCACGTGCCACAACTACTGAAGCCTGCACGCCTAGAGCCCGTGCTCCGCAATGAGAAGCCACTACAACAAGCCCGTGCACCACAACGAAGAGTAGACCCCGCTCACCGCAACTAGAGAAAGCCCGTGCACAGCAATGAAGACCCACATAGCCATAAATAAATAAATAAATTTACAAAAAAAAAAGAGAGAGAGAAGAAATATTTTTTCAAGCATTTATATAAGCTTCTTTTCTCCTTTCTCTTTGCTTTTTTGGTATTTTAGAAAGACGCTTTAGTGAGTGGTATCCATTCTGTTCTCTGAGTTTTGTAGACAAGTAATACCAGGGATCAAATATCATGACTGTCTTTGGAACACTTTCATATTGAAACTCACATTTCATAGGCAGTGAGTTTTGTTTTGTGGATATGGCTCCCACGGCCCTTATGGAATGTACTGCCACAGTTTGTAACTAGCACTTCAAATAGTTCCCAGAGCCACTATGTACATGAAACCATGAAATGAAAGATGGAATTCCCATTTTTTTACAGAGTGTATCTTTTTAAACACTCCCTATTCCCCACTATTTCACATTGCAGAAGGGCTCTATTTGACTCGGTATATTTTGCCTAAATAAGATTCTATTGAGAACAGTCATCTTTTTTTTTCCACTTGCAAGGAATATTATGTACTATGTATACTTTAAATGTCATTTTGAAAAACTGTTCACTTTCTCAGAGGTCTATGAGCAATAAATAGTTTTCTAAACCATAAATTATGTTATGTTTTGTTTTTTTCTAAACAAATGGAACCGTAAAGTACACATGGCTTCATTTAACCATATTGGTGACCTATAAAGCACTCCCAGGTGCCCTGGAGTGATAACTACAGGAGCATTAGTTGCCAGCACACACTCATGACATGTCAATCTTAGCATAGTAATAGAGGAAGAAATCATTCCACTGGAACTAAGGTACGTATTCCTTTTTTGGTATTTTTGTGGATGTAGAGACATCTGTATTATTTTAAAGTACGAGGTCTGAGCTCTCCACTTCATTTGCAACATTTAATTAGGTGAATTCAAAGAAGGGATAAGTGGAAACACTTATGCCTTGTTTTCATACATTTCCTGAAGCTTTCTAGATGTTATAATTGTCTCTGATACATTTTCAAATTTCAGAGGAAACACCCACTTCTACTTATTTTCAAGGTCAGCAATAAGGTTGTTTTTGAAATAATGTCTCGAGTGAAACTTGAAATAGAGGAAAACAAAATGGCAGATGCCTCACTTCGGAGCACTAACTGTTCAAAACCCTGAGTTTCAGAGTCTCATCATTAAGCCCATATACAGAAAACTCTTGGTCTGAATTCTAGTTACAAGTAAAATTGCAGGATGACATTTGATGTAATGTCACAAGTAAAATTGCAGGATGACAAATGACATTTGCAAGCCAAAATTGCAGGAAGCGGCTGTGCTGAATTCATACTCCAGCAAAGCTTACAGTTTTTTTTTTTTTCTTTTTGGCGGGGGGAGATGCACTGCATTTAATTTCCATGAAGCTGTGGGAATGGACAGTCACAGCTGCTTTTAAATTTGTACACGCTACCCTACTCTCACTGGTTTTAAGGTAATTAGTACTTGATTTTTAGAAATCGATCAATACAATTTTACAGATTTTATTTTTTATTGATATTGCTACACTGACAATCAAAACCGACTTAGGCTTGCTTTTATTTCACAAAGTTGCCTACAAATGAACAGGGCATGTATGCAGTGTTAACATCAGCCTCCATACAGTTTTTCTAATATCAGTACTGACCCCTATGAAAAGGAGCATGAAACTAGCAAGAGTAATACATCCAGTAATTTCTAATCAATGAGGCTTTTTGTTGTCAGGTTGTTGGTATTTTGCACCAATCAGTTACAAGATTGTCATTTCATTTTCCTCGGCTTTAGTTACTTCCTCTGAAGTATCTAGTGAGTTCAACACTCTTCCCTTCCCATTAGAAATTCCTTAGTGGAAAAAAATAAAGATGTTTTCTTTATCTTAGAGTCTCAATTCATGTTACAGACAGAAAGATGATCATCTGCTCTGTCTCCCTCTAGAAGAACTCCATGGACCTATTTCTCAGCTCCAGGATACTACTCCCAGCCAATCACCCCTCATCTTATCATGCAGGACACCCAGGGACTCTGCCTACTTTCCTCTCCTCTCAGTAGCTGCAACTACACATGCTGGCACCAGGAAGACTCCCAGGGGAGTGGGATTTATTCCGCTTGGGGCTTTTTGTAGAGTGCTTATCATGTTATTATTATTACTAGTGTTTTATAGGTCACTGATATGGGTAAATGAAGCCATGTGTACTTTGTTTCCATTTGTTTAGGGAAAAACAAAAAAAAATAACACAATTTATTGTTCAAAACATTATCTATTGCCCATATGTCTGTGATGATTAAAGGAATGCACTCAGCATAGTGCCTGCAATAAAATAAGCACTCTATAAGGATAACCTATATTATTATGACTATAATTAATGTTATTATTATTCCCAAAATAAGGAGTTAAACCCTTTACCTTTAAATGGCGTTACTGCAATGTGAAAATAAGAAAACATGACAAATACAGGGAAATTGTAAATGTTTGAGAATCTTACAGTCTTTAGTAGTTCTGAGTCCATTCTCCCTTAGGTATTTATTTGTAAATGTGGGGCTCACTGAGCCCTCCACAGAATAAGGTCATCCAGGACCTACAATCAAAGCAAAACCATAGGTCCTCTCTGGCATCAGAGGACCTCCAGGCTCACTGATTTCCATTTTCCTGAGACTCTATTCAGCTTATTATATGTATTCCTTATTTTATTTAAGCTTCAGAACAATCCTGTGAGTTAATTAGTATGCCATTTTTCATATGAAGAAACAGTCTCAGAGACATTATATAAAGTTACATAAAGTTGTCCAACTATTTAAAGAGATAGAAGTCATTCCAACCCAGATCTCCCTGATTCTAAAGCCCCATCACAGCATGCTGCCTTTGGCCATCTCAACACAGATAGACAGTAAATATATATTTCTTTGTTTTAGGAAAAATTATACAAATGTTGGTGGAATGTTTTGACTAACATGTATCACTAAATAAAAACATTTAGTATTTATTGGTATGTTCTAAATACAATAACCTTATGAGTTAGGTACTATCATTCTCCCCATTTTCAGATGAGGAAACTGAGACAGAAAAACTATGTAACTTATCTAATGTCACATGGCTGGGATATGAGCCACAGTCCCAGAGCCTGGAGTCTACTGCACAATACTGCTTGTGTTGGACACTTTCATTTTGCCCCTCCAGATCCGTTCTCTGTCCTTCTCCATTAGGCTCTGTGTCCAGGGATGCTGATCTTAATGGACCGCCTCACTAGGGGTTCCTTGGTCTTGAGGCAGTAGATGGGCCCCAGGCTGAGCAGCTTGTTCCCTGTGGACAGATACTCCAAGATGAAGAGGAGGAGGAGCTGAGCCCTGCCCATAGAGACCACATATTTCTCATTCTCGAGGTCAAGGAAACCTTCCCGACTATACATGTGCAGAGAGGCTCCTTGGAGGTCAAAAAGGGAATCACGTCAACCTACCCACAGGCCTCTTCACTAGAATCCATCTTGGCTAAGAGATGCGCACACACACATAAGGAGGACCCAGAGATTAACCAAATACGGACTCAGAACCAGACAAAGCAAGATGATTGGCCAAAGGAAACCTGGAAGAAAGGTCCCAAAGAAGTGATTCAAACTACCAAGAGGGCGCGACTCTTTCTCTGAGCCCGCCTGTGTGTCTATCCACAGGTATTCTTTTTCCTCCTAATAAACACTTTACTTGTTTCACTACTTTCCGTTTCTTTGTGGAAATTCATTTTCTGCAAAGCTGTACGGGCCAGGGCCTTGTCACTGGTCACTGGTCTAGTGGCTGGGATTCAGCTCTCTCACTGCCACGGCCTGACTTCAATCTCCGGCCGGGAACCGAAATCCTGATTCAAATCGCTTCAGGCTGAGGTCACCCGAGATCAGTGGCCCAGCTTCCAATTAGATTGGGTGAAATGAAAGGGATAAAGAAAGAGGAGTTGGGTATTAATTCCCCTGGTTCCATCCTTCAGGGCTACAGTTTGCCTATCAGAGGTCCTTAGCCTTGATCTCCCTGGGTGCTGGTCCAAGCTCTCTCTCCTCTATTGTTGCTGGACTCTTGGCGCTTCACCATTCCCTGCTGGCTGCCCTTAGGCCTACCCACACCTTAGTAATCTGCTATTCAGTAAACTCTCTTTTGCCCCTGTTGAGTGAGCCATCTGTTTTCTGCCCAGATGATTACTGATATCCTGCTTCTTTAATCATTCTTAGAGAAAAATTCTGGGATGACCTCTCCTCTCTCCTTGCTGTTGTAAGAAAATTGATGGTAAACTCCCAGAGCATGTTGACTTTAGCAGCAGTTGGAACAGTCTTGCCTAGGAGGGAGAACTTAGAATGGAGATTCCTAATGTCCTGGACTTTTACTACCCTGCCACATATTCAAAGAAAAGTAGACAGCCTTTCAGTGCCTTTCCAGCCCCTTATAAGGTAGAGGGTAGTAAATTTAGATCAGATGCCCAAGTCTATTGTTAAGAGATAGAAAGGACAGGGGGGAATGGGGTCTGCAGTTTTGCTACTTGAAAAAAAATATTAAAAAATAAATATAAAATGTTTTCAAAGGCTTATTATGTGCTGGGTACTACTGAAATTTCCCTATTTGCTTAATCTTATGTGATTGGTATTATATGTATCCTATCTATCAATGAAGAAATTGAAGCACAGAGGAGGTAGATAACTAAGGGTCATGAATCTAGTAAGTGGTGGAGCTAAGATTCAAATCCAGAGAATCTGGCATTAGATGCCCCCTGTTCACTCCATTGGCCAATGCAGCAGTTAGGACCCTGAGGAACAGAGTGTGTGCCCTGGTCTTCAATGAGACCCACGGTCCTTCTTGAGTGGAGTCTCTGGCTGGTTGAGGAGTTGGGATGGTCTCCATCAGCTATTATCACCCTGTAGTGTAATTACATCCCCTTTCCCCCTCTAGGCTCCTTGAAAATCAGGACAGCATCTTGTTGGTCTTTGCTTTCCCATGGTGTTTAGTGTGGTGACTAGCATCAAGTAGACCAAACATCTGCTGAACAAATGAATGGGGATGGAATCTCTGATGTGTCACTTTATTGTTAAAACTGCATCCTCTGATGAAAACAAAAGACAAAATCAGAGGCAGGACTCACAATGGTTAAGGGTGCAGTCTCGGGAGAAAGAATGCATACGCCCCCTATGTTCAGACACTTAGCAGCTAGCAGCAGTTTAACCCTGAGCAAGACGCTCTGCCTTCCTATGCTTCATTTCCCTCATCTGTGAAAAGAAGGTGATGATCATGGTGTCTTCCTTATAGGCTGTGGTAAGGATTAAGTGAAATGAAATGAAATGAAGTGAAATAAAATTCAACTCTTGTTGAACGGCCATAACAAGCACACAATCATTTTGATCTGGTATTATTTTCTTAATCACAGGGCAATCACCAAAGAAAGGAAAGAGTCGTGGGAGTCTTTCACATCTAACAGAGAATGACAGTCGAGAGGAGTATGCCCGTGCCAAACAGAGCAGCACAGGGAACCACTCCAGAAGAAAGCACTAGGTGTTAAAAAGGAACGCTGGAACTAAAACATCCTACACCAAAGACCTACAAGTTATATGACAGGATAGTCATTAAGATACATTCTCATGGGACTTCTAAATAGCATCATTGACCTCCTTCAAAAACTATAAATTTCTTGACAATTATTTCTTTATTTGATAAAATTTCCTTCTGATATAACATAGCCAGCTAGCCAGCATTACTTAGAACTGGGAAATAAAACCAATCCACAAGTCTGGGACGTCCAGGGAGAGGTTTTTTTTTGTGGGTGGGGGGGGATTGGAAGGCGAGATGTTTGAAGACATGAGTTGGGAGAGGTGGAGAGAAAGGATGGGGAAACTCAGAACAAGTGAATTATCCATTTGATAATGGATTTTTTTGTGTTAGGTTCTTGGACACAAGAGTATAACATCTGTGGGTAACTTTGAGATTTCAAACTTGGACTTTGCTTAAACCTAGGAAGCATTAATTAGATCATTGACAATCACCCAGTTTACAAAGAAATGAAAGAGTTAGACTGTTTAGTTCCTTTTCATCTTCAAAGGTGAACAGTTTAAGTACATCCTTTAGATGTGTCTTAACTTGTATTTCCTAACTGTAATACCATACAATGATTTATATGCCCCTGATGTTCAGCCAAATAATTTCTTTACTTTGGTTTCTCTTTTATGTTAAAAAAAGATGAAAGATACCTAGATCTTCTTTAAAAAAAAGAACAGGAAGAAAGAAAAAAACTACAAGTTATCTCAAGAGAGGGTTGATACAAAATATATCCCACTAGGTTAGGAACTTGGTGAACTAGGTTAAGAGAGTAAAGCATAATACTCTACAGATTCCTTTAGAAACAGTAGATGAAAAATCGCTCTAGTAAAATGAAAGGACTCAGTACGGGCATGGCTTCACTGCAGTTCTTAAATCTATTAAATGTGCAATTATCATTAAAGCATCTATATTCTCTAGAGTTTAAAATATTTATATAATAGGAGAATCTGGAACAATGAGAAAAGAAAAATGGCTAAATTATATGCTAAAAATTTTGCAAATCCAATTTTAACACTGTCACTCTGCTTTTTGTTAACAAAAGCTTTTACTTTGGTGGCTTTAAAGCACATATTGGCTCATACAATTCCAGTAACCCCTCACAGTATTTTTTCACACACATCAAAAAAGAACCATCTCTCCAACTTTTTCCTGGACTCTCCCACTCAAATTTACTTCCCAGCAACCGACAACTAGCCACCTGGTTTCTAACAAACACAGTGGCACAATTTCCCCACTTTGAAAGCAAAATAACAACATCATGAGGATTATAACAATACCAGTTAACATTTATTGGGCATTTACCCTGTATCAGACCTGTGTAGAGCATTTTACATGCATTATCTCATTTAACCTTATAACAACTTCCTGAAGTGTATAATTCTATTATCCTCATTTTACAAACAAGGAAACTGGGACTTACAGAGACCATGTCACAAAGAAATATAGAATTCTTATCAGTTAGAATACATTTATCTTTAGGTAACTTAATACTCAACTCTAACTGGCTTAAACAAAAAGATCACTTCCCTGATTCAGAGGCTTAGAGGTAGGATGGTCTGAGTGTTGACTTAAGCCAAAGGCTCTGGATTTTCTTAGCTCTTTCCTCCCCCTTGTATTTGTTTCATCCTCAGACTTGTATGAAGATGCCTGTACCAGATCTGGAATTCACATCCATGCAGGACAATATCTAGAAGACAACTTTTCCAAGACACCCTTAGCTAAATTTCCCTGCATCTCAGTGGCACAAAGTACATGAGATGACCTTTCCTGAACAAACTGGAAAGGGGATTGGAAATGCTATGGTTGACATATGAATTAAAGCCCATCCCTGTTGGCATCAAACTCCAGCTTGCTTTGTGACCGCCTGGAGGGGTGGGATAGGGAGGGTGGGAGGGAGGGAGACACAAGAGGGAAGAGATATGGAAACATATGTATATGTATAACTGATTCACTTTGTTATAAAGCAGAAACTAACACACTATTGTAAAGCAATTATACTCCAATAAAAAAAATTAAAAATTAAAAAAAAAAACTCCAGCTTATAAAAATGGACAATTTTAGCAATGCTTTTTGCTAGCCCTTTTCTGCCTAGCTAAAGTTAAAGATCAAAATATCAGTTGATGATCTGGGAGAAAAACACTATTAAGATTCCAGCGGGTTAAATTTATGTTATATACCTATATCTATAAAATTTTCTGTAATTCACACCAAATTTTTAAAATTGTTCCTATAAATTACTTGGTAATTGTCAGAATTATTAGGACTACAAAAAATATGCATTACCCCATTTGTTTAATAAGTAAGCCTGTACTTCTGTAGGGCTCATATTCTCCATTTAAGACAACAGTATTTTCTTCTTTTTTTTTTTAAAGATTTTTTTTTGATGTGGACCATTTTCTTTTCAAGTCTTTACTGAATTTGTTACAATACTGCTTCTGTTTGTTTTTTTATTAATTTATTTTTTATTTTTGGCTGCATTGGGTCTTTGTTGCTGTGCGCGGGCTTTCTCTAGTTGCGGCGAGCAGGGGCTACTCTTCGTTGCAGGGCACGGGCTACTCTTCGTTGCAGGGCATGGGCTTCTCATTGCGGTGGCTTCTCTTGTTGCAAAGCATGGGCCCTAGGTGTGCAGGCTTCAGTAGGTGTGGCACATGGGCTTAATTGCAAAGCATGGGCTTAATTGCTCCGCAGCATGTGGGATCTTCCCGGACCAGGGCTTGAACCCGTGTACCTTGCATTGGCAGGCAGATTCTTAACCACTAGACCACCAGGGAAGTTCCAACAACAGTATTTTCAATTTTGCATAAATCAATTTTCTCTGAGTATATGAATATAGTTACATTTATGGGACAGACGAGGTTATATTCTAGCTCTATGGCCCAACTCCTAAAAAAGTCTTATAGTTCCCCCTAAAAGTTTACCCAGTTTGTTTTGAGAACTTCCAAGTTATGCCTGACTGCTCACAGCAGGTTCAAGCAGCTGTTCTTTCAAATGCTCTAGGTGCTGACCATGGCCATGTCTCTTCTCACCTCTTCTCTAGTACCTTCTGCTGAGAACCACTCTGTCCACTGGGCATGGTATCCTCTGCTGGCAGCAATGCCCCATCTGTCTACATTGAACACCACTGCCACTTCTCCCAAAAGCCTCACAACCCCCTAAGCAGATGGTATCCCCATTAATGTAAGAGAGAATGTTGCTTTTCCTCACCTATGCCCTACTTTGTGCTGATGATACCGACTGTACTCCAGAGTCTTACATAATTCCAGGTTAAAAAGCAACTCCAAATAGTGGCCTTTCTTTTTTTTTTTTTAATTGGAGTAAAATTGCTTTACAATGTTGTGTTAGTTTCTGCTGTACAATGAAGTGAATCAGCTATATGTATACCTATATCCCCTTCCTCTTGGACCTCCCTCCCACCCCCCTATCCCACCCATCTAGGCCATCACAGAGCACTGAGCCGAGCTCCCTGTGCCATACAGCAGGTTCTCACTAGCTATCTATTTTACACATGGTAGTGTATTTATGTCAAACCTAATCTTCCAATTGGTCCCACCCTCTCCTTCCCCCCCATGTCCACATGTCCATTCTCTACATCTACGTCTCTATTCCTGCCCTACAAGTAGGTTCATCTGTACTATTTTTCTAGATTCCACATATATGTGTTAATGTATGATATTTGTTTTTCTCTTTCTGACTTACTTCACTCTGTATGACACTCTTTAGGTCCATCCACATCTCTACAAATGACCCAATTTTGTTCCTTTTTATGGCTGAGTAATATTCCATTGTATATATGTACCACATCTTCTATATCCATTTATCTATTGTTGGACATTTAGGTTATTTCCATGTCCTGGCTATTGTAAATAGTGCTGTGATGAACACTGTGGTACATGTGTCTTTTTTGAATTACAGTTTTCTCAGGGTATATGCCCAATAGGGGGATTGCTGGGTCATATGTAATTCTATTTGTAGTTTTTGTTTGTTTGTTTGTTTGTTTGCGGTATGTGGGCCTCTCACTGTTGTGGCCTCTCCCGTTGCGGAGCACAGGCTCCAGATGCGCAGGCCCAGCGGCCATGGCTCACGGGCCCAGCTGCTCCGCGGCATGTGGGATCTTCCCGGACCGGGGCACGAACCCGTATCCCCTGCATCGGCAGGCGGACTCTCAACCACTGCACCACCAGGAAGGCCCTATTTGTACTTTTTTAAGGAACCTCCATACTGTTCTCCATAGTGGCTGTATCAATTTACATTCCCACCAACAGTGCCAGAGGGTTCCCTTTTCTCCACACCCTGTCCAGCATTCATTGTTTGTAGATTTTTTGATGATGTCCATTCTGGCCAGTGTGAGGTCATTAGGGTCAAGCACAGTGTATGGGATGGGACAAGAAACCCAGTTCCTGAGACGGTCCTGCACTCTTCTCCAACTCTTCTCTTCCCAGGCTCCCAAATTCTCATGCAGATGTTTATTCAAATAACTGCTAAGGGCTCTGTAGTTGAGTAGTTGTCAGACCTGCCCAGGCATTTCTGGATCACTACAGTGGACACAATATGGACTCAAGACACATATCACTCTAAGGCTGTTTCTTGCAAGAAAAAAAACCGTTTGGACTAAAGTAACCTCCCAGGTTTGTATATCACATATTAATAAAAAATATTTTCGCTAAAATGTTTATTCTAGAAATATGCAATGTCCTATTAGTTCCACCATGATGTAATAGGAACTCTTTAGTTATAAGAGGACTACTGAACCATTTCTTTCAAGACAAGGAAGTTTGTCGTGAAATTCATAGAACCTGTATATTGACTATATTCCCTGTGCTGTCCATTATATCCTTAAAAACTTATTTATTTTATACTTAGTAGTTTGTACCTTTTAAACCCCTTCATCTATTTTGCCCCTCTCCCCCACCCATTCCCCTCTGGTAACCAATAATTTGTTCTCTGTATCTGTGAGTCTATTTCTGTTTTGTTACATCTGTTTGTTTGTTTTATTTTTTTAGATTCCACATATAAGTGAAAATACACAGTATTTGTTTTTCTCTGTCTTATTTTACTAAGCATAATACTCTCCAGGTTTTATATATATATATGTATATATATATTTATACATATATATATATAAAATCCTGTCCTACAAAGAGAAACCCATATTTTTAGCTCACATCAGAAACTTAAATATCTACCACATATTAGATCACAAAGAAAGAGGAAAAACAGAAAACATACACACACAAACACACATCTACATATATGTGCATATATATATGAGTATGTGTGTTAAGTATCTGTGAATATATATATATATATATACAGTCAATCATGCTTGTTATCTTTCAATCAATACTTGAAAAATTGTTCATTAAGAAAAATTTTAAATAATACTAATTGCAGTAATGACAAACAAACAAACAAAAAAATATGGAATTTTTTTGATACACTGACCATATCAAATCAAATGTGAATTATACCCACGTAAAATCTTATCTTTGTTCTGGCATGTTCCTAGAAACTTAAGTAGGAGCCAAATAAATAAGTAAACAAAATTTTATCATCACAAGTAAGGTCAAGGCAAGGTAACAAAAAGAAATAATCATGACAATTAAATATATCTCAAACACTTCTTTAGAAAGTACCAAGATTTTCTTAGCATATAAGTTATAGATTTTATTATCATAAAAATTTTTAGATAAGTATATAGTTACTGAGTTATAGTTTTTTACTTTTAATCTTAGAGAGCTAACTTCATTAGAATTTGGCTTAATAACTCACTTTTTTATATTCTACTTCAGTAAACAAATGTAAAATGAGTCAAGTAAAAGTCAAATCAAGCCTCATTTTACCAGTTATCCAAAAGCTGTACATCAGAAATACAAACTTACCTTACTAAACAACAACAACTACAAAAATTTTCAAGTTCCACTAAATGAATTTTAAATAAATGTATGCTTAAATCTAAATAATTTATCAGTATAGCATAATACAGTCTAGAAATTAATACCAGATAAATCTATGTTTCTCCACATTGTTTTAATGACTTTATTGACCCGTGGGGAATGGGAGAAAATGTTTTTTTGTTTGAATTGTTTTTGAAATCAAAACTGACACAATTAGGTTTACCTAACTGATGCTGGTAAGGTAGTTGGTAATAAAGTAGACCCACTTTTTTAAACTGACCTCATTAACTTGTTTTTTGTCCAGATGGAACACTTGACCAGAACTTGTAGAGGCAATTTCTTCATAGACTCTATATCCAATATGGCCCCTGTCATCACAATCTCCAGTGAGCACAAATACCACCTATGATTTTTGAAAAAAGAAGATAGTTTAAAGGGTTCTCAGAAATCAATATATATTTATTGAGCACTTACTATGTATTAACATACTACCAGGCAAGTGGAAGATATATAGATATAGATATGCATTCTACTGGTTCTAAGCCTGAACTCAAGAGGCCTTGGGTATTTCCACTTGCTCTCTAGTGTTTCTGCCTTGGTCATGAGAAGAACATGCCTAAACTAGCTTCCTGGTCTCAGAAAGAGGCTGAGAAACCTGCAAGACAGAGCCAAGTCACCCCAGAGATCACCTAGATAAGCCAAACCCAAACTATGCCCAGATACACAAGTGAGCAAGCATAGCCTAGCATAACTGAAACCTGCAAACACGTGAGAAATAAATGATTATTGTTTTAAGTCATTGAGAGAACAGCGTGTTATGCAGCAATAGCTAACTGATACAATGAGTAACTGACTCAGACAAGATTCCACACAGGAGGTGATATTTGAAATACAGGTCTTTTCTGTCGGGGCTATGTTTTTGTCAGTTATAAGGACAAGATGGTAACAAGCATCTTAATTAAACCCTAATCATTTCTTCTCCATATTATGAAACAAGGCATTCATATGCTATATACAAATATCACATATCCATTTAACATGTTTAGATTAAATGACACATACATATTGGAGTCCATATATATGGATCAATAGTTGTAATTATTGACATTTGTCACACATAGTATTGTCAGGGAGGGGAGGCAATCTCTTGTATTTCTTACAGCTGTGTTCAGATGGAAAATTCAGTGGTGGGGAGTTGATTCCTACTCACTTGTGACTGTTTCTGTTGGATAAGCTGCAGCACCTCATGAGTGAGCCGATAATCCTTGGACCGTGCATCAGTGAAAACATAGATGAAAGAACCAGGAAGAGAAATTTCCAAGGCAATTTTTATAGCTCCAATACTCATTTCTGGACAATCGCCACCACCCTGTTGAGGAGCAGTGAGAAAAAAGTCAATTATTTCATTAGCAGAAAAGAGATACCTTAGTTATTACAAGTTGCTGTAGGAGCTCTAGAACTGAGCGGTTGTCTTCACTTTTATTTTCTGTCAGTTTGCCACGGGATTAACCACTTTGGTTACAAGGAGATAGAAACGATATAAAGTGATGCAGAGATAGAAAAACCTGTACTTATGCATAAATTAAAAATTTACCCATATGATCCTACAATCCCACTCCTAGGCACATATCTGAAGAAAACCATAATTCAAAAAGATACATGCACCCCGATGTTCACTGCACCACTATTTACAATAGCCAAGACATGGAAGCAACCTAAATGTCCATCGACAGATGAATGGATAAAGAATATGTGGTGTGTATGTATATACAATGGAATATTAACCTTAAAAAAGAATGAAATAATGCCATTTGCAGTGACATGGATTGAACTCGAGATTATCTAAGTGAAGAAAGTCAGACAGAGAAAGACAAACATCATATGATATCACTTATATGTGGAATCTAAAAAAAATGATACAAATGAACTTACATACAAAACAGAACTAGACCCACAGACAGAAAACAAACTTACGGTTACCAAAGGGGAAAGGGGTGGGTGAGGGACAAATTAGGAGTTTGGGGTTAACATATACACACTGCTATATATAAAATAGATAACCAAGAAGGATCTATTGTATAGCCCAGGGAACTACACTCAATATTTTGCAATAACGTATAAGGGAAAAGAATCTGAAAAACATAGATGAATATGTATATATAACGGAATCACTTTGCTGTACACCTGAAACTAACACGACATTGTAAATCAACTGTATTTCAATAAAAATAAGTAAATAAATTAAACTTAAGAGTCAGGAAAAGAAAAAAAATAATAAAAATTCACCAAAAATACAGAAAATAATAGAAATTGTTATATGCTTTTTAACTAATATTGACTGACTCCCACCTCTCATACATGACTATTTTATACATCCCCTCTTTTCTTATCCCTTCTCACTCTTATTTGATGACTTTTCTTCTATTGCACTGAGAAGACAGAAGCAATCAGAAGAGAACTTTCGTAAACTCCCGCACCGATAGCTATTAACGTCCAGCAACAGCAGGCGCATGCCCTGCCTTCATGGTGAAGGAATCATTTACACTCACAGCTTAGGCTAACTTCTCACCTGGGCCTAATCAAGGACATGGCTCCTATGGCTGTCCCTTCTCCCCACTCCATTGTCAAACATTCCCTCTTTACTGGATCATTCCCACCAGCAAACAAACACACTGGTTCATCTCCTATACCCAAGTTTCTGCCCAAATGTGACTTATCAGAGAAGCCTTCCGTGACCACTTTATATAAAATACACCCCCTCTGTCACTCTTTTCACTCTGCTTCATTATTACTACTAACACATGATCTCTGTGTTTTCTACTCGATTTTTCGAGTAGATTATTTTCTACTCAATTAGGCTCAATATACCTTCCTAAACAAAAATAGCCCTGACCCTAAATGGAATTCTTGTCACACTTATTTCCTTCCAACACATGTGAACTGATAGATAAAGCTGTGAGCATGCTGTAATTACCATTTTATACATTATATTTTAAATTTAGAGCTATATCCTGCTTATGTTATCATGTCATCAATGTTCTTCAAAATCACAGGTTTTAATGATTGTATAATATGCTGTCTACATCCCATAATTTAGTCAGGCATTTCTCTATTGTTAAATATTAATTCTCTTTCAAATTCTCCTCTGTTATAACTAAATACAAATCTATTATAAATATGCTTATATTTATAATATATATAATATATTATAGTATTTTTTTTTCTCATTAGCAGATGTCAATAACTACAGGGCCAAGGAAATGGACTTTCAACCAATGTTTTGAGCAATGAATAACTGCTAAACACCCTGCAAGGATTTAGGTACACAAAGATGAATAAGCCAAAGTACCTTGTCCTTAAGGAACTCACGCCTAGAAAAGACAATCAAATAAAAAAGCAGGGCAGCTTGGGATCCTAGGGGGCCTCGTGGTTCCACAGTCCACTAGAACCCAGTGAGTAAGAGCTCTTTCTCAAAAAGAAAATAATTACTTGATGAAAGGGATAAGGTTTTACCTTTAAACTCTGAAGATTCTACTTGATTCTCCTATCGGGGCTTTCCCTAGGCTCCAAACAATCTCTGATTCTGATACAGATACCCTGAGCACCACAGATCTAATCAGGGTCATAAGAACCAAGCACTAGAATTGTTAACACTTTAGCCTGGACCACCTGAAGAATCTTTTCTTGCACTGGATACCACTCAGTACTTACAGCCTTTAAATATCATTTATTCAATGAGTTGGAACTAAGCACCAACTGTTACAAATTACTTCTAAAATTGAGACACCCATTAAATATTATGCCACTTTCTTAATAGTAGAGGGCTGGACACTGCAGTAACTTTAGAGAAGATAACAGTTATCGACTCCCAGAAATTTTATTGAGTTAGCAGTTCCTTCTATTTTTTCAGTAAATATCTCCTATCCTCTTTTACTTATGTGCATTTTCACAGGATCTAGCTTAACAAATAATACTGTTCTCAAAAACTTGTATACTTATATCCTTAGACTGTACTTATCTCCCAAATTCCAATTTTCTATTTACAAGTGCTTGTTAGACATCTACTCCTAGACGTTTTACAGGTGTCTACAATTCAGTGCATCTACTATGGAACTCACTGTATTTTCCCCAACCATATCTTCCCTATTTTTGTTAATGGTACCACCTGACTAGATGTTCAGTTCAAAACCTGAGTCATCTTTGACTCCTCCCTCTTTCTTCACCTTATCAGTGGTCAAACCATTTTCCTTCTACACCCGTCATGAATCTGTGCCCTCCCTTCCTCTTTACTTCCTACAATTCACTCTTCTTATCATTAATTTTATTATAAGTATAGCCTCCTATCTAATCTGCTCTTCCTACCACCAAACTTTATATTTCCTGAAGTAAAGAGCTGTCTATATCACGTTCCTAGTTAAAATCTTTCATTAACCACTGTGTTGGATCAAATTATCTTTCTGGCTTTCTATCTCCTGATGCTCCCTCTTCAAAAATTGCTTCCTTGGTAATTAGACTTACCTTGGTGATCATTGTGAAAAGTATAGAAATATTGAATTAGTATGTTGTGTAACAGGAACTATGTTGTAGGTCAATAATACTTCGAAAACAAACAAACTCACAGAAAAAGAAATCAGATTTTGGTTACCAGAGGCAAGGGGAGGCGGAATTAGATGAAGGCAGTCAAAAGGTACAAACTTCCAGTTAAAAGTAAGAGAAGTACTAGGGATGCAATGTACTACATGATAAATATAGTGAACACTGCTGTGTGTTATATATGAAGGTGGTTAAGAGAGTAAACTTTAAGAGTTCTCGTCACAGGGAAAATTTTTTATTCTATTTCTTTGGTTTTACATCTATATCGGATGATGACTGCTTACTAAACTTATTGCGATAATCATTTCATGATGTATGTAAGTCAAATCATCATGCTGTACACCGTAAACTTAATACAGTGATGTATGTCAACTATATCTCAATACAACTCGAAGAAAAAAATTGCTTCCTTTAATCTGAGGCTATTTCCTGTTCTTTAATTATGCCCCTTGCTTCACATCTTAATTCCTTTAGTACTTTCATTCAAGTAATCTTTCTACTGCTGCATCTCCACCATCAAACATTCCTTACCGATGTATGCATGTCTAAAATCTCCCATTTTCTATAAGCTATTTGATGGCAGGAACTGTGTGCTAAGTCCTTGAGAACTCAGTTCATAGCATTTGCTGACATACAGTAATTACTGAGTTAATATTTGTCAAATTGAATTATTTTCCTTCCAAGGTTGAGATAATATGCCTTCCCCTCTTTAAAACATTCTCTTTTCTCCCATTCAGATATACTTCCTCACTCTTCAGATGTACTCTAATTTGCTTTATTCTTTAATAATGAAACATATTTTCCTTGGCATAACAGTTATTTGGAGGGATTACCGTGTGCAGCAAATGCCCCTGAGTGAGCATTTGTGGGCTAGGAAAGTGGGAAATAGCTACTGGGCACATTGGTAACTTTAGTATGTTGGTTAGGAATAATTCTTACTTGTAGCCAACTCTGCATATCCATAATGAATATTCTGGACTGCTCAACAATGTATTAGATTCCTACTGTATTTTCAGAAGCTTAAGCAAAAAACAATTTCTCACCTGCACTTGACATTTTGCACCTGAGTGGAATCACAATATAAGTTATCCATTCCACAGCATTTGTTAAATGGCCAAGTACACAATAATGCTCTGTGGTAAATAACTCTATGGAGAGATGAACTGCTTTTTGCTCATTGTCACCTAGTATCAAGGGGCTAGGAGAAGTCATCTGTCTGTGGGCCAAAAATCAGAACAGCTAAGTCATCTTCAGAGACACTTGTTAGGAATGGCAAGAATGATAAATCTTGTCCAGTTACTGAGTGGAGAACAATCTTTGAGCCACTTGACTTGCATTCAAATTTACTCTAAGAGAACCTCGGAATGCTCATCCTTCAACATCACCCAGGATCCTTGGAAGTTTGCCTATCTCATTGTACATATAGGTTCTTGAAAAGAAAAATAAGTTCCTTTTTTCCAAAAGAAGTTAACATATAATGTTATAGCCTTATAAAGGTCCCTCTCTGATACCTGTTTAATTTTCTAATCATTTAAAATCATAAATAACCATTAAAATGACCTATAAAAGGAAGACTTCAGATATGTGCTATCTACTACAGTAGCCACTAACTAGCCTTATGTGGCTACTGAACACTTGAAATAAGATTAGTGAAACTGGGCTTCCCTGGTGGCACAGTGGTTAATTATCTGCCTGCTAATGCAGGGGACACGGGTTCGAGCCCTGGTCTGGGAGGATCCCACATGCCACGGAGCAACTGGGCCCGTGAGCCATGGCCGCTGAGCCTGTGCGTCTGGAGCCTGTGCTCCGCAACAAGAGAGGCCACGATAGTGAGAGGCCCGCACACCGCGATGAAGAGTGGCCCCCGCTTGCCACAACTGGAGAAAGCCCTCGCACGGAAACGAAGACCCAACACGGCAAAAATAAATAAATAAATAAATAAACTTCTACCCCCAATCTTCAAAAAAAAAAAAAAGATTAGTGAAACTGAGGAACTGAATGTTTTATTTTAAAATTTAAATTTGAAAACTGAAGTACTGATTTTTATCCCGATGACATCTTAAATTGATAATATTTTAGATATAATGGGTTAGATTATTTAAATTAATTTCAACTGTTTTTTAAGACTACATATGTGGCTCACATTCTACTTTTATTGGACAGCACTGCTTTAGAATGATATGTTTGGTTTAGTTATGTATGCTTCATTCTAGACTATTATTTGTAAAGCTGTTGATTGGATCTAAAAGTCTTCCGTGAACTTTGCTTCCTGGAAGAAGTTATTAGAAACAAAAATTCAAGTTGTTTTAATCTACTAATGTTTAGGAATCAAGCTAAAATCTACTCCAAAAATCTATAAATCACTTACTTTGTTTAAACATACACATATACACACACAAAGTTTATAAATAAAGTTTTTATATATTTACATAAACATACAAAATATCTTAGAAACTTAACTCACAGGTTGGCTAATAGTGTTTCCCAGATCATTAACTGATCTTCTGATCATTAAATTTAACTAAAAGGTAAATTTGTCAGAACAGGACTGAGAACCATTGTCAAAACGTCCATGCTTATAAATAAGCCTAACAAAGTAGGATACTTTAGGTTAATTTGGGTCAAACTCATGTACAGATTATAAAATTAGTGCAATGGGATTGTGACTGAAATTATAAAAACAATCTGTTTTAAGTTTTTAGTTCCAAACTTAAAAAAAAAAGGTAGTCCTTTAAAAGTCTTAACATTTTCTGTTTTGACCTGAATACCAAATGGAAAAGTAAAATAATATTCTATAAAACATCTATGATGAAGAAATTTAGAATAGATGAATGTGAATCTATGAAAAGTCTCATTTATTTAACTGATACTTTGTTGGTGATGACACTCTACTTGTATTAACTCAATGGATATCGATTGTGCACCAAGCACTGAGACGGTATTGTCACACATGCTCCACTATTTACGCTTTACATCAATTGATGGGGGAGGTATCATTTTTAGCATATTTTATTGACAGAGCACTAAATCTTGAAAACCCCTTTCCCAGGATCACACAACCAGTATGTGAAAGAGCAGGGATTAGGAACTCAGTTCTGCCTGGCGTCACGCAAACAGCACTGTGGCATTTTATTTCCTCATCTACTTCTGTGGCTGCAAGCAGCTTGTCAGGGACACTGTAAAAGCAGCAGAAGAAAGATTCTCCTTCTTCTGGATGCCCAAAGAATATTGTTCATTCTATTATAGCATTCGCTGACTTGTACGTATAACTTATCTGCTTCCTCCCACTAGATCACTGTTCCTTGGGGAACTTAGTAAGTGTTCCATTGTTGTTTGATGAATGAATGGGTAAATGAATGAATAGTGGGTAAATGGGCGAATGAGACTGTGCAAAGCAATCCTGACACAATCTAGACACACTTGCTGTATTAAGTCTGAGCTTTGCTCAAGCCTGGACCATTTCAAGTAGTAAAATTCCAGAGCTAAGTCTCCTGAAAATACAAGTGCCAAAAGTTGTTCTTTAAGTAAGCAATACATATATGAATATATATGTGTGTGTGTGTGTGCATGTGCATGTATATATATAAATTCTTGTGATATATAAAACTAACTCCCCCCACGTCTCCCCTCTCCTCCTCCTCCCTCTTCTTCCCTCTTATCTCTCTCTCTTTCTCCCTCCCCACCTCCTTCCCCCAACCCCGCATCATGAGGTCAATTTTTATATTTAACAGAAAACAAACACAGCAATGTATATGCATCCCTCGAAACCACATCAACCTGCACAGATACATGAAAATGAAAGCTGTGAGGGAGTTGCATAATGAACTGAATTGCATAATTCCCTAAAGGTGTATAAGAAGGGCCTGACTTTGTTAACTTAGAGTTTTTATTTGAATTCTGAAATATAACTAATTTGTATCAGTAGTTTCATTCATCATTTTGTCTTTATAATTCTACTGATGGCGACAACTTACCAAGTTGCCAAAGACACTTCAGATAGAAAAAAATGTTTACTGAAAAAACAGATGTGCCCTTTCACAGGAAACACTGCTCTTGAAATTAAAGGGAAAAAAAATGGTAACCTCAGAATTACAGTGATAATTAAGTTCAGAAAATAAATTCCTGTCAACAAGATTAAATAGGAATGAATAGAAATGCTATCAGTCAAGGGAGTAATAAAACAGATTACCATGCTGTCTTTTCTAAATACAAGACAGTGTGGGAGTGGTACTGGAAGAAACTGAACCTTTAAACCCTGAGAGGAGTTGGAGAAAAATGAGGTCTCTATCCAAAACCTAATGGGAAAACACTCATCAAACAAGGGATCAGAGAAGGAAGAAGGCTAATCTCAAAGCAGGCCCTTGCCCATGACTTATTATTTCTCTTCCAACCCATTTCAATTCTTCTATTCTCATCAGCCATTTTCAATGAATTAGTGTTTATACCAGTTGTTTTCCAGTTACGCCTAACTGTAAGCAATCAAAAAATGAAACATTTTTGGCAGGCTCATGCCTGAGTCCAAAAGAACGTCTATTGACATTACAATATTTACCCTTATTCTAACATGACTACAACCTACTAAGCCTAGTTTCAGAGTCAAACTATATTTTCCTTTCACATGGAACATGCATTGTTTTGGATGTCTTATTTGCATAATTTTCCCTTTACATATAAAATTTAGAAATGAAACTCAGTTGCAAGCTGAACAAAAGTTTACAACTCTCAGTTCTCTTTCTAAAAATACAGCTGTGCGATTCTATAACCCAGAAAACAGAATGTACATGTGGAAACCATTAAATTACACTGAATTTAATTAAAAGTTGCTCCCAATCAAGTATAAAGTAAATCAAAATGACTGTAGAATCCTAATGCATCAGTGACATTTGGTATTCATCACTTGTAGAAAATACAGCAGAGATGTACTGAGGGACAGAATACTTCAGAGTCCAAACTTCAAATCTCCATAATCAAAAAAAGAAAATGCTGCATCCCAGACAGTCCACCATGCTGCCCTTTACCAGTCTGAAGAAGGTGGAATCCAAATCAAGGCATCAAAGAACTGCTGATCTTGATTCCAGGAACATTAAAGGTTAACAATGACAACCCTTTCCAGGCTTTCAGGTTATCACCTGTCAGTAGTAGGAGTCTAACTCTTCAGAAATTGATCTTTCCATTTATTGGAACTTATTTCATGTTGAGCCTTAAGAGGATATTCAGTTCACTTCCATTTAAATAATCATAAAGAACAGACTATGTACCAGATGCTCAATATCTTGATTAATAAATCAGAAAATAATGTGCCTTTATACCTTAAAATATTTCAAAAGCTTCATAATTTACATGAATTATAATAGACCATGGTCCTTTCAAGAGGGAAACAGCGCAGAAGCAACCAAGCATAACAAAAACACCACCGAATAGCTTCTCGTGATCAGGAGACATATAGAAGTGTGCAGGGTTAACTCTAGGCAAAAATGGGAAAGTGCAAAATGATATCTTGGAATTCTCAGTATCCACTTCAGTAATTCTCCTCTTCTCTGCTACTTAGAGAATTCCCTCCTCCTTCAAGGATTCTGTACCTTTTTATTGGGACCTTTTCTTTTCCCATTAAATTAAGACACTGCCTTGGTCTCTGGTTGGAAAGGACTCCTGGTCTCCAAATGTCTCTTTGAGAGAGATTCAAATGTCTCTCTTGTTTGCTCAGTGAGAAGGAGCCATAAGAGGGCAGGGGCATGGTCTAAGGAGGCCCTTGTAGCCAGTCATCATTTGCTTATTCAAGGACTAGGCATTCACCCTGCTTGCACTTCCTCTGGGAAAGCTTTCTTTCTCCCTGTCTTCTCTCTGCTATGACCCTTCTCTACCTTTCCTCTGTACTACCTCAGACTCTACCTGCCCACTTTCTCTTCCTTTCTGTTCCAACATTCACATATGGATTGTACATGCTTTCCAGCACATTGGCATTATCTTTGTTACTAATTGAAGAAGTTGTAATGTTGTGATTCTTTTTATTTAAAGTGATAAAAATATATTTATATTATGTAGGTTATAATAGGTCTTGACGAAAAAAATTAATAGAATGTACTTTTACTAATAAAATCATTATAATTTGTGAATGTTACATTTATATAGAAATTGGAGATAGATAAGTTTGTTTTTTTTTTTTAGAACAAGTAAGTAGTCATTAAACAAAATTGGTGAACTAAGTTCTAGGTTATCTCAAAGGAGGAGACTAATATATAGAAAGAGTAGATAAATGAGGAGTTTTTAAAATCAACATGAATATAGAAGAATGGAGGGCCGGTTTAAAGTTTGCATAAGGAAACCTGAGGGACTTAGCTGGTGACTGGACCAGTATTCAATAATGGGATACTCCTGCCCAAGAAAGCCTGTATCAGCCTTGAACACCAACAGAGGCTCCCAGATATTGCTCCACAGGAGCCCCAGGTATCATCTGCTGAGGAAGGCCAGTGCTATCAAATCTCTAACTGATGCTAGTTCATGCCTGGGGTACTGATAAGTTTCTGGAAGGGATCCAAACATCTGAAGGGATAACTGAACAAATACTACTCAAAGTCAATATCAAAACCAAGACTCTACTAGTCTTCTTGAGACTTTTTCAAGGCCTAAGAAGAAAAAAAGACGGCTTCTTGAGAACTGCTTCAGATCAATTTGGATTGAGAAGAAACTCTTTAATTTTCCATTTTGTTGAAAGTGAGGTTTATAGGTTTTTTTCTAGGAGTCATGGCTTTAGATCAAGAAACATTCTCCCAAGAAAACCATTTTGACCTCCATCCTTACCATCACCTAAAACCTGACAAAATCAGGTACAGTACTTATTGTGGGGAACAGAGCAATCCCTTTATTGACTTAAGAGCATGAATGGAATAAATCCAGGCATCACAGGTCAAAGGAGTCCTCTTCCTAAATGTTATTCTGTCATATATATTTGCAATATTTACTCCACAATGACTTATGTATGTACCCTTAAGAACATCCCCACACATCCGCACTTTGAAAAGAAAATCAAGAAATGTCCCATCATAATCCACACCCACCCCATTCTAAGTGTCTGTGTATTCTGCTTTGAAAAAGCAATGCAACGGTCAGAATACCCTTCTATACTCTTTGTCCTTTGAAGTGCACACAAAATATATTAAGAAATCAGCCAACTATTTGCTTCTGGATAGGGATACCAGGATGGATAGCTAGAAAGGAGCCAATCATTCGCACTCAGTGCCCTCCAGTCACTTATCTCAGTCCCCATCCCTCACTTCCTGGGGATATAGGATTGTTTGTCCCTCAGAGAATTTATTACTCTAGCAGAAAACTCCAGCAGCAAACTAAAGTTTGAAGAGATGCTTCATTCAGGCACCAAGAAGTTTCAACAATAAAAATAATCAAAACTGCCTACAAATACAACTGCAGTATAAACACTACCTTTCAATCTCTTAAAATGCATCTTCTCGTGTCTCTCCAAGGTGACTGTGAGGTTACACTTAAATAAGCTTACCACGCTAAGCAGCAAGAACACATGCTGAGCAAAGGGGGTAATTTTCAATTTACAATTATCATTCTCATTAGCTGCTCAGTAACTTTAGGTGAGCCAATAACCCAAAGTGACTGGAGGTAGAAGAGGAAGTCAAAATCTTTAAGAAATAAATTTGTTTCGTTGAGGATGAGACCAGCCCTAGACCTACATCTGTCTTTAATTCTCTACTTTCCTACTTTGAAGTAAAATACAAAGAGAAATTATATAAATAAATGTTAATTTGATTAGCTTAATAAGGTTACTTAAACCAATCTTTAGAAGAAAAGTAGCAAAGTGAAAAAGGACACTGGCTTTGACATTAAATACCTCCACTTTTGAGACTAGCCTTGCTCCTTGCCAGTTTGGTGACCTGAGGAAGACATGTTACCTAAGATCTCAAAGCTTGAGTCTCCTCATGTGCAAAAAGGAAGATTAATATTTGTGTAGGTTTGAAATGAGAGGATGACTTTAAAATACATGCAAAATCTTTCACAAGGCACATGTTCCATAGTTGTTGTTCATTTATGGTATAATTATTTGGTGATTATTTCTGTTAAAAGAACCTCGGAGTACTAGAGATAGTAGTAGTAATAGCAGTAACAATAGCTAACATTTATCAAGTCCTTATTTTGGGCCAGATGTTGGTTCTACTATTCTTGTAGCTTTCACATGTATTATGAATTGTATGTATTGGACTCTATCTCACGATTTCTTCCCTAAATTAAATACATGCCATTCCTCCTGTAAAAGTGTATATATATGCATTTGTAAATCAAATGCATATTTGTAAGTCAAATGCATATTAAGAAAACTTAAATGGAAATGAAAACTGCTTTCTTCAGTTGAATCATGTCCAACACCAAACATGAAAATCATGTTTTTTATAGCTCTACATTATATTTATCCTAACATATAATCCATTCCCTTTTCTTGTTCTAGTCAATTTTTCTTTTTACTTTCTTAATTTTTTTGGTTATATATCAGTTTTGTTTTTTAAATTCATATAGAAGACTTCTATAAATATAGAAATAAAAAGGACACTTTTGCACAGTAGCATGATTTAGAATACCTGAAATTAAATAAAATGTATACTGAATTGACATCATAAATCAGCATTATCCTCTGTTTTAACAGTCTTTGCCTATCTAGCCACAGTTTTTCACATTCTCTGTTGGCAGTTAATTCTAACATCAACTGTTCTTATACTAGAGCAGAACATTTTTTCCCCTTAACCTCAGTTTGTCTATTTATTCTTCTGTTTCAGTTAAAGAATGACAATAATTGGACCTTACCCTAATCTTCATAACTCTATCTTGTTGCTATGTCATGATGTTGTTCTACATATTTTTACTCTTATTCTTGCTTTTATTAAGGTCAATTTTATCAAAACACTTCTCAAAGAAAAACTAAATTATGTGTGAAATTTTTCAGTTCTGGGGATCAACCATCTATATGAAAAAATTATAATTCCATTACTGTAGAAATATCTTCCTTCTCTACACTTCAAATGTTTGACTAATATGCTTTTTGTTCTTTAAAATGTTTGGATAAAAGGCTTGAAAGCATACCATTGCCAATACCACTTTCTAAAAATCAACAAGCTTTATAGTTTCTTACAAAGAATGTGACCTGAGGCAGGACTTCACACTGCACATTTACAAGGATATTAATTCCCAAAGCTCTGTGTGATTTGAATACCATTGCTGTCATTTGTCTTCCCTTCTTTTCCCCAGAGAGAAAGCTCAGATACTTTTCAAGTTACTTCTCTACATTCCAGATGAAAGAAGATGAAGGAAAATGGAATTAATGTTATAAATTTAATGATTTAAGTTTAGCGATTTTTGTTTCGTTTTTCTTGGCAATTTTTAAGTTGCTTTTCCTCAAGTTAATTCCATATCTCTACAGGAAAAATAGCTGAACCTAGTAAAAAGTTAATGGGCAATTATTTAATTTACTTCCAACTGAATTTACTTTTCTTGTTTTCAAAACGATTAAAGTATGAAAGGAATATTTTTAAAGTTTTCTTTTTTAGAAAATCCAAGTTAATTTTAACAAGATAGCAATCCTTGTTGCTCTTTATATCAGTGATTGGGGGGAGTTACTAAAAATGGTAGAAGGGCAACTGAAGAAGTATCTGGAAATTATACACACACACAATTTAGTATAATTCTAAATTTTTATGAAATTTGTAAATTTTAGTTTCACAGAGTGATTTATGAAATAAAATATTCTCTAAGAAAACACTGAAGAGAAAACAAAATATATTCTTTAGGTTAGATGTTAAGAGATAATGTAGCCTAGTGTCTTGTCATATTTGACCCTTACTTGATGACATTTTTTGCCATTGATTAAAAAAGGAATAATTCACTAGAAACTTTGAAAGTAAAAACACTTCCGTGGTATTCCCAATGCCTACAACAATGCCCGATTTTGAATGAAGAGAAAAAGTAAATATTTGATTTCTTCCCTGGCTGGTTGTTCTAATTAAGCATCCCCTTGGATCCCAAGACAATTCAAAAATAAATTCCATAAGATGTAGCCAGTACAGAGAAAATCTCCAGAGAAATGGACACCAGCTTTCATTCCAGGGGAGAAAGATTATTTTCTTGAACAAAGATGCTATATGACCCTATAGAGTGTCTGTATCAAGTTCAATTCCAGAGGTTGGCTGGGGAGAGAATCAATGGAGTATGATTAAGAATCACAAGCCTTCACCCTGGAGACAAATGGAGCAAGGAGGATAAGGGCACTCCCTGAAGATCCATCAGAACAAAAGAAGGGGAGAGGCAGGAAATCAGGAAGTGCCAGCGCCAGGTCTCATTGAGAATGTAGGCATTTTCATTCTGGCCAGATTTCCAAGAATATATCCCAGCTGAATTCTTTTTTGCAGAGAAAAAAAATGAATACAGTAAATCTCTTCCTAACATTCTATCAGCTAGAAATCTCCATTACTTGGCCCTTCTGAATCTTTATATAATGAAAACTGATGGTTAGGTTTTTTTTGTTTTTTTTTTTTTTTTTGCAGTACGTGGGCCTCTCACTGTTGTGGCCTCTCCCGTTGCGGAGCACAGGCTCCACCGCTCACGGACCCAGCCGCTCTGCGGCATGTGGGATCCTCCCGGACCAGGACACGAACCCGTGTCCCCTGCATCGGCAGGCGGACTCTCAACCACTGCGCCACCAGGGAAACCCTAGGTTTTTAAGTATCTTTTGTACCATCAAAGTAAAGTTTGTATTATATTTGATATAGTTTAACTGTTAAATATATATTTTTAAAAGAAGCCACCCATGTATGACATTCATTTATAGCTATTTAAGTCCACTCTACTGCAGACACTTGTTCATCCCACAGTGGACTAGAGGCTCAATGAGAGCTACGAGGCTCTTGCCCTCAGGAGCTCGTGATAAAATACCCGAACATAAAAATTTTAAACAATTAGGGCAATACAATTTCTAATTCCTATGATCCATGTACAGGATAGAAATTTTTGTGTAAAATTTTTTTTCAAAGAATGTGGACATCGAAAGTGGCAAAGAAGTTGCTATATCAAGGGATAGAAAAGTAAATTGTCAGTAAGTATCAAGATAATGACTGAAAAAGAATGACATGGTATAAGAGAAAGGAAATGGAGGATTAATGAAAAAGATTATCAGAAGAAATTGAATAAAAGAGAAAAACAGTCAAGGGATAACTATATACACCTATTTAGATATTTATGAAACATAATTCAATTTAGTATGCAATTTAAAAATAAAGACAGTCACAATAAAAGAATCACGATGGAATACATATTTGGAATGCCGAACTCTTGAGTTTTTTCATCCTATGCCCCAATTATGCTCATACCGTATATAGTTCCAAATCAAGTCATGCACCCTACAGTGAGCCAATAAAATATTAAACTTCAAACTCTAATTTGGACTCTATTAATTTGTACATAATGGTTCGTTTGTTCGTTTGTTCATTCATTCTTGCATTCGTCAAAAATTCAGCACATTCTATACGCCAGGCATTTTACTAAGGGATTCACTGATGAGCTAAATCAGACATAGTTCTTCACTGTGAAATGCCAACTAGTTTGTGATGGAGAGAGGCAGTGAGATATAACCGAGCCTGGAGGATAGGGCAGGATTTTCTGAGGAAGTGGTATTCCAGATGAGATTTTGAATATAGGATTTTAAACTAGGTTAAAGGAGCATGGACGTGAGGGCAGAATGAAGAACAAGAACTTCCTATGCAAGGAGAACAGCATGTGCAAAGGTCCTGTGGGGAGACAGGTAGGGATACAGACAGGAGGAGGCTCTATGCAAGGCCCCTATGGCAGAGCTCAGGGTCCAAGGGAGAGAGCGGCTCTAGGTAGGGCTCTAGGTTGACAGGCCTCGGGTCACTCATGAACTTGGGAAGACTTTGATGAGATGGGGGTAGGAGGTGAGTGGGCAGGGTATTAGGGAGAAATGTTCAGAGATGTATTTTGAGATTATTTTGTCTGTCTGTCAGAGTAGAGAAAGGCCTGGAAAAATAAAAAGAAGAGTAAATGCAGGAAAATCACTTAGAAGCTTTTTTGCATTAATTTAGCCTAAAGATACAGTAGCTGGGACTAGGACAGTGCCAACAGAAAAGGAGAAAAGTCAATTGATATCAAAATTATTTAGAAAGTTAAAAACCAAGACTTGATTCATGGTTTGTATATTGGAGGGGTTGGGGGAGAGGCAGGGAATGGATATAGTAAGGATAACTCAGATCTTTGGTAGTATAACCAAAATATTGTAGGCATCATTCACAAAGATAACAAACACAGAACAAAGAGCAAGGATTTAGGACCAGATATGGGGCAGTGGAAAGAGAACATTTGTGAGTTTCACTTTGGAGGGCCACTGTGACATCCAAGAGCCTGACATAAGGGTCTATTTCTCAGAGGAGAGGCCTAAGCTAGAAACATATTTATGTGGGTATGGATGATTTCTCCTAAAGAGAAGATATAAAAATGAGAGAAAAAATGGGGCCACTTTCAAAACCTTCTAGGATCCTAAACATTTAATGGCCAATTGGACAGAAATGAGCTGCCTAGGAAGCTGAGGAAAAGTGGGAAACAAAATGAGAGCATACGTAAGGGAAGAGAACGTCTCAAGAAGAAAGGAGAGGCCAGTATTGCCGAGAATTACAAAGATGTTAATCTAATATGCTGACAAGTGAAATGCTACCACTGCATTTAGCAAAATACAAATCATGTATCACCAACTAGAGCTACTTTGACAGGGCAGGGGTGTGGCAACTAGACGGAAACAGACTGAGGAGCAGATGGGGAAGGGATGTGAAGAAAAGATGGCAGTCAATACAGACAATATTCTTGACACTGAAGGAACTGAGAGAGATAAGTTATTTATAAGAGGATTTGAGAAAAACAGAGATTTGTTGTTTATTTTGTTTTGCTTATAATGTTTTCATTTGTTGGGATGCGTTTGTTTTGGGGGGAGACTGAAACATATTTAAAAGTAAATGGGAACACTTAAGCAGTTGAAAAAAAGTTTGATAGGTTAAGATCCTGAGAAAGCCAAGGAGTTGTGATTAAGTAGAGAATGAGGATAGGATGGATACCAGATGTAGGTGGATTACATGCTAGGTATGAGGAAGCAGAGGACTTCCATTTATAGATGCCTGTGTGTGAAACAGTAAGTGAGACAGCTTGCTCAGACTAGATCATTAGTTGAAATAGCCAGTAGTAAAAGGGTAATGGGATAGAGGTTTAAGAAGAATAGATAAGATTTGCAACTGTCATTGAGAGGAATGGGAGATTTAATTGACCAAAGAAACATAGTAGGATCATGGAAGTATTAAGAGTCCAGTGAAAATAGGTGGTCATGTATTTACAGTGGAAGCAACCTGCCATGTTGTGAGGTTTCAACAGCACTTGGCCATTGGTGGACATAACTGCAGTCATTCAGGAATGAGGTTTTGCCTTTTGAACAGAAAAGCAATGGACAAGAAAGAAAAAGGAGTGTTTTTGAAATGATAGGACTCTGAGCTAGACTGGAAGAAAGTGAAAAAGGAGAGATCTGATGGCCTGGGAGACAGGATAGGGGTCAATGGACTAGAGTGCTTGATGAGGGTGAAGGAGTAGTTGTAGTGTAAGTAGCTGCAAAAACAAGCTTGGTGGAGCTGCTTGAATTAGTGATCTGAGAGATGGAACAGATTGGGGTGATCATAAGATCCAGAGGGTGTGTGTGAGAATAGAAGACTGAGGTGGAGTACTGAAAAGGTCATTGAAGACAAATAGCAGGTCAAAGAACTGAGAGGAGAAGGTTCTGACAGGTCATTCTCATCAATGCTGAAGTGCCCCGGAATGATGGCAGCCCGAAAGGGGAAAGGCAGCCAATGATTCAGGTATCACTAGCTTAAATGAATGATGAGGAGTGGCCAAAAGATCTGTAGGCGATTGCAGCAGAGACCATCCATGGAGGGTAGGACAGTAAAACAGCCTCAAAGAAGCAATTCTTTTTGGATTAATGGATTTGGGAATAATGACCTCAAAGCAGCAATGAGGAGAAGGTGCATATCAACCTTATCTCCAAGTCCTGTTTTCAGAATAACATTTAAACCAATTATTCATCTTCTCTACTAAAAAAATTATATTTACAGTCAAAAATTTTATAAAGATGACTTATAGCAAAGAATATCAAAATTACCGTAATTATACCATTACTATTACAGGGAAAGAATTAACTGCTCCCTATGATTCTCAGGGAAAGGAGTCATCTGGAGCAAGAGTCAGTAAACTTTTTCTCTAAAGCATCACACAGTAAACACTTCAGGCTTTGTGGGCCAGTCTGTCACAACTATGGAATTCTGCCATTGTTGCATGGAAGCGGCCATAGACAATGCATAAATGAAGGTGATATTTTGAACCCAATCTGTCCCACTACCATATCTATCATTCAAATCAAGTCAGAAAAAGTGGTATTAGAATTTAAAAACCAGTAACCACTGCTTTCAGACTTAAAACTAAAGAAAATCAGCCAAAAGTTCATGATTTTCCTTTCCCTTAAGAGAAATAAAATTGAATGCAAGAACTCACCTGAACATAGAGTTCTCTGAGTTCATACTGAAATTTCTTGGGATCTGTGGTAACTGTTACTGGGCCAATTTCTGTGGAGATAAAAATGACATAGGTCAAAAATAGTGATCAATAGTGTTAAAGACTTTAATGTACTATGTCTGCAAGTATCTTTTCACTATGTACTACATGGTTATTTAACAATTAGAAATAGTCAGCAAAACAACAAAGACCACTTCTCAATTTATAGCAACCAAAGAATACCTTAAAATTTGCTGTAAATTATGCATACCTTAAAAAGTGGATTTTTAGCCTTAGAAAATGCAAAGAGATAGTCAAAAATGTCATAGGACAAAGAGTCAGGAGACCCCAGTTTCAGTCTCTTTTTACTCTCACCAGTCAGTGATATTAACTGGGCACCTACTTTGTTGTTGAAGTCTAAATGAATCACTTATTCATCTTTTAATTCTTCTTTCTCAACTATAAATTGTAAATTTGTCTGCAAATTAAAAATTTAATACTAAACAAAAAGAAAACAAATGACCCTTCCCTGTCTATCCCACAGGGTTTTTAAGAACTTGTAGAAGCACAGATATGAGGATATTAAAAGTTCAGAAAACAGTCCCTATCACTTCCTTCACCATGGCTGGTGTTGCTGTCCATCACTATCACCATTCTCCTAAGCTGGCTTTGACCACCATAATTATCTTTGGGGTCACTGACACCCTCATAACTGCCTTAATGTACTGCACAAACCATTGTTTCAAGTGGAAACAGGTGAGGGGACCACTGCATTCCTTGGAAAACCAAGATCTAAGTCAGGTGAAGAGAAAGAGCCCAGATACCAGTGTGGGTTAAATTGATTGATTGATAGAATGACAGTGAGACAGATATAAATATATAGATATAGATATATACAGCAGGTTTATAATAAACATTTTAATGTGCCAAGACCATTTTCTAAAAACAGAAAATCAACCTTTAAAATAGACAAGCAGAAACTGGCCTTTACAGGTATCAATTATTTCCCCCAGGAAACATTCATATATTTAAGTAATAGTATTAAAATTCATCCAAGTATCATGTGTACAGACATATCACCTTAAATTCCCAGGGTGGATGAAAATTTTTCTATTTTATCTAATGAAGATAACAATACAAAATTATAAAAATACTTAACATTTAGTTTTTATAAGACATTATCTAGCTTCAAATGCTTACTGCTAGAAAAGGACTTTACGACTTCAAAGGCTAATAATTAATTAGCCAGGCCTTCTATAATGTGCTAAGTGTGATATAAAAACAGACTTTTAGAATTTTAGAAATAAATGAGGTAAATTGGAAAGGAAGCACAATATGCCTGTCATAAGGCATGTAATTTTTCTTAGAAATTACATGAAAAAAATGTCTCCATCCTTCACCATAGATTAGACACCTTGCAGTATGCAAAAGGAATGGAGAGGCAATTGAAGAAACTGTGTGAAAATGCAAACATTGCATTCTATACAGAGCAGAACAGTCACTGGCTGTGTAAAAGTCATGTCCTGAGTATATGGAAAATCGGAGAAGCCCACTCCCTCAAGATTAAACAAAGGCATACTTTGCAAAGGAATGCAAAACAGCAAAGAATATGCTAGGCAGTTACACCCTGACATATAAATTGTCAGCAGCACTGTCAAGCCAAGTTTCTATGTTCCTACATGGTATAATACTGAAGTAATTCTAGAATTCAAAACTCAAGAAGTAGAAAGAAATACAAAGAATACTAGAAAAAAAATCAATTATATGAAAATAAAAAGTACAGACATGCCAGAACATTCCCTATAATAATAATTTTTAAAATAACCCTGATATATGTCTGTTCTTCAATAGTGAAGATTAAGGGATTCTATTAAAATAGGAGGACTGATTAGCCTTCATTTAGTTATTGAGAGATTCAAATATCCACCTGTTTTCAACAAAGATAGGAAATATCCCCTGAAGCTCATTAATATATATTTTTGCAAATCACACTAGACAGCTGAGATAAATCTTCTATCAGTTATGAGCAATACTCAGGAGAGGTAAAGGCCCGCTGAGCCGCCACATCCCTCCAGTTGTAAGCATCTTTTCTAACTCTTTTGAATTGAATGATATAACCATTTGGCAAAATCAGCCCTCCTCCCTTTCAGGACTTGTGTCCATTCCAGTCTTTCTCTTCATTTAACAGAGCCTTATGCCACCTGTGTCATGAGCAATTTCCTCTTCTCTTCCTTTTTTCTCACGTTGGTTTCATCCCCTGCCAAGCCTTTGATGACATTCAACAGGTACAACTTTGTCTTCTCTTCCTGCCTGAACATGGTCCTCTATTGCTTATAAAATTAAATGGGAACCCTCCAAGGCATTTCAGGCCCTCTCTTCTATTTATCTAATCTTCCAACTTCATCACACCCCTTAGCATGAAGCTACTGGTCTTCCTCATCACATCCATGGCCATCCCCATGTCTTTCATCTGCCCATACACCTCTTATTCTATAAAGTCTGATTCAAGTCCTATCTTCTTGAATGTTTTGCCTTTTCTTCAATATGCTTTAATGTTGTTTGATGTCTGTATTATAAAGACATGGTAGGGCTTCCCTGGTGGCGCAGTGGTTGAGAATCTGCCTGCCAATGCAGGGGACACGGGTTCGAGCCCTGGTCTGGGAGGATCCCACATGCCGCGGAGCAACAAGGCCCGTGAGCCACAAATACTGAGCCTGCGCGTCTGGAGCCTGTGCTCCGCAACAAGAGAGGCCGTGATAGTGAGAGGCCTGTGCACCACGATGAAGAGTGGCCCCCGCTTGGCACAACTAGAGAAAGCCCTCACACAGAAACGAAGACCCAACATAGCAAAAATAAATAAATTAATTAATAAACTCCTACCCCCAACATCTTCTTTAAAAAAAAAAAAAAAGACATGGGATGAAGGTGAATAACATTTAACAGAATGCAGGGATAATATCCTGTTTTATTTAACCATCAATCTCCAAACAGAATCCTCAAGCTAGATGGGGCATTAAAGATCATTTGGTTCAATTCTCTTACCTACAGACAAGAAAACTTGAGGTTCAGAGAAAATGACCTTGAAAGATTTTGGTAGTGAAGAAAGAGGTTAAGATATCTAAAAATATTTTCTACACTGAGCAACCTCCACACCTCACTAACATTTCCTCTTTTCCAAGATCTCCATTCTGTCAATGATTACATCACTATTAACTTTCTTCTTTTCTCTGGACCATGGGCAAGACAGGCCATGTTCAGAGTGCCTAATTCGATGCACACAATATCTAGAATTCTTTAGTGTCACATGCCTGGATATTATCTTTAATAGAACAAAGAAAATTATCTCTCTTGCCTAGTAGATATAATTAAAAACACAAAGAAACCTCACTAGAAAATTCCTTCTCTAATCTATTTAACAAACACACATTGATCATGTACTATATATGGTTGCCACCAGTAACATAAGGATGACCAAACATGAACCCTACCCTCAAAGTCCTGATGGATCTAGTGGAGAAAATAAAACTAATATGTAATTACAGTACAATACAATAAATGCATAAAGAGAAGTATGGAAAAGGTAGTGTGGGAGTACTAATTAACATAGAAAAAAATTTTTTCAGAATGAACCATGGGGATTTCAAAGAGGAAATGAAAATTTAGGATTTTATATTAGAGAAAACAAAAACATTCTTTATTAAAACTAATTTCTTTTTAAATTCTATATATCAAGTTTTCATGACAGCTCTGTATCTTATCAAATTACTGCTATTACCTATAACTATCGATATTTGTAAGTACAATTCACAATACTTTGTAACATATAGTGGCTTCCTTTGAGCCTCACAACAACCTCATGAAGAAGTTAAAATAATATAATTATACAAAAAACTGAAGGTTGGATGATAAGCCAAAGCCAACCAGTCCCTTTGAAGGCTACCACAATATTGTGTGCCTGCGACATGATGGCATCTACCATATAATACTGTGACTGCCATTGCTTTTTTGTCTCCCTTACTTGGCTGTCAGCCCAAGGAGATGAATTGTCTCAGTGTATCTATAATAGATTCTCAGTAAATGTTTGAAGACGGGAAGAAGGGAGAGAAGGGGGAAAAAAAGAATAAAGGTTAAGCCCAGGCCTTCAGACCCTTTATTCTGTGCTCTTTTCATTTTACCATGGAGCCTCCACGCTATAGCTAAAGACCATGCTACATGATCAGCATGATGACACTGACTAGTCAACTGAGAAAGTCTTCAGTTTACTCTTTTAACCAAATGTTTTGCTCTTTAATCAAGTTCTTGATGCAGATAATCAATAGATACAATTTTCCACATACAGCTTATCTTAAAAAGCAAAAGAACATTAAGGTAACGTGTTATTAAAAATATAAGGAGTATGTCATGCTTCAGAAGACCACTTTTGATTTAAAAAAATAACTGTCTGAAACTCTAAAAAAGTCTTTCCTCTTCTCATTAATTGTGTTATTTCCTGTTTCCTAGGGATTTATCAGATGGGTTGGATTTATTTCCAACATCTCAGCCATTGTTCTCTTAACCCAAGTTGCTGGATTGAATTTGAGAAAATAGTGGAAAGAAGTTCACAGTGTAATATTTTCTTTCACTGCTTCACTTGGCAAGATCGATATCCAGTTCCTCACTTCCTTTTTCCTTTCTACTAACAGATTTCTGATCCTTATAGTTTTTCTTTACTCAGAGTGGCTCCTTGATAATAAGAGAAATATTTACTGCTGCTGGCTGGGGTCTGAATACTGTCTGTGAAAGATTTGATAACTATGTTCACAATTTCCTTGCTTTTTTGAAAAAATTATGTAGTTCTTGACTTTATATTTATACTTATACATAAATATGTGAAAAGTTAAAATGAAAACCCCTAAGCTGCATTATAAATTAATCAATATTTGCAAAGCACTGTAAAAGAACAGAAGAAATATATAAGTCACAGGGCTTGCCATAATAGAAATTTAAATATAGTTGAAAACTTAAAAAAACAGCAAGGTATGAAAAATTAAACAGTTTAATCTAGCATCAGAGAAGCACAAGTGATATACAGAGGGACAGCAAATTTCTTCAGTGTCCAGAGAAAGACCCCCGAGCTCTAGGGAAATATACAGTGAAGGTATCAGGGAGAAGATGTGGTATGGGACTTGAAGAGAACACTGGATCCAGAGGGTGACATCAGAGCAAAGAAATTCCAGGCACTGTGATATGGCCTATTCAAAACGCCTTCCATGAGCTGAATCTCAACACATTCCACTTCGTAAAAATTCCACTCTTAGTCAATAATTTTACACAAATCAATGATGTCTTCTATGTGCAAAGTTGCTAATATAAATATATACATATTCAAAATATTAATATTGTTTACATGAAAATTAATAAATTATGTTTCTTGCCTTGGGATGGTACAGAAAATCAGATTAATAACTATATTTACTTTCACTGTTTTCAGTTTAATCTACGATACGCTCTTTCCAGATTTCTCTCTCCTCATTTAATTATAATGTTGCTGTCCAGCACCATTTTTAAATGATTTGCATCTAAGCCACAAAAACAGAACTGTTTCCTGACTTTGAGCTGAGCCAATGCCAAGTATATTTCAGGCCTCATTTAACTGAGTACATGCCTACTCACATTAGAACAGGTAATTTTCAAGACCACTTAAAGGCCCTTAATGATTATTTTGACAGGAAGTGATGTACTTGGTGTGTTTTATAAAATCTGAGTCAAAGATGAATTCATGCACAGCATGTTATCTAATATTGATTACACAGCATTCTGCTTTAATTTCCAAAAAAGATTATTCATTTAACAGTGAGTTGTATAACCTTAAACGTATGCACTTAGCAACACTGCAGATAATATATGTATAATGAAAGGCTCATTTCACTTGGACTGAACAGGATATAGAAAAAGTCATGAACATGAATTCAGTAATGTTTCACAGCTGTTTAGAGGAGGAAGCAAAGAAGAATGCCTTAATAATTGACAGTCCTCACAGGACTGTGAGGTATACTGAGTAGGATGTTATTGCTTAGACTGGACTTTGGCCAGGGCTCCAGCAAGCATTCTTACAACAACAGCCATGGGATTTTTAACGGCCAACAAAATTCAGATGCTGTTTCACCTGTAATACTAAAAATGGCATTTTTTTTTGAGCAAAGATATTGCTGATTATATGGATCTGAAAATGAAAACTCCAAAATAACAAATTTTTTTTAAAAATACATCTTTATTGGAGTACAATTGCTTCACCATACTGTTAGTTTCTGTTGCAAAACAAAGCGAATCAGCCATATGCATATACATGTCCCCTTATCCCCTCCCTCCCATCCTCCCTATCCCACCCCTCTAGGTCATCGCAAAGCACCCAGCCGATCTCCCTGTGCTCTGCTGCTGCTTCCCACCAGCCAACTATTTTACATTCGGTAGTATATATATGTCGATGCTACTCTTACTTCGCCCCAGCTTCGCCCTCCCACCCCATGTCAAGAATTCCATTCTCTAGGTCTACCTGTTTATTCCTGCCCTGCAACTAGGTTCATCAGTACCATTCTTTTTTTTTAGATTCCATATATATGTATTAGCATACAGTATTTGTTTTTCTCTTTCTGACTTACTTCACTCTGTGTGACATGTGTCTAGGTCCATCCACCTCACTACAAATAACTCAATTTCATTTCTTTTAATGACTAGTATTCCATTGTATATATGTGCCACATCTTCTTTATCCATTTGTCTGTCGATGGACATTTAGGTTGGTTCCATGACCTGGCTATTGTAAACAGTGCTGCAGTGAACATTGTGGTGCATGTCTATTTTTGAATTATGGTTTTCTCAGGGTATATGCCCAGCAGTGGGATTGCTGGGTCATGTGGTATTTCTATTTTTAGTCTTTTGAGGAACCTCCATACTGTTTTCCATAGTGGTTGTATCAATTTACATTCCCACCAACACTGCAAGAGGGTTCCCTTTTCACCATACCCTCTCCAGCATTTACTGTTTCTAGCTTTTTTGATAATGGCCATTCTGACTGGCATAAGGTAATACCTCATTGTAGTTCTGATTTGCATTTCTCTAATATTTAGTGTTGTTGAGCAACTTTTCATGTGCTTCTCGGCCATCTGTATGTCTTCTTTGGAGAAATGTCTATTTAGGTCTTCCACCCATTTTTTAACTGGATTGTTTGATTTTTTTTGATATTGAGCTCCATGAGCTGTTTGTATATTTTGGAGATTAATCCTTTGTTGTTTCATTTGCAAATATTTTCTCCCATTCTGAGGGTTGTCTTTTTGTCTTGTTTATGGTTTCCTCTGCTGGGCAAAAGCTTTTAAGTTTAATTAAGTCCCATTTGTTTATTTTTGTTTTTATTTCTGTTACTCTAGGAGATGGGTCAAAAAAGACCTTGCTGTGGTTTATGTCAAAGAGTGTTTTTCCTATGTTTTCCTCTAACAGTTTTATAGTGTCTGGTCTTACATTTAAGTTTTTAATCCATTTGGAGTTTAAGATAAACTCCAGAAAAAGATATCAGAAAAAAAGAAAATTATAGACCAGTATCACAGATGAACATAGATGCAAAAATCCTAAGCAAAACACTAGCAAACAGAATCCAACAGCACATTAAAAGGATCATACACCATGATCAAGTGGGATTTATCCCAGGGATGCAAGAATCCTTCAGTATAAGCAAATCAATCAATGTGATACACCACATTAACAAATTGAAGAATAAAAACCATATGATCATCTCAATAGATGTAGAAAAAGCTTTCGACAAAATTCAACACCATTTATGATAAAAACTCTCCAGAAAATGGGCATAAAGGGAAACTACCTCAACGTAATAAAGGCCATAAATGACAAACCCACAGCAAGCATCATACTCAATGGTGAAAAACTGAAAGCACTTCCACTAGGATCAGGAACAAGACAAGGATGTCCACTCTCGCCACTATTATTCAACATAGTTTTGTAAGTCCTAGCCATGACAATCAGAGAAGAAAAAGAAATAAATGGAATAAAAATTGGAAAAGAAGTAAAACTGTCACTGTTTGCAGGTGACATGATACTATACATAGAAAATCCTGAAGATGCCCACCAGAAAACTACTAGAACTAATCAATGAATCTGGTAAGGTTGCAGCATACAAAATTAATGTACAGAAATCTCTGACATTCCTATACACCAACAACGAAAAATCAGAAAGAGAAATTAAGGAAACACTCCCATTCACCACTGCAACAAAAAGGTATAAAATATCTAGGAATAAACCTGCCTAAGGAGGTGAAAGACTTGTACTCAGAAAACTATAAAACACTGATGAAAGAAATCAAAGATGACATAAACAGATGGAGAAATATACCATGTTCTTGGATTGGAAGAATCAATATTGTGAAAATGACTAAACTGCCCAAAGCAATCTACAGATTCAATGCAATCCCTATCAAACTATCAATGGCATTCTTCACAGAATTAGAACAAAAAATCTTACAATTCATATGGAAACACAAAAGACCCCAAACAGCCACAGCAATCTTGAGAAAGAAAAATGGAGTTGGAGGAATCAGACTCCCAGACTTCAAACTATACCACAAAGCTACAGTAATCAAGACAGTATGGTACTGGCACAAAAACAGAAATACAGATCAGTGTTACAGCATAGACTGCCCAGAGATAAAACCCTGCACATACGGGCACCTAATTTACGACAAAGGAGGCAAGAACATACAATGGAGAAAAGACAGCCTCTTCAATAAGTGGTGCTGGGAAAACTGGACAGCTACATGTAAAAGAATGAAATTAGAACACTACCAAACACCATACACTAAAATGGCATTTTAACATCAAAATATATCCAAGCATTGACAAGGTATACTCAGATAATAAAACATATAATATTTTAAGTCATGCTATTTAATAAAATTTAACTAACAAGCCTTCCAATGTGATCAAGATACTCTGAAAGCAAACAAGAAGAAAATGAATACTATCTTCCAGAACATTTTTAAATTTAGATATGATATTCTTATAGACTGTGTTTTAAACTTTAAAATGAAAAATATTAGAATTCATTTCAAAGTTTTAATTGTTTTCTTAGAGAATTCTTTAGCATTAATAGTCTTCCAAATAAAAGTAAACATCGGGGGGGATAAAGAAAAGAAAAACTATAAAAGGAGCAGTAAAATGTTTTTGAAAAAGAAAATAATATTCTTGCAAATCCTTAGAAAAGAATCATTAATATTGCTGAAATTTCCACATTAGGAAAACACACTTAACTTCAGCCCTGATTGTTTCCACAACTAAACAAATACATGCAATCCTTTGATCATGTTTTCAGGGAAAATACAATTCAGTGGTCCAAAACCATATTTACGAAGTAAACACTTTATTTGCAAACAATGAGAATCAGGGGCATGGCAAAATATAGATGCTTTTCATGTGTCTGCATATGTGTTATAATATGTGTATGCTTTTCCCTAAATACTTGCATTCATTCATTCATTCAACAAACAGGCACTCTATCCTTAAGCTTGGTTCAAATAGGCAGGAGAAAGCAAATACATTTAAAGAGTGGGGTCTTGAGTATAACAGAGTCAGAAGTATCTGGGTGTATCTTATAAACAAAGAGGTGGCTGAATGGACTTGTGACTGGTACAGTTGTACCAGGCCCTACTCTCAAAAGAACCCCTGCTTTGGGGTTTAATGCTTTGCAGTCACTGTCTTGAAATAATTTTATGTCTGAATTTATGTTTCGTAAAGCAAACTTCAATGGGAAGATGTTAACATGTACTCCAAGTTTGTAGCCTCATCTCATACATGGTCCTGCCCCTATCACCTTCTGGGGACAGGTTCTCAGCCACCTGTTCACCCACCCCCATACGTCCCCAGCCATACCCAGCACCCCAGTCCCTGCTTCTGCCATCTGCCCCAGTGAGGACCTGGATGTGAGGATGGGGAGGGTTAGGATGAGGGCACTCAAGTGCTGGCCAAGGTTAGAGGCCAAGTCTTAGCCTCTCAGCTGGGACAAGCCTTTTAATGAACTCCCAATCCATACGCCAGGCACTTCCGAGCACCAAGGTTTAAAGATCTCTGGGGGTCATCTGTCTGCCAAGAGTTGAGGCAATGGGGCCAGAGACAGAGGAGATACCTGGCTCAACTTCACCAGACCCTGTTACCAGCTTGAGCACAGTGCTGGGGTCCCAATGGCAGGAGGGGGAATCTGACAGCCTTCATCCCTAGGTGGGACCTCAGGGACCAGAGGGGCCATTGTGGGTCTGCACTTGAACCACAGGTATCCTGCTACCCAGGGGCACTCACTTCACAGGTGCCATGCCAGGAGGATCTTCTCTTCCTCCTTGTAACCCTCTGTAGCCTAGCTTAAACCGTTGAGCAAATTTTACCATCCATCTTTATTTTGTGCAATGTCAATATTAGACGCAAATATCAGAGCATTTGACTATTATGTAGATTTATCCAAATTGTACAATTTGTATTTCATGGCTGATACCAGATGGTGCCTCCAGCTTTCCAGAAGAGACACACAAGTCAGATTTGGGAAGGTTGAAGAAGGAACCATTCATTTATAATCCCAGCAACAGGATGAATGTTCCAGGTTTATCATGACATTGAATTAAATAGTACTCCTTATTGAAAAACGTAAAGGATTTTTTAAATGAAAAAAGACCACGATTATATAAAAGAAAGCTAAATATTAAAATGTTATTCTGCCAAGTTAATTTATGGATTTAATACATTAAAAATCTCAAAAAGAACATTTTTTTGCTTATGTTTCAGAATACTTAGCAACAATATTCTTAAATTTATTCTGAACAGCACATGGGCAATCATATCAATGAAAACTGGCCAAAAAAACTATAAACAGGACATCATAAGCATGAATAACTAAGAGGATAGAAGTGTTGACATACAAATAAATATGTAATAAGTAGAAGAGAATTAATAATTATATACAAACTAGCATCTGAAGACAAAATGCATAAAGTAAGATTATTTCTTTTAAAAATATTAATCTTTAATTCATATTTTACAGTATCTAGTAAAAATAAGCTCCAAAGGGTTAAATGGTTCACTATAACCATTGTAATTATTTCAACTGAATCTAAATTAGAATACATATCAGATATATATAGAAAAATAACATTCTCCTTTTCAAAGTAATAGAAGAAATCACAAGGGGAAATACTGAAAGATATGAATATACAAAAATCAAGTAAAAATTAAAATCTAAAAAAGATATAAAGCCAGATTTTCCAACATTTATGTCATCAATTAAAATAAATTAAAATCTATACTATCTGAAGAGATCAAATTTTTACAAAAAAAAAAAATAAAGTACCAATCACTAAATGAAAGGAAAATTCATTAAAAGAAGGATAACAAAAAAAAAAGACCAGAAACAAATGCTCATATTTAGTTACAGCAAAAGAGAGTAAACTGCAGCAAATTTGAAGTATCTTATAAGAAAGAAAATGATTTTGTTTAATATTATCACTCAAACCAGTATCATAATAAACCTGCAATACTGGTACTGTTGTTAAGATTATAAGTGGTTGTAACTTTTGTGAAATTCACTGTAGTTATGTGTATGATATGATTATAGGTATGATAAGTCTTAAAAGTATCTTGTGATAAAGTCATTTCCCACTTTGTTATAATCTGCTGAAAATAGATACTGATATTACTAGGGTATCAATAATGTCAAAATAGAGAAATGATTATAAACATGATTCTCTAAATAATATTAGGCAGCAATTAAACTACTGTTCCATGCAGAAACACAAGTGAATGTTTATCTTACAACATTAAAAAGCAAAACAGAATTATATGTACCTTGATTGTAACTATCTACAAAGACATATACGCATAAAAACAAATTCTGAAAGGTCACACCACAGTAAAAATTGATTCTTGGAATAAGTGGAGTGATGATTACTTTTTTTCTTTCTTCAAATTTTTCAAATTATTTGTACTTGTAAGTTAAGGAGAAAGAGAAGAATTTCACTTGATCACAGACAAGTATGAGGTTTTGCTCATAAATTCTGGCTGACTGTGGTTCTTAATTGGTTTAAATTGGTCACTGGAAAAAAGAGGCAAAAATATTTTTCAGCATTGGGCAACATAACAAGAAAAGTATTGATTTGAGACATTATCTGTTAATGTTGTGAGGCGAAATATTTTAACTATTTAGAATCTAACCACAACAGTCATTGTCTGGATATGGTATTCTTTTCTAATCTTCTCACTTCCAGCTTCCAGCTTTCTTTCAAACGCCCAACTCTTGACAATGTCATCTTCCTACTGTTAGTCTTTATTGAATATACAAAGAATTCCTTCTGATTGGATGAAATAAAACACTCTCCACACTTGTAACACGGAAGCTTAATCACAGTCACATTTTGTTTCTCTTCTGCTTACTACTGACTTTTTCTCTACACACTCTTGCAATGACATGTGTTTATTCATATACACATGTGTCTTCTGTTTTGCTTTTTTTCTCTTCATAGAAAAAGTATGGGAAATAGGAAATACCCAGTATAATTGTAAATACTGAACATGAAACCAAATCATCACTGTGAATATGCATTTTAAATTTAAATACCTCTCCTACTGGGAAGAAGTTCAGAGTATTCATCTTAGTTGGTAACTAAAAGCATCCCAGATTTGGAAGTTACTATAGTCTAAGGTAATGAAGTTAATTTACTATGTGCCATTGTGAATAGACTCCAAAGGCATTTTCAACTCAAGACAAACCCATGCATCGTGCCCATACCTGGTAAGAGGAAAGCATCCACATAGGAGCCATCTCAATTCTCCTCCCACATCACCAGTGCACTACTGCATTAGCAAGGAGAGGGATGTCCCCATAGATACCAAGAGGCTGTGGCACATATCCAAATCAAGGACAAGAGACACTCTGTGGCATTTCTCTTGTATCACAGTGATCAGTCCTTTCTTACCATTCAGGGTTTCAATACCTCTGCTCCAAGCTCCCATGCTTCTCTATTTTACTCTGAAGAACATTCCTATTAACCAATTATATCAAGCCTTCTCTTTAAAACTTGAACTGCAAAAGGCAGGAGTTGTTTCCTTTTTGTACTACATTACTCAAACCAAAATAATTAATATGTTTTACAGACATCCATTAATAGAAATTAGCAGAGACACTGAGAGGGAGACTTGGCCAAGTGAAATTCCCAACCAAACTGATTAATAATAGTGCTTAGATGGGTGCTGATCCAGACGCCACCAGAAAATCTACATAGTCTAGATGAAAAGTGACATTGGATTTGGGAAACTGTCCACTCACATGGCCCTCATTTACTAAATGTTTGACCTAAGAGTCAGTCGGTTGTCTTTCTTAAGAGCTCAGGCACTGGAATCAAAACTACTTGGGTTAGAAGCAAGGCTCTGCCACATAATAGTTTTTTTGTTTTGTTTTTAATTTTTATCCAGTTCCTAAATCTCAATGACTTTCAGTTTCCCCATCTATAAAGTGGGGAAAATAATCATAGCTACACCACTGGGTTGTCATGAGAGTTTAATCAGGATAGCATGCATGATGCAATGCTTGGAATGGATTAAACATGCTAACTCTGCTATTGCTACTGCTGCTACTGCCAGTAACTTTCATGACAATGTAAAATACATTATGCTAGGTACTATGATTAGTTAAATAAAAATCTACTATAATATAAGGAACAAATTCAGTCTTGGAGTTTAGAAAAACATAATTTTTTTTGTGTTTATCGCGGCTTAAGATGATTTAATGAATTTGAATTTCCAACTCAAATCGCATTAGTTAAGTAAGGTGTGTTTTTTTTTTTTTTAAGTAAGGTACATTCTTATCAAGCCATGCCTCCCAAAACAATCTTCTTATTTTTACCTTGCATCAGATGAAAAATGTCAATCTTTTAGACAAATAAAACTCTTTCTGGCCTTTGGAGATAACAAAACAACATTTCTCATACTTGTTATTAAATCAGATCTCAGAATCTAAAGTTACATGATCAAGCATTTCAAAAATGTTTGATCTTTAATTTCTACTTCTCTGATACTTAAAAATATTAATACCCAAACAGGACTGAGATAAGAACAGCATTTATCAGAAAGAGAAAACAGGTATCTGATTTAGGGTTGCTAATTAATATGTTATAAGAAAATACTACTGTCAAGTTCTATTTTCTATTCACTCTGCCCAAAGTAATATAGAAAAATGTCCACCTCTACACCTTTGTTTATGTTTTTTCTATATAAGAGACTGTTCTCTCCCTTATCAAACTTATCTTTAAGATTTAATTCAGGTCCCAACTTTTTTGGAACAAATTCCTGAGTGTTTCAATCCTTAGAGGTCACTCCTCTGAATTCTTTTAATGACATATCTCAACTGTTAAGTATTTACCCAATGTGGTAAATGTCCTCTAAAATGGCCTCCAATGACCCCCACCACCTGATACTCACACCCTTGTGTAATCTCCTCTCCTTAAGAATGGGCTGAACCTAATAACTTGCTTCTAATGAAGAGAACAGGGCAAAAGTGATGGGGTGTCACCCACCACTGCGGTTAGGTTGCAAAGAGACTATGGCTTCTGTCTTGCATGTACTCTCTTGCTCTCTGATGGAAATTACCCATATGAGCTACCCTATTATCCTACGGAGAGGTTCACATGGCAAGGACAGAGGGCATCCTCTGGCCAACAGCCAGCAAGTAACTCAATCCTGACAACGGCCATGTGAGTAACAAAGTGGACCTTCTCCAGTCAAGCCATGCAATGACCACACACTCAGTTAGTGCCTTAATTGTAGACTTGTGGGAGAGCCTGAATCAGAGGACCCAGCTACGTTTTACTGGGATTCCTGACTCCCAAAAAGTATGATTTAATAATTGTTTGTTATGTTACAACACTAAGGTTTGGAATAATTTTCCATGCAGTAATAGATTCATTTAACTCCATATTCAGTCTCCATAGCTAGATTATAACTGCTCTGATGACAGCAACTGTGACATTTTGAATCTCCATCATTTGGACAGTGACCTTCACTGTGTGATGATGGTAAAGTTACAGAAATACTTAGACAACAATTTTGAACAATATATACAAGTATTACTTTAAAAGTCACTATAAATTGCAGGATCTTCAAAAATCTGTAATTTAATTTGCAAAACAGAGAAAATATAAACATATGTGTGTATATATGCATGTGTATATAATAAGTAAATGCCCACAATAGAAACAGATCATAAATGACCAAATTTAGAAGAGGCAAAGAATAATTAAGGAAATGAAAAGTGTGATATCTAGAAAATCAGAAAACAGTATGGCTATCTGAAAAATATTTAAGAAAAAAGTACTAAGCATTACAAAATCTCTTAAAACAACTATGGCATTTAATCCTAAAAATTAGAGAAATAGTGAACATTAATAGAAATTATGTCATTCATACATTATCCCTAATGGTGCCTATGAATTTCATCATGATAATTAAAGCAATAAAGTTAGATGGATGAATTAAGCAAAGAAAATTCAAAGAAATTGAAATTGAATTCAAGACTCTAAATAAGTTATTAATAAAGCATACACTCTGCCAAAGAATAAATGGACAAAAATTTAAGCTCTCTTCTGGCAAACACTCTTCTTCTAACACTTTTTAATTCAATAAATCATCTTTCAGTCCCTACTAGGTAATCATACCCCATGCCTGAAGCTGACCACCAGAAGCCTGATAAAACAGTTCACATTGCAGCCCAATTGCTTTGTGAATTTGTGATGTTTTAATTCTGTAAATCTCAACTCACCTATCAAGTTTACTGTAAAAAAGTTGAATATGTTTGGCACAGGTCATAAGGAAGAAAGTTTAGAAGGCATATTTCTGAGATGGAATACAACAGACTAGCATAGAACAGAATTGTGAAGTGCACTGTTCTTAGTGCAAGGGAACCAACTGTGGAGGACACAGACGTGATCTCCTTCCCCATGGATTTCACAGTATGAGAGAGAAAATGGACGATAAAACAAGTAAACGAGCAAAGAGAAAAAAAAAATAGCAACAGATTGGAATAAGTGTTGTGATGGAAATAAGCAGGCTATGGGACAAATAATGGGCAGAGGGGCTGCTTAATAGTACAGCATCAAGGAAGACCTCTTTCATTTCCTTTGTGCAAAACAAATGTCCGTAATCTTTGTCCATTTTTATACTGGGCTGTTGCTCTTTTTGTGTCAATCTGTGAAAGGTGTTTATATTAAGTAAATTAGGTTTTTGTCTGTGACATGAATTGCGAAAAGTTTTTTCTACCTTGATGTCTCTTGTGGCAATTTTGGTCATGTAGAAATAGTTTTCTTTTATGTAGTAATAAAATTTATTACTCTTTTCCCTGTGGTTCTTGGTTTTTATCACAGTTGGGAAAACTTTCTTCATGCTGAAGTTATATAGAGTTCTCCCATGATGTCTTCTAGTACTTTTAAGGTTTATGTTTTAGATTTACATCTATGGTCCATTTGAAGTTTCTGCTGGTGTAAGCTATGAAGTATGGATCCACTTCTCTTCCAGATGGCTACCCTGTTGGCTCATCATTATTTATTGAAAAATCAATTTTTACCTACTGATATTACATGCCACTACAATTCATGTATGTATCCTACATTTCTTTCCATTAATCTTTTGCTTCATGTCCAGAACCAAACTGTCTGAACCATAATTGTCAGAACCACCCCCAACTTAATATGTCTGTCTTTATTTTCTACATTTTTTGGAGTCTTTTAATAAATTATCTCTCTTGAGATATCTCTCTTGAGATAATTTAACCACTTTAACCACTTGATGCAGTTTTTCAAATTACTCATCTAGAGTTTAGAAAACAAAATCTCTTAAGGCTTAAATTTGCTGCATTTTGAGGTATTTTCCCTTTTATCCTTTCTTACATTATGTATTATTGCCCTCTACATTTTTTGTAATTTCATTAGCTAATATTTTAGTTTTCCCAAAGAAAATGTACTTCTATTCATCTCTTATCTAATTCATTTATTTCTGCTTTTATGTTTTTTAATTATATCATTTTACTTTGCATAGACTGATTTTGTTGGTTTCTTCCAGCTTCCTAACTTACTACTCAAAGTAGCAAATGTATACTTTTTCTTCTGGGAGTTATTTATCTACATATCATAGACACTGATAGGCTGTATTTTTATTATATTTATTTTCTATATTTTAACAATTTTAGTTTAGACTTCCTTTTTGACATGACTTTGATAGAAAGATTTTCTAATTTGATGAATTGTTTTAAATTTTATTCTCTTATTAATTTCTAGTTTTATTGTATTATTATTAGTGCAATTTTCCTTGTAGTACTGCAAACGTTTCATTTTTGTTAACATTCCATGCTCACTTGGGAAGAAGATATATTCTCTGTTTTAAGGAAACATAGTTTTGTACATCAATTAGATCCATCTTATTAATTATATTAACTAGGTCTTATAGATTTACATAGTTTGGGCCACTTGGTCTGTCATGAACTATGGAAGAAAATCAAGGCTCCTCATTCTAAATTGCTTATATTTCTTCCCTTAACATTACTTTGTTTTATGAATGGTACATAGATATATTTCACTGTTATATCTTCACTATGAATGCTTCAACCCTTTATAAAGTATTATTTTATCTTGTTTAACATTATAGAGTGCTCTTTTTATTTCATTTTAGGTTAATTTGACTTAAAGTAAAACTTGCCTTATATCGTCTAGATCATGACCTTAGCTTGCTTTTAATGTGCATTTGAAATAAACATACTTATTTTACCTGCCATTCTCTTTCTCTCTACTGTCCCACTTTTGTAAGGTTTATTATTTCTACTGTCAGCACAACTAACATTATAGTCTATTTTGTTGCTCTAATCCCCATATTTGCTCTACTGTTAAAGAGATACGTGGATCTAGTGCTCCTGGCTAGTACTTTTGCTGTAGTTTTTTCAGACATCTTAAAAATTCCTGAAGACATTTCATGGAAACAATATTCCCTGAGTTGCGCATGTTCAAAATAGTTTACTATTGCTTTTGTACTTTAACAACATTTTTGCTGGCTATAAAATTCCTGGGTCACACTCTTTATCTGAAGATTCTGTAGATGCTGCTCCACTCCCTAGCACTGAACGTGTTATAGAACAGCTTAAGGTCACATTAATCTTTTCCTTCTACAAGTGACTTTTTTCTTGGCCACCCAAAGGATTCTTTCACTATCTTCAATGTTAAGCAATTTAATGTGGATGTTTTTACGTGGATGGCTCTGGGGCAACTTCCATTGGGCTTGATATGTTTTTTAACATGTAAATGCAAGTCTTTTTTAATTTATGGAAGTTCATTTAATTTTTATCTTTTATTTTGTCACATAATTTCTGTTTTATTAGCAACTCCAGTAATATGCATGATTGACTTCCTTTGCCTGTATTCTATAGCTATCATTTTATCTCTAATCTTTTTGAACTCTTTTTATATTTGTTTCCTCCTGCTCACTTTTCTCACATCCATCCTCTAGATTTTTGCTATGTTTCAGCAGCGTTATTTCTTATTTTCCTGCCAACTTTACCTTTATTTCTGTGATGGTTTTATTTCACTCTTCTATTTCTTTCTTGAGCCTCCTCACTATTCACCTACCATCTCTTTTCTGAGTTCTTGTATTTTTCAGTAGCACTAACCCTACAGAGAGACATTTATTTCTTTAAGATTTTGTTTTGCTTTATTTTTAAATTTATGGCACAATGTTCAAGAATAATTTTTGTCTCTTTCATGGCTACATTGTTTTGTTTTGTTTTGTTTTCTCCTGATCTTTCCTTACCTAGCTTTTGGTTTTCCTCTTCACTTCCTCATATTTTCCTTGTGATTTTCTTTAAAAAAATCTTGGGCTGGTTCTTTTTTGTATCATAGTAGTAACATTGGTACTTTTTTTCTGTACCAGCTGTTTGCTGGAGATTCATGTGAGGAAGGAACCAGGGACATGTTCCAGGATAAAAGCACTTTTTCTCCTGATAAAGGATTTTGTTTGTATATTTATTTGCTCTTTACATTTCCTCAGCCAATGGACACAGCAGCTGTGGCAGTTTTCTTAACTCAGCATTCTTTTCTCCACTGCAACAGAAACTGCCTGTTTGCTGAACTATTCCCTGTATTTTCTTATGATTAACCCATCTTCACTGCTGAGAACCAAACCAAACCAAAGGGTCTGAGAAAGCCCTTGCTATCTGCTGGTTCACCCCATGTGTGCTGTTATAAAAACGGAGGTCAAGCATTGCACCTCAGTATATGTCCCCCTTCTTCAAAAATGGTCCTCTTCTAAAGCATCAGCTGCATTCTGTCTCCATTCTGTTCCATTTCCACATCCTACTGTACAATGTCCATAGCTTTGGGTAGAAATTCATTTTGGGGGGTATCTGGGGTTTTAGTAGTCTCCTAGTTTCACCAAAAATGGTTCTTTACATTTTTGTTTCTCTTTCACCTTCTTGTTTTGGATAATTTCTGGGAAGAGGATGGAATAATGTGATTGTAAACTACCACATTCAAATCAGAGGTCCAATCCTAAATTCTTTAATTTTTAGTCTTAACAATTGAACATTCTCAGACTCCCCTGGTGGCGCAGTGGCTAAGAATCCGCCTGCCAATGCAGGGGACACAGGTTCGAGCCTTGGTCTGGGAAGATCCCACAGGCTGCAGAGCAACTAAGCCCGTGCGCCACAACTACTGAGCCTGTGCTCTAGAGCCCGCGAGTCACGACTACTGAGCCCACGTGACACAACTACTGAAGCCCATGCACCTAGAGCCTGTGCTCTGCAACAAGAGAAGCCACCGCAATGAGAAGCCCACACACCGCAACGAAGAGTAGCCCCAACTCGCCACAACTAGAGAAAGCCCACATGCAGCAACAAAGACCCAACGCAGCCAAAAATAAATAAATAAATAAAAATTAAAAAAAAAAAAAACAATTGAACATTCTCAAAATCCACACATTTTATATGGTTAGGAATTGAGTTGGAAGTACTAAGAAATAATAATAGCCATCTGCTTTGTATCTGGCACTGGGCATACACATATATTTATTTTATTCTGTAGTCCTTAAAACAGCCCTGCAAATGAGGTATTATTACCTTCATTTTACAAATGAATAGCAGAGCCCAGATTTCAACCTGGATCTATCTGACTCTAAAGCCCACATTCTTTACTCCAAACCACACACAAATAAATTCTTTTTCTCTAAAGATAATTTTTAAATGTTTAATTGTTGTGGAAACAAAGGAATTCAGATTGATTAGATTATGGCATTATTTCCTTGTTCTGGAAATTAAATTTCTTTAGTCTCCTCCAAATACTTTTTTAAACCACTGGTTACATATAGGAGGAAAAATTTTAGAATGTAAATGGTTGCATGCTATCGAACAAGGACTGGACGTCCTAAACTGTAAAACCACAAAGCCCAACATAACACAACCAATATGCTGTTTGGTTTTGTCCCCTAAGCAACTGACCAAACACTACTATAAAAGTGCCTGCCAATGGATTTGACAAAGATTAAGAATGTTGATATACCCCTACCTAAAAAGTAAACTTTGAATAAACATAAATAATAAACAGGCGAGCATTCAGGTGACAATTTGAGAGTAAATTACAAATGCTTCATTTTGGACATAATTGATAAAATTACTTCATGAACGTTTTAAACTTGCTACATGTATGAAAACTACAGACACATTCACTATTTCAAACAGTTACAGATAGAAATTCGCAATTGCTACCATACTTTTCTTGCCATTCAAAACAAAGAAAGCACTGCACAAATCTTCCCTTCTTTCAAAATAAAGTTTTATTTAAAATTTTTCATAGATATCCTCTAAAGATAGCACTGAAGACACATTCGAAGAGCACTGTGTTTCAAATTAAGACTTGAGTTTTTATACCAGTTCTACACTATTAATGGTGTGAATCTAAGCAAGTTACTTAACCTCTAAACTTCAGTGCCTGTGTGTATAAAATAGACTTGGAAAAATACCTCTCCTTAGTGTTCCTGTGTGGCTAATACCTGTGTAAACTGGCTAGCATAGTTTCTAACACATAGTAGATGGTCAGTAAGTATTTACTGAATCTGAAAAACATTATGAACAATTTCTTGTTTCTCCGTTCTGCTGCACTGATCTAATATAATAATAATTATATATCATAATATTATGATATTACGATGAATGATAACAAACTTAAGTTGCTATCAACTTAAAATAGACTGTTACAGACACAAGTTGACTCATCCATATGCTGCCTACAAGAGACACACTTTAGCTGTAAGGACCTACACAGGTAAAAAGTGAAGGGATAAAAAAGATATTCCATGCAAATGGAAACCAAAAGAAGGCTGGAATATCTATACTTTTATCAGACAAAATAAACCTTAAAACAAAGACTGTAATAAGAGACAAAAAAAGGTGTTACATAATGATAAAGGGGCCAATCCAAGAAGAAGCTGTAACATTTGTAAATACAATAACTGTAGAGAACTTTAGTAGCCTGCTTACATCAATGGGTAGATTTTTGAGACAAAAATCAATAAGGAAACATCAGCCTTAAATGACATGTTAGACCAGATGAAATTAACAGATATCTACAAAACATACCATCCAAACGCAACAGAATACACTTCCTTCTCAAGTACACATAGAACATTTTCCAAAACAGATCACATGTTAGGTCACAAAACAAGTCTTAAGAGATTTAAGAGGATTGAAATCATATCAATGGTATGAAACTAGAAATTAAATACTTGAAGAAAACTGGAAAATTCACAAATATGTGGAGATAAAACAACATGCTAATAAACAACCAATGGGTCAAAGAAGAAATCAAAAATGAAATCAAAAAATGCCTTAAAAAGAATGAAAATGGAAATGTAACATACCAAAATTTACGGGTTACAGCAAAAGCAGCTCTAAGAGGGAAGTTCATAGCAATAAATGCCACCTCAAGAAACAAGAAAAATTTCAAACAAACAAGCTAACTTTACAACTCAAGGCATTACAAAAACAACAAAGCCCAAAGTTAGTAGAAGGAAGGAAATAACAAAGATTAGAGCAGAAATAAATGAAATAAGGACTTAAAAGAATATAGAAAAGATCAATTAAACTAAGAGTTGGTTCTTTGAAACAAAAAAATAAAATTGATAAATATTTAGGTAGACTCACTAAGAAAAAAGTGTGAGGACTCAAATAAATAAAATCAGAAATGAAAGGGGAAATATTACAACTGGTATCATGCAACTACAGAGGATCATAAAAGACAATTACAAACAATTATATGCCAATGCACTGGGCAACCTAGAAGAAATGGATAAATTCCTGGAAACATACAACCTATCAAGACTGAATCATGATGAAATAGAAAATCTTAACAGACTAATTACCAGCAAAGAGATTGAATTAGTAATCAGAAACCTCCCAACAAACAAAAGCCCAGGACCAGACAGCTTCACTGGTGAATTCTACCAAACATTCAAAGAAAAATAAACACCAATCCTTCTCAAATTCTTCCAAAAATCAGAAGAGAGGGAAACTCTTCCAAACACATTTTACAAGGCCAGCATTACCCTGATTCCAAAGCCAGACAAGAATGACACAAAAAAGAAAATTAAAGGCCAGTATCTCTGTTGAACACAGATGCAAAAATCTCAACAAAATGTTAGCAAAACAAATTAAACAACACATTAAAAGGATTATACACCATGATCAAGTGGTATTTGTTTTAGAGATGCAAGGATGATTCAACACCTGCAAATCAGTCAATATGATATACCACATTAACAAAATGAAGGATAATAATCACAGTCACAAAATCACCACAATAGATACAGAAAAAGCATTTGACAAAATTCAACAGCTATTTATAACTAAAAGCTCTCAACAAAGCGGGTATAGAGAAACGTACCTCAACATAATAAAGGCCATTTATGATGAGTCCACAACTAACATCATACTCAATGGTGAGAAGCTGAAAGCTTTTCCTCTAAAATCAGGAACAAGACAAGGATGCCCACTCCCATCACTTTTATTCAACATAGTAAAGAAAGTTCCAGGCAGAGCAATTAGGCAAGAAAAGGAAATAAAAGATATCCATATTGGAAAGGAAGAAGTAAAGCTTTCATTATTTGCACATGACATTATATTATATACAGAAAACCCTAAAGACTCCATCAAAATCCTGTTGGAACTCATAAACAGATCAGTGAAGTTGCAGGATACAAAATCAACTTGCAAAAAATCTGTTGTGTTTCTTATTTACACTCATAAAAAATTATCAGAAGAGAAATTGTTTTTAAATCTTATTTACAATTGCATCAAAGAGATAAAATACTTAGGAATAAATTTAACCAAGGAGATGAAAGACTTGTAGATTGAAAATTACAAGATAGTAATGAAAGAAATTGGAGATGACAAAAATAAACAAAGATATTTTGTGCTCATGGATCAGAAATATTGATACTGTTAAAATGTCCATACTACCCAAAGTAATTTACAGATTCAATGCAAACCCTAATAAAATCCCAGTGTCATTCACTGAAATAGAACGAACAATCCTATAATTTGTATGGATACACAAAAAAACCATAAATAGTCAAAGCAATCTTGAAGAAGAAGAAGAAAGCTGGAGACATCACACACCTTGACTTCAAGTCATATTACAAAGCTATAGTAATTAAAACAGTACGGTGGGACTTCCCTGGCAGTCCAGTGATTAAGACTTTGCCTTCCAATGAAGGAGGTGCAGGTTTGATCCCTGGTCAGGGAGCTAAGATCCCACATGCCTTGCAGCCAAAAAACCAAAACATAAAACAGAAGCAATATTGTAAAAAATTCAATAAAGACTTTAAAAGAATGGTCCATGTCAAAAAAATCTTTAAAAAAAAAAAAGATTTGCTTTAAAAAAATTTTTTTAAGAAATAAATAAAACAGTATGATATTGGCATAAAAACAGACATATAGATCAATGGAACAGAGAGCCCAGAAATAAACCTATGCTTATATGGTCAAGTAATTTACAACAAAGGAGCCAAGAATATACAATGGAAAGGGGAGAGTCTCTTCCATAAATGACGTTGAGAAAACTGGACAACCACATACAAATAAAATGAAACTGGACCACTATCTTACACTGTATACAAAAACTAACTTAAAATAGATTAAAGACTTGAACATAAGACCTGAAACCATAATTCCTTGAAGAAATTCTTGGCAATGATTTTTTGGATCTGATACCAAAAGCAAAGGTAAAAATAAATAAATATCTGATACGGAGCTAATATTCAAAATATAGAAAGAACTCATACAACTCAATAGCAAAAAAAAAAAGCAATTATTAAAAACTGGGAAGAATATCTGAATAGACACTTTCTGAAGAAGACATACAGATGGCCAACAGACATATGAAAAGATGCTCAACATCACTAATCATCAGGGAAATGCAAACCAAAACACAATGAGTTATCACCTCAAACCTATTAGCATGGCTTATCAAAAAGCCATTCTATTGGAAGGCACTGTGTACCCTGCAGAGAGGGTAAATTTTATTGGGTTATACAATTTGAGTATTCTCAGTTTTTTCAACTCCTGATCCTGAAAAGTCTACAATTTAGTAGGAAGAAAAAAATGAACCAAATAAGTGCAAATAAGACTGCGTACAATAAGTTTAGTGCAAACAAAGCCACAGGAGTCTAGAGAAAGAGAGTATCTCTTTCACCTGGGTCAATAAGCCTAGCAGTTACACACGTGGAGTTTGAAGGAGAGACAGCCTCTGCTCTAATCCTGCTCAACCACTTACTGGCTGCATGACCTTGAGCAATTTACTTAAACTCTTTTAGCCTCAGATTCCTAATCTTTAGAATTGGGGTTGCTGAGAGGATAAAACACACCAAAGCATAAGGACCAGCACTCAGGACCCATGAGTTAATGATAATATCACTGTCATCATCTAAGTCACACAGTTGAGGATAGAAAAGTTTTACATCAACTCCCATTTCTATCAAAGATATGCTGTCAGTTCCCCCATAGAATGTTGTTTATGGTGATTTAAATAAACAAACAAAAACCTCCTTGCTGTTAGTTCTAGCTCACATATGTTTGGAATAAAAAAAATAGAAGAAGTAAGATATTATAAAGCAATAAAAATAAAATAACATACTTGACTGCACTATCAACAAGGTAATTTAATTACTTGTTTCTAGGAGTCTAGATTGCTTTAATTCTAAATTGAAAATGCTGCTTCTTGTTTAAATTTCAGTTCTTAATTTAGAAATAAAAAGACTTAAGGAAACACACACAGGTCCTTTAGGTAGTTTATTTTTCTAGAATGGGATATTTTACTTAGCTTCTAATCTTCTGGCATTCAGTCCCGTGAACTGCTAGACAGACCTGAGTTGGATTTTGCCAAAACCACAAAGCCAAGAGATGGCACCTGGGAAGTTCATGACTAACTTTAACCTAAAAAATAAGCATCTTTGCCAGAAATCTGTAGTAAAATGAGGCGACATAAAAGTTGTAGTCAACTGAGGCAACAACAACAACAAAAATACCTATCAATATTTAGAGCTATGAAATTAGCATTAAACATCATTTACACTTTAAATTTCTAAGAGCATTTTTTTTTTTTGCCCACTCTTTCACACTTTCCATGTTTGCCTTAGATATGACAGGAAGCTTGTGGAAATGTCAGTATAAAGATTTTTCATTTTGATATTGACTATGGAATAAAAGAAAATGAACTACCTTTTCCCATAAAATGTCTCAACACAAGAACAGATTGTTTCCCAAAATTTTTTCTAATCACTCTTTTTTTAAGGGGAAAAAATCTTTTAATGTCCAACAGAAGATAATGAAATAAGTGATGATCCATATGTAATATTTTAAATAATGTTTTGGAGTAATGTTAATTCCTTCTGGAAATACTCATCATGTATGTGTTGGGGGGGGAGTACAATACAAAATAAATATCCCATATACTCTCCAACTGAAACAAAAAGGAAAGAGAGAACAGTGAAGGGCGGGGAGAGAAAGACAGGAGACAAATGAAATATGTCAAATTTTAACAGTGAGATTGTTAGAATTTTGCTGATTTTGTTGTTCTCTATACTTTTATAGTCTCCAAGTTTTCTACAAGGAACATATTTGGTTTCATAAGCAAACAAATGAAAAATCTTGAATCTGAAGTATTATCTGTTAAATAGGATAATTCCTGCCCACTACACGGACATTTTCCATCAAGAAAAACACTACCAATTCTTAAAATTATGAAATCATAAATGAGGAAGCCCATACCTTCAGCTAAAATGTTATTTATTTTAGATGTATTAACTTTTGCCAGGCAACCAATATGCCATTGGATCTTTGCCACTGAAACAGATTCGCCAACAGACTAATTTCTAATGCTAACCTTAGTTTTTTTTTTTTTTTTGAACCTAACCCTTTAGTTTAAAACACTTATTGGCTACAGGAAAGCACTCCTAGATATTCTAATGGACTTAATCAAGTACGTTAATGCAGTTGTGTAAGGAAGGGTTTGATTTAATTTACACTGAACGCTATCAAGTCCTTCAGGTTAATAAGAAAACGCTGACCAAGCAAGCAGAAGCTAGAATACTAGTTTTGATATGTTTGAAGCTCTACTTTCCTGGCACATGGAAAAAAAAAACATAAAGCTTAATATACAGCAAAGCAATCAACAGGTAATAATTTCATATCCCAAGCCAGGACACACTATCTCTCATCCCCACAGAATCATCTCTGCCTGCTCAACTACTCCCCAGTTGCCTAGCCTCCTCCTTGGCTTTCCTGAGCCCTCCCCAATTTGGCCAAGCAGAAGGGGACCATGGGCAGGACCTGCTGCTAAGCATCTTCCTAGGCTCAGAAAATAAGATACAATCAGACTGGCCTCACAGCTCTCAGAAAAGCTGAAAATGCTGAGCCACACCAGGGCTGAAACTTACTTGTCACACACACACACATACACACACATATATATACACAGAATATGATTGTCACCAGACTCTCACAAAACTGATAAATGAATTACATTCTAAAAAGTTGGTTTGGTTGCAAGAATTACATGTATCGACTCTGGGGAAACAAATAGCCCACCGCTGTCTGCAACTCAGTAGGGATTACCGTATGCTACCTTTAAGCTTGTTTATTACAACTATTTGTTTTTTACTAATACCTGACAGAATATGAGTTTCCTACACCTTTCTATCCATAAGAAAATTCATTTCTCTTAGATCAAACATATATCAAATACCTAATGATATACAGTTACTATAAATTTTAAAAAAGAGAAGACAAAACTTGAAGCTCACCTCAGATTTCTTCTCAATGTATGTATCTTTAGTTAAATTATGCCAGAGAATGCAATCCTTTACACTGGTGGTCGCTACAGTGAGGTACACATATCCCAAAAGGGTGCATAAGAATATTTGTATGCAAGAAATCTCTGCTTATATTTAATTATCTCAAACATTTATATTTTCTGGAGTGTTTCTCAGTTAACATAATTTATAAGAATAGTACATGCATGTGGTTTATAAATTAATATGTATATTATTACAGTTATATACTCAATATTTTTATCAGTAAGGATGTTTGTTTTTAAAAGTTTGAAAGCTGATAATCAGAACTAGAAAAGGAAAATGTCTATATAAAAAAATCTATATATAAAATTCAGTGTGCTAATCTCTACCTGAGCAAGAATCTTTACCCAGCTCAAGGCAATAGACAATCCATTTCACTTACAGTTTATCACAAGCACTTCACAACCAGAAAATATTGCTATAAAGCACTGAAATATCATGTATTCTATCAATACTTCCCACAAAGTATCCCTGATGACTCAAATACATTTGGCTAATGGGCTGCAGCTTTATCACACTTCATTGTTCATTTTTCCTTTCTACTTCCTTTATCTACTTCCTGCTCCTTCTCTGAGTTTTTATTTTCTTGTCCTGTGCTTCACTACATATGTTTAACAGGCTATATGGCATGATACATTGTTAGTAAAAGGAAAATAAAACTACATTTCAGAATCTTGGTTGGGGTTCATAATATTGAATTGTTTTATTGAGTATTTCCATTGAGAAAACATCAGTGGTTCAATATACTTCCTTGATCTATTCTGGATTTCTCTTGTTTTTAAATATTTGGGGCAATTTCTTATAAGATTGCTTCTTTCTCCAATTCTTTCCAAACAACAAAAGAATATTTTTTAAAATAAAATATTTAAGAAGAATGATTATATGGAGGTATTTTTTAAAGCCATTGTAATCTGAGAAGTACGTACAAAATCATTGAAAAGACAAAAAGAGAATAATCAATCAATTTAAATAAGATATTTTTCTCCAATTTCTGACTACACTACATTTTAGTTTCTTAAAGACCATACACAAGGGTGCAGATTGATGTAATATCTCAAAATTCATGGACATAAGAAAATGTAACAGAAAATGACAAATAGGAAAAATTTTTTTTTCAGAAGAGTGACAAATACTGAAAAGCATATATGGACTGGTAAATTTAATTTTAAATTCAAGAAAATGTCTAAAATGGCCATGAATATTTAGAAAGAGATATAGCTGCATGTGAATAAAAAACAAAATATATCAAACTAGCAGCAGTTCCTTTTTAAAACATGGTTTCCGTAGTGATAGATGAAGGAACTGCATAACATAGCTTGATTTCAGGAAAAAAAAGAAAAACTGGTAAAATTTCTTAAATTATTCATGTCCAATGAAATGGCAATTTTAGCCCAAGTGAAAGGTTTTGCTTTGGCTTTTTATTTTTTAAATTGAGATATAATTGACATAAAACATCATATTATTTTCAGGTGTATGGAAGGTTTTTAAAGATGGGATTTAGTTAGGATGAGTTTTACATTCTATCAATACATACGTTTTCAAAAGTACAGAATGGTGTTAGCTGGTGCCATTCATTTACTCATCCAAAACCACAGTTATTGGGCACATACCATTTCAATTATTATGAAAAATACATTTAGACTTTAGCCAATTGCAAGCTTTATATCATTCAATAATGTAAAATCACTAACAAAAAAGCTAAAAATCTTAGGGTTGATAAAGATGCTGTATAATATCAAGGAAGGTAAGAATTCACTGCACTCAGTTCTACCCAATTCACCTTTGGAGAACTGTATGCCACTACATATTTTAGGACAGGAAAGTGACCAATTAAAGTATATCCAGAGAAGGGCTATAAGGTTACAAGACGTCTTAATCTGGAAACCATTTCATATGAATATTTAGTAACAGGAAAGTCATCTTCAAACTCTTATAGCCATGTCATTTAGAATGAAAAGAATTTAAATCAACAGTAACAGAAACAGATAAACAGCACAATATAATGAGGAATTTTCTAGTATAGGCATACCTCGGTTTATTGCACTTCACTTTATTGCACTTCACAGATACTGTGCTTTTTACAAATTGAAGGTCTGTGGCAACCTGCGTCCAGCAAGTCTTTTGATGCCATTTACCCAACAGCACTTGCTCACTTTGTGTCTCATTTTGGTAATTCTCACAATATTTCAAACTTTTTCATTATTATTATATTTGTCATGGTGATCTGTGATCAGTAATCTTTGATGTTACTATTGTAATTGCTTTGGGGTGCCACAAACCAGGCTCAGTGATGTTGTGTGTTCTGACTGCTCCATTGACCGGCCGTTACCCTGTCTCTCGCCCTCTCCTCAGGCCTCCCTATTCCCTGAGACACAATATTTAAATTAGGCCAATTAATAACCTTACAAGGGCCTCTAAGAGTTCAAGTGAAAGGAAGAGTCAATTGATGCAGCAAACTTTATTGTTGTCTTATTTTTAAAAATTGCCACAGCTACCCTCATTCAGCATCCACCAACCTAATCAACACTGAGGCAAGGCCCTCCACCAGCAAAAAGACTGACTCACTGAAGGCTCAAACCACGGTTAGCATTTTTTAGCAATGACGTATTTTTTGATTAAGGTATGTACATTTTTAGTCATAATGCTACGGCACACTTAATAGACTACAGTACAGTGTAAACATAACTTTTATATGCACTGGGAAACCAAAAAATTCATGTCACTTGCTTTATTGTGGTGGTCTGGAACTGAACCCACAATATCACCAAGGTATGCCTGTAACTAAAACTTGTATAAGATGATATTTCAGTCAGTTATTCGAAATATTTAAGGGCAATTTAGATAATCAACCTCAAGGATCAACTTCAAGGCTTGGAATGAGAGAATGATTAATTGATCCATTCTTGACATCATGACATCAAAGATGATTACTGTGCAGTGAAAGAAATATGAGGAGAGGATACATTCAGGTGCAGATGTGGGTCCATTTGCCTCATAGATGTGGGTAAGCTGAAGGAAGGTTTCGGGAGAAGCACAGAAGAAATAACAAATGATCTGAGTTTTGATGAAAGGGTTGGGTTTAGCCACATGCAGGAGACAGACTGGTGGTGGCAAGAGGACCAAAGAAAACAACACAGGTAAAACCACTAATATTAGAGAAAAAATAGTAGCTGCAAAGGACTAAAAGTATTTAAGCTTGGTTCCATTGTCTTCTAACTCCTGAGCTTTTATGAGCCAAAAGAGCTTTTTGTGCTCCACACAGAGCGATGATTTTCAGGCTTTTCTCAATCTTCTTTCACTATGTTTCAAATCTGGATGTAGACTTACTTCTTGGGCCACTGTACAATGATTATATTAGATATAATGCATAGGCTTTAGTGAATTTAAATCTGAAACAATCTAAACAATTTTCTGAAACTGTGTAATATGCCAAGAGGTATAAACTGTGGCTAGTGACCTTCAGGATTTGAGAACTGACCCTTACCCTTACATTCTCTAATTCTAAGTAAAATCTTCACTGCCTAAAGTGTGAACTTCTTTATCATAGCTTTGCCAGCCCTCCATCACCTGGCCCCAGCATTCCCCTTCAGCTTTCTCTCCTACCTTGTTCTCTTACGTGTCCTACCCTGGGTCCAACCTCTCTGCTTATTGCTCTGCAATCATGCTCTGATGCTTCCACCCGTCTTTGCTCCAACTGTGCCATCAGCCTGGGTGCACCCTTTCCACTGCTGCCTCTTGCTGCTAACCCATCTCTGAGGACCAAGCAGAATGTCTCTTACTCCCGGGGAGCCCTGCAGTTCTCCTCCTGAAGTTCCAGAGACTTCATTCACCACTGTGGACCCTCAGGTATATTCTGTGTTGTCTTACATGCACATGTCTTCCCTGCTAGGCTCTGGGCTGGCTGAGAAAAGCAGAGTTTTTCATTCATCTTTATTTCTCCTGTCACACCTACGAAATCACTTTGCACAGAGTCGTCTCTTGGCAAACTCTCTTATTCGATTTATTCACAAATATTTACTGAGCTCCTACTATGTACCAGGCTCCATTCTAGACACTGAAGATACATAGGTGGGAGGGGAAAAAGAAACAATCAGCAACCCCTGCCCTCATGGAGCTTCCACTGGTGGGTAGAGGGAGGTCTAAGCAGTAGACTAGAAAGAGGTCCAGGCCACAGCATCAAGAACATCCTGCAGGGCTTCCCTGGTGGCGCAGTGGTTGAGAGTCCGCCTGCCGATGCAGGGGACACGGGTTCGTGCCCCGGTCTGGGAAGATCCCACATGCCGCGGAGCGGCTGGGCCCGTGAGCCATGGCCACTGAGCCTGTGCTCCGGAGCCTGTGCTCCGCAAGGGGAGAGGCCACAACAGTGAGAGGCCCGCCTAACCGCAAAAAAAAAAAAAAAAAGAACATCCTGCAATAAAGATATATTAAAAAAAAAAAAAAAGAACATCCTGCAGTCAGCCATCAAGCCATATGATAGTCAAAGATGAAGCCCTTGCCACCTTCTACTTCTGTCTCCTAGCTTCCCCTCAGCTAGACCCATGGATGTATCCAATTCCAGGCACTAACCCTAGCAACATCTGACATTCCTAAAATCTTAAGACACGATGTACTTAAATGCCTCATGCCCGACACTGGGGCATTGGTACTGAGTCGCCCTCGCTGCTAGAATGTTACCCAATACTGACCACGGGGTTTTCCATGTTATGTTCCAATGTGCCTTTATTGCTAATCAGATACAGCTGACATTATCATACAAACGTCGTTATCTAAAACTTTCCCTGCTATGGGCATAGTAGAGATAAACTGTTTCAATCTCTTTTCCTACGACCAATAAATTGAATGTATATTGGGAAGTCACAGGGGGATGAGCACTGTTTAAGAGATTTAAAAGCTGCGATCAAGCTATGGTTATAAGATTCTGGGAAATTCCTCTCCATTAAATATATTACAAGCATCCATCAATATACAAGACTGCTTTTCAAACATTAAAGTGGTAGAAGGAGATATCACTGACCACTTTACAAAGTCAGCTTAGCACATGGATTGATGAATCTGAGTTAGTAAATGCCTATAATTTATTATTTTTGGGGGTCCCTTAACCTTCCAGTCTGACTAGATAGTGACACCATCCCATGACCATGCTAGATGCCCTTCCTTAAAAGGGAAACAAAATGGAATTTTTTTGGTTAAGGCAAAAGACTTTCCACTTTACCGGTCCCCATTTTTCCGCATGTCAAACTTAGTCCACGAATTCTTGCCTGGATTCTGACCCCTGAGTACATTCATTACATAGTCTCATGGGTAAAATATTCCTAAAAAAATAGCATTATCACCAAGAAATGGAGTATACAGCAGCGTCTGAAATTATAATAAACAAACCAAATTGTGTTCAGCAATATAAAACAGTAAATCTTTAAGCAAGGACTTCCAACCATCTGCACGTCTTAGGTCGCCAAATGTGAGAAGTGACAATCTGTGAAAACAGCGATAGTCTCAAAACTGAAGGGTTGTTTTCATAGACAACCAGGTTGATAAAGCCTAATGGCACTACTATCAGTTATACTAACTTTCATGGATTAGTGTACATGCATTTTCAAAGTCAGAGGAAACAAATACTTGCATAACATTGTTACTAACTTGCTACCGAGCACACTAAACTGCTTGATTTGATGCTTTTAGCACTATACCAAAATTACCTCCACAGCAAATAATCTAAATAACGAAAGTGAAGATTGGCAAATTCCTATTTAAAACAAACACATTCTTTCATTCACTTATCTTCCTGGAGTACCTTCAATGTGTAAGCACAGCTCTCGGAAGTATGGATGATAAAACATAGTACCCATTTATAAGAAACCTAGTTGACTATAGGCACTTAAGAATAACTTATTCAGTTTGGAAACAACTGACACACCCACTTTTTACGTAGAAAATCTCAAACTTAGGACTTGACAAATTTATCATCCTACTTAATTTCCTTATGGTTCATGTTGAACAATGTTTCAAAAGTTAATTAGATCATTCTTAGGATACTGTGCTTCAAATTATCTAGTTAGTATTTCTGAGTAATCCATCTATCATTATAAATGTAAAATTACTCAGATATAAAGCTTCTGCATTTGCCATTGGTTTTAAGCATGTTTTTCTTGTCAAACTAATGACATTGTTCACTTTTCTCTTTTTTACCAAATCTTTTTCAAAAGATCCTGATTTTTTTACCCTCCACAACCCCTAAATTATGCTAATTATACAATAATATTCAAAAAATACTAAGTATAACAATATAATTAAAAGATAACCTCCTGAGAAACAATGAGTAGGAAAGATAAAATAGATGCCTTCGCTGCTAAGTGAGTCCCCAGGAGCTAACTGATTAAATATCGCCAAGCACCAAATTTGCCTTCTATTGAATAGATTGTTTAAATAAAAAAAGAAGCATAAAAACAGATGTTCATCTTCAACTATACCCAGGTAGGACTGGGAGTAATTTCTCAGATACCAACTTTAAATGTCTATTAAAATTCACTGTATTGTGAAAACCAGTACACATTGGGAAATATTCCCTCATCCTTGTTTATAGCACTGATTTTCAATTTTATAGTATATAGATGTTCCAGAAAAACATCACGTATTTAAGGCAGAAGAATAAACGTTTAAGTCAGAGACTTATCAACCACTGCTTCAAAAAGACAGCTTATACAATTACTGGTTTAAGGGAAGAAAACAAGACTCAAATTTGAAGGAAGGCCTTTTCCATTTTCAAGTTGTCAGGTTCTATTTCTCTCCCAGTTAGAGGTTAAACTTGACTGTTCTGTTTTACTTTTTAGAATTCCAGTTTGTCATTCAGAAAAAAAAATATGCAGTGCCTTAAGCAGTGAATAACAAGATGCCATAAATGTAGAAGTGATGTAAGCCAAACATGCTTACATGAACTAACATCTAAAACTCCACTATAGCTTCTCTATCACTCATCTTTCTTCACTCTTTCTTCATGATGAGTCTATACCTGGCTTTGCAGTTACTTCTGGTATGTGTATTTTGTTAGTATACATTGAAGATAGATCAAATGTAATATAGCAAAATTATGACTGCTTTCATGATAGCAAACTCATGGTTCAAACCCAACAATAAAAAGGAGTAAAAATTTTTTCTATTAAACTCCAAATTATCTTATATATATATATATATATACAGAATTTAAGATGTGCACATCATACCATGATATACAAAATCCCTTATAAAATTACTGACCAGGATTTTGGTCCCACCACATGAGTCAGCCCTCTAGAAGGGTCTGTTTGTTATTCAGCACTGGAATATAGAGCCACCTACAGGTACTTTTAGATCCAAGTTAAAAAACTATTGTAGACTAATCTACCTAAATTTATGTTTATTCAAAACTGACCTAAACCCTCCTATAGTAGTGTATCTTACAAGAATAATTAGGATTTGATTTGCTTAAAATGTGTCCAAAAGTAAAATTAAATAGAAATTACTCTTCTCCTGTACTAAGTTTCTGCTCTGGCTTATACTTTCACATTTTAACTAGGCGGTCAAATAAAACCTCAGTAATTAAACTTTTACCCCGTTTCCATGTACCCAAGTTTCAATTTTAATAAATGAACAAAAGTTACATAATTAAGTATCCACTGATTCATTCATTCATTCACTCACAAATATTAATTGAGCATCTACATATAAAGAGCCAAGCTCCATGTTAGACTCTGGGAAGCAGGAAGAAACAAGGCAGACCTGGACTTTATGGTGTAGGTCGTCGCTATCACTTCAGTCAGATGCAGTGAGGAAATCATCACAAAATGCTCTCATGAGGAAAGCATGTCAAAAGTGTACCCATGCACACTGTGTAGAGAAAACTCATAATTGTTATCTCTGTGAAAGTACAGTATTGAAAATTTGGAAATCTTATAATTTTGTGCTATATATTTCCTCTTAGATTAAAAAAAAGTTAGGACTCATTCCCATCTCATTTAGCATGATGCACAATGAAGGCATGTGTGTGTATGTACATGAAAGTGTTCATATTGGGATAATTAAGAGCTAGGAAGCAATTTCGTGAATAACAAAATTGCCAAAAAACATTTTCAATACTTTCCCTCAATTATTCAATTATTCTTACTTTATGTACAAATATAAAAACTATTTCAAAAGCCTAATGTCTGTATTAAATATTTACCTTTAAAAATTCACAAAGTGGGCTCTGTGATGGGAAGCAGATCATAATTTTCATTTCTTAGATTTCAATATTATATGTTGTTAACCCATAGATAACAGAGAATGTGAAAAAGCTAAAAGGCATTTCAAATAAGAAATCACTTTAATTTTTCTTGGAGCTGAATATGGCAACACAGCTTTTTTTTTTTAGTCAAAATTAGATTCATTTGTCCAGGACAGCTAGCTCTTATGATGATCCAATTTCTTCTATAAGTGTTTTCCATTGGTTTGAGTGTGTGAGTGTATGTTTTTCAGTCAAATATAATACTAAAATCAATATTTCAGTGGAAAGATATTGACTGAGAAAAAATCAGCCAAATAATTTGAGAGGACACAGCTGCAATCAGCCGACCCACCAACTACTCCTTGTTATCATCGCTTATATCTTGCCCTAAAAAAACCAACATACTATTAAGCAGATATAAATTTTTTAAAGTTGACTATCTGAAACAACTGTATACTACCTAGAGATTAGCTGATGGGTTACCAAAAGCTGAGTATTCTAGAGCTCTGACAGGATCTACCTTAAATTGAAAATAAATGACCTTTGTAAACATTATTAAATGTGTCTCTAGTTTTCTCTAACATCATAATTCTTAAGGAAATGCCCTAGAAACTACTTCATCTCATTAACTGAGGCAATCTTAAAATATCGAGCAAGTATTTAAAAGAAAAGTATGGAAAAATAATGTCAAGAAGGAAGTTCTAATAGGTTAGTTTAGTATGTTCAGTATTTTCTTTCAATCTTTTAGTTAAAACAATTCAATGAAGGCATCTGCATACGTGTTCATATATACATTTATTTTTTTCAGAGTGAGTGAGATCACATTGCCTTTCTTTCTTTTTAGTCTCCTAACTTAAAAATCAGATCCATGGGCTTCCCTGATGGCGCAGTGGTTGGGAGTCCACCTGCCGATGCAGGGGACACAGGTTCGTGCCCTGGTCCAGGAGGATTCCACATGCTGCAGAACAGCTGGGCCCGTGGGCCATGGCCGCTGGGCCTGCATGTCCGGGGCCTGTGCTCCACAACAGGAGAGGCCACAACAGTGAGAGGCCCGCGTACCCCCCCCCCCAAAAAAAAAATCAGATCCATGAGAAAAATAAGTCATATCAACAGACACTCACATGTTTCTATCAAAATCCTATTTCCCTGTTTCAAGTAGACTGATATGTGGAGAATGGCATATTCATGGCCCTCCGTAAATGTGTGGAATTCAGTTGATAAAGCACCTTGGAGGGGGACATACATAGTTCTTTGTGGAGCCCATATAAGAGAATCTACCCTGTCCCTCAGACTGAGACCCCAAATGATTATTTTCTTTAAGCATTTTTTTCAAAATTCTATCTTAAGTCCTAAATGTAAGAATACATGGAAATGAAATAAACAAAAACTCAAATGAAATAAGCAAATAAACTAAAACTCATAGATGCACAAAAAATGTGAGACTGACTTTCATGACACTTAAAAACATTTCGTGACAAACTTAACTTGTTTGTGAGGTTGGGGGTGTGGGGTGTTTTTTAATAAGCAAATGCAGATGTTGAGGGAAAAACGTTTAGATTTTTGACACTGTTCTTTGCTAACAGAATTGCAAATGTTTTCCATAAGCAAACAATGTTGAAATGTCTGAATATTTTTTTCTTAAACCACCACCCAGCTAAACTTTGAAAAATGGAATTTATCAATTTACCATTGTTGAGATTATACATTTGGTATTTTCTGACCAATATTTCTTTGTTCAACTTTAACTTATTCTCCATGCACTTTATAAATTTTAATCAATTATGAGAAGAATTCATGGTCTTCCCATGTCGTACACATACATATACACACACACATACACACTAAGTATTTATTCGAGTGTCACTCTCTAGGAACATACTGAAAGTTGTTTGTAAATAAGACTGTGGGATGAAATATTTCATTTTACTACACACAGCAGTTTGGGTTCACATTTATATAACATGCAAAACTACCTGTATTTAAGTACTCACTGTCAAATCAGAAAAAAATACTCAACAAGTAAAACACTGATGCAGGTTTTCTTACACTTGAGTTTTACTTTCAGTCATTACTGTGATGCCCCTGAATCTTTTTATCAGGTCAAATATTTTTTTTTTCCTTTTAGACTTAAAATAGTCACTGATTATATTGCATAAGTTTCACTTGTCTATCTCCTCCCAAACTCTGTGTGCAAAATTGCCCCAATTATTAAGGAAAACTTTCTAAATTCAGTTATAATGCAGTTCCCCTATTGAGATCCTAAGAGTTTATTAATCAATGGAAAAAATGACAGATTAAAGCGAACTAAGTTGAATAATTTAACTGCAAAATATGTCTTCCCCTTCATTCCATTTAAGAGTGTGATGAAAACTCAAAGGAGTCTGACTCTCCTGTGCTTTGCAATGCTACAACCCAAGTATCAAAAGATTACTTTGCAATTACCAATAATCCCTAAAAAAGAGCTTCCGTGATGAGCTTGCCTTGCCTCTTCAAGAATTTATTTCCTCACTTCCAATCTCCTCACTAGATAAGACTTACAATAAATAGGGCCAAAGGAATTCCAGAATACAAAATAAAAATTGATACCAAGGAGAAAAATAATACTATAAAGACAGGCTACATTCTGCAACAAACATTTTGAAGTTTCTAGTGGGTAGTGGTAGGAGTTTGAATTGCTTTGGAAAGTATCTTAAGCCTTTCAGAGTGGTGATTGATTAATGAGTGAAAGTAGTTTACTAAATCTGATAAGTATAGACAAGATCTAAATGCTTTTGGAGTACTTCATACCTGGCTGATCCCAACATCCATACATCAGGAAGTATGTCAAGATCCTACTTAATATTACTTCCAGAAATGTTAACTATACCAGGGCAAGGATCACCTTTTCATCAACATTATCTTCCTATGTTCATCAACCAAGTACAAGATGCATAGTAGGCATTTCAGGAATACCTGACACTGTGTGTGTGTGTGTGTGTGTGTGTGTGTGTGTGTGTGTGTGTGTGTACACTAGGAATTTCTAGTGATATATATATATATATATAAAATCATGTGTGCAAATATGTGCATACCTATGATTGTGTGTGTGTATATATATACAATTGTTAATGGAGTAAAGAAGATAACATATTTTATTAATCATGAGTATCTCAAATATTCTTATTAATAAAGTTTATTAAAAGAAAGTATTTCAAAATTAAAATTCTTAGAGAAAACTGCCAAAGTCTATGTTCCAGAAAATGGCCTTATGGTCCAGCCCTGTCTGTAAAATGGGGTTTTTACTATTGTGAAGGAATAAACTTGGCATCTATCTTATTTTTAGACATATGTTAGGAATGAAGGAGATGTTAATACAGTGCTTATATGTCCTTTGGGAGAAAAATTCTATACCAAGGGCTATCATAAGGTAAGTCAAAATGTAATTTGACAAAAAGGTAATTACCATCTGAAACCTTTGTCTCTGGATCAGAAAAGAGGAGGGTGGGTAAAGTAACCTTGAACAAGTGGTCTGGAATAAATTAATAGCTATCCATTCCAAAGAGCTAATCCATTACGTACTGCCTGTTGCTATTTCCCTTCTGAATACTTTTGACTCTTGTAAGAGTTGCCCAAAGATCCATGTTGGATGCCATCACATCATGAACAGTCAAAGCCAGAAATATTGATCTGCCAAGAAAAATGGAACAGTTAACCTCTTATGTTATTCAGATGCCTGAGAAGTAGAGAAAGTAGAAGGTACTTTGAAGGATTCCATTATTTCACACAGTTGATCAAGTTGCAAAGATTGAAATATAATATGAAATGCAGCTGCAGGCTTATTCCCACAAAAAGAAAATCTTGTAGGAAGCATCACAACCCATTCAAAAATTTAATAAGTAGTCCATACCACATGCAATAACAAAGGCAAATTAGAGATAATTTGATGGGTTTTAAGTAATTATTCAATTAATTATTTTTATAATTATTTGGAAATTTCAATATAAACCAGAACTGTCTCTCTACATCCAAAAATTAGATCAGAAAAGTCCATGTCTTAAATATTTCTAAAGGAGAAATTTTCTGTCACTTGTTTCTGAACATAATAACGTTTCAAGATGTTTACTTTTTAGAAAACTGGAAGATTTGTACCACCTAATTTGTTATCTCTTATCTTTCAACTACAAGAGAAAAAAAGAAGTCTTCCTGTCATAAAAGAATCTTTGCAGAAAGAATCCAACGTAAAGAGATATAAAATTCATAAATATGAAGGAAGTGATACTAAAGACAGGAATGCAAGGCTCATTCTCATAAATTATAAATAATGTTGGAAAGCTTATTTTAAAGGAGTTTTTGAATCCTTATACCAAAACACAGTCATCCAAGAATAGCCCTTTGGTCATAACTAGTCTTACTTTCAAATATGTGTGTATATGAGCATGAGTACGTATGTGTATATGTGAGTATCTATGTGCACATGTGTATATTTGTGAATGTATATATGAGCATGCACAGGCATGGGTATGCACATGTATGCGTGTATTTGTATGCTAGTGTACATATGTATTTGAGTGTGCATGAGCATGTGTTTGAATCTGTGTATGAGTGTGTATGCGAGTGTACATAAGCATGTGTGCATATACATGAGCATGTTTGTGCATGTTTGCATGCAAGTGCATGCTAATGTGCTACTTTGCTGCTCTCAACCATATTTATTCTTCATGTTTTAAGAAGCAATCTTTTTCTTGTTTGTGAACTATGCAGAATGTATACAAGCCATAATATTGCATGCAACTATTGGGTAGAGGATTGGGAAGGTGGAAAAAACTCTGAACATTGATTCTTCAGTACCAAAATGCCACTGTTTATTTTGCAAGGACTGGGTAATCTTCCACAGGAAACAATCACACTGAAGTATTAACATTTTTCATATCATTCAAGGTTTTTGAATGTTCCTAGGTAGTTGGGACGAGGACTTTAACAGAAAACCTGTTTTATTTATTTTAAAATTTCAACATATAAGTAGTTCAAACAAACATCCATCCTCTTACTAACTGCTGCTATAATCATAAATTCTAGTGAAATTAAAGTTATTTCAAAGTCAAATGCATAATTTTAAGTATTTTCATTCAGTGAGGAAAAACCCCAACTGTTTCGTCAATGAAATGTTAAGAAAAAAATTTACAAGACAGGAAATAAGAAGGGAAGGCCTCTCATAACAAGACTAATTAATTCAACCTTCTCAACAGTTTGCCTGCATTAAGCCATGTCAAATAGCATAAACACAACCAAAACACAGTGATCATTTTACATATCTATTCATAATATTACATGAATACAAATCTTCGTAGTGGATTATATTTAATTTTCAAACTCTGTAACTTTAAAACGCTCTAAGAAGCAAGACAGTTTGTATAGGTAAATGAAGCACGAAGCAATGCCAATGTACATGAGAGATGCTTGGTAAATACTGATGAATGAAACTTCTGTTAGGCCTCAGAAACATAGTATGTAAATCTGAGAAAAGCACTCTCAAGTTATCAGAGGTGGTAAAGCCAAATGTTTAAGAATGTGGACTCTAAAGTTAGACAGTGTGCAAAACTCATTTCTGTCTCTTCTTAGCTTTCCGAGCATTTAACCTCTTAGTGCCAGTTTCCTTACCTACCAAATAATAAAACTACTCTGTAGAATCACTGTACATTTAAATGAGTTAATAAATGAAAGCATTTAGAACAGTGATAATTAGTATGTGCCAAGCTCACAATAAAATTTACCTATTATTATCATTATGTTAAGTTTGTTTATGCTTAGATTCACTCTACAGTCAGCTCTTCATGTTTTCAGCCATAAATTTTTTTCATGGAAAATGAGCCATGACACAATCATGAAAGTGGCACCAAGTCATAATTAGTAAAGCATATATTTGCCTGCACCAAGATCAACTAAAGAACTGGCTGTACAAACACTCTAGCATTTCGGGAAGAAGGCAGAGCTGACAAAAATCTTCAGAAGTAATTTTGTACTCCATGGATGAGAGTTAACCATATGTGGTAAAAGAGACAGAGTCAGAGATTGAAACAAAGAAAGGGAGAGAAAGATTAAGAAATACCACATATGCCACAGCAAAATCCTGCTTTCCCAGAATAATTTCACCAAAATATCAAAAGGTTTAAATATTTTTTTACAAAAATAAGTTTCGCTAAAGATAAAATACTCATGTTCCTTTTTTGTTCTTTATTAATAATGGCGTGTGACAAAAACTCAACAATAATTCTCACTAAAGTTAGGAAGCGTCAATCAAATTTGATATTTACTTTCATTTCACACACACAAAAACTAACATTTTTAACTAGATGTTATTAGATATCAATGATATTTTTACTATTCCAGAAGTAAACATTTTAACATTAGCCTCTCCACTTGATCATTGTGGAACAGGGGAGTACAAAACTCTTAGTTGTCCACTTTATAGGCGTATGTGAGGGGTCAGATTACTAATTTTAAAAATACTGGAGATTGGTTCAAGATGGCGGAGTAGAAGGAACTGCGCTCACTCCCTCTTGCAAGAACACCAGAAGCACAACTAACTGCTGAACAATCATCGACAGGAAGACACTGGAACTCACCAAAAAAGATACCCCACACCGAAAGACAAAGGAGAAGCCACAATGAGATGGTAGGAGGGGCGCAATCACAATAAAATCAAATCCCATAACTGCTGGGTGGGTGACTCACAGAGTGGAGAACACTTATACCACAGAAGTCAACCCACTGGAGTGAGGGTTCTGAGCCCCAGGTCAAGCTTCCCAACCTGGGGGTACGGCAATGGGAGGAGGAATTCCTAGATAATCAGGCTTTGAGCGCTGGTAGGATTTGACTGCAGGACTTCGACAGGACTGGGGGAAACAGAGACTGCACTCTTGGAGGGCACACACTAAGCAGTGTGTGCATCAGGACCCAAGGGAAGGAGCAGTGACCCCATAGGAGACTGAACAGACCTACCTCCTGGTGTTGGAGGGTCTCCTGCAGAGGCGGGGGGTGGCTGTGGCTCACCGTGGGGACAATGACACTGGCAGCATAAGTACTAGGAAGTACTCCTTGGTGTGAGCCCTCCCAGAGTCTGCCATTAGCCCCACCAAAGAGCCCGGGTCGGCTCCAGTGTTGGGTCGCCTCAGGCCAAACAACCAACAGGCAGGGAACCCAGCCCCACTGAGCAACAGTCAAGCGGATTAAAGTTTTACTTAGCTCTGCCCACCAGAGCAACAGCCAGCTCTACCCACCACCAGTCCCTCCCATCGGGAAAACTGCACAAGCCTCTTAGATAGCCTCATCCACCACAGGACAGAGGGAGAAGCAAGAAGAACTACAAGGGCTTCCCTGATGGCGCAGTGGTTGACAGTCCGCCTGCTGATGCAGGGGACACGTGTTCGTGCCCTGGTCCGGGAAGATCCCACATGCCACGGAGCGGCTGGGCCCGTGAGCCATGGCTGCTGAGCCTGCGCGTCCAGAGCCTGTGCTCCACAACGGGAGAGGCCACAGCAGTGAGAGGCCCACATACCGCAAAAAAAAAAAAAAAAAAAAAAGAAGTACTGCAGCCTGTGGAACAAAAACCATATTCACAAAAAGATAGACAAGATGAAAAGGCAAAGGGCTATGTACCAGATGAAGGAACAAGAAAAAAGCCCAGAAAAACAACTAAATGAAGGGGAGATAGGCAACCTTCCAGAAAAAGAATTCAGAATAATGATAGTGAAGATGATTCAGGACCTCGGAAAAAGAATGGAGGCAAAGATCGAGAAGATGCAAGAAATGTTTAACAAAGACGTAAAAGAATTAACAGACAAACAAACAGAGATGAACAACACAATCACTGAAATGAAAAATACACTAGAAGGAATCAACAGCAGAATAACTGAGACAGAAGAACGGATAAGTGACCTGAAGACAGAATGATGGAATTCACTGCTGTGAAACAGAATAAAGAAAAAAGAATGAAAAGAAATGAAGACAGCCTAAAAGACCTCTGGGACATTAAAAGCAACAACAGTCGCATTATAGGGGTCCCAGAAGGTAAAGAGAGAGAGGAAGGACCCGTGAAAATATTTGAAGAGATTATAGTCGACAACTTCCCTAACATGGGAAAGGAAATAGCCACCAAAGTCCAGGAGTGCTGAAAGTCCCATGCAGGATAAACCCAAGGAGACAGGTGCCAAGACACATAGTAATGAAATTGGCAAAAATTAAAGACAAAGAAAAATTATTTAAGGCAGCAAGGGAAAAATGACAAATAACATAGAAGGGAACTCCCATAAGGTTAACAGCTGATTTCTCAGCAGAAACTCTACAAGCCAGAAGGGAGTGGCATGATATACTTAAAGTGATGAAAGGGAAGAACCAGAACCAAGATTACTCAACCCGGCAAGGATCTCATTCAGATTGGATGGAGAAATCAAAAGCTTTACAGACAAGCAAAAGCTAACAGAATTCAGTAGCACCAAACCAGCTCCACAACAAATGCTAAAGGAACTTCTCTAAGTGAGAAACACAAGAGAAGAAAAGGACCTACAAAAACAAACCCAAAACAATTAACAAAATGGTCATAGGAACATACGTATCGATAACTACCTTAAACGTGAATGGATTAAATACTCCAACCAAAAGACACAGGCTTGCTGAATGGATACAAAAACAAGACCCATATATATACTGTCTACAAGAGACCCACTTCAGACTTAGGGACACATAAACACTGAAAGTGAGCAGATGGAAAAAGATATTCCATGCAAATGGAAATCAAAAGAAAGCTGGAGTAGCAATACTCATATCAGATAAAATAGACTTTAAAATGAAGAATGTTACAAGAGACAAGGAAGGACACTATATAATGATCAAAAGATCAATCCAAGAAGAAGATATAACAATTATAAATATACATGCACCCAACATAGGAGCACCTCAATACATAAGGCAACTGCTAACAGCTCTAAAAGAGGAAATCGACAGTAACACAATAATAGTGGGGGACTTTAACACCTCAGTTACACCAATGGACAGATCATCCAAAATGAAAATAAATAAGGAAACAGAAGCTTTAAATGACACAATAGAGCAGATAGATTTAATTCATATTTATAGGACATAACATCCAAAAACAGATCACACTTTCTTCTCAAGTGTGCATGGAACATTCTCCAGGATAGATCACATCTTGGGTCACAAATCAACCCTCAGTAAATTTAATAAAATTGAAATCATATCAAGCATCTTTTCTGACCACAACAATATGAGATTAGAAATGAATTACAGGGAATAAAACGTAAAAAACACAAACACATGGAGGCTAAACAGTAAGTTACTAAATAACCAAGAGATCACTGAAGAAATCAAAGAGGAAATCAAAAAATACCTAGAGACAAATGACAATGAAAATATGATGATCCAAAACCTATGGGATGCAGTAAAAGCTGTTCTAAGAGGGAAGTTTATACAAGCCTATCTCAAGAAACAAGAAACATCTCAAATAAACAATCTAACCTTACACCTGAAGGAACTAGAGAAAGAAGAACAAACAAAACCCAAAGTTAGCAGAAGGAAAGAAATCATAAAGATCAGAGCAGAAATAAATGAAATAGAAACAAAGAAAACAATAGCAAAGATCAATAAAATGAAAATCTGGTTCTTTGAGAAGATAAACAAAATTGATAAACCATTAGCTAGACTCATCAAGAAAATGAGGGAGAGGACTCAAATCAATAAAATTAGAAATGAAAAAGGAGAAGTTACAACAGACACTGCAGACATACAAAGCATACTAAGAGATTACTATAAGCAACTCTATGCCAATAAAATGGACAACCTGGAAGAAATGGACAAATTCTTAGAAAGGTATAACCTTTCCCGACTGAACCTGGAAGAAATAGATAATATGAACAGACAAATCACAAGTAATGAAGTTGAAACTGTGATTTTAAATCTTCCAAAAAACAAAAGTCCAGGACCAGATGGCTTCACAGTTGAATTCTATCAAACATTTAGAGAAGAGCTAACACCTATCCTTCTCAAACTCGTCTAAAAAACGGCAGAGGAAGGAACATTCCCAAACTCTTTGTATGAGGGCACCATCACTCTGATACCAAAACCAGACAAAGATACTACAAAGAAGAAAATTACAGACCAATATCATTGATGAATATAGATGCAAAAATCCTCAACAAAATACTAGCAAACAGAATCCAACAACACATTAAAAGGACCATACACCCTGATCAAGTGGGATTTATCCCAGGGATGCAAGCATTCTTCAATATATGCAAATCAATCATGTGATACACCATATTAACAAATTGAAGAATAAAAACCATATGATCATCTCAATAAATGCAGAAAAAGCTTTTGACAAAATTCAACACCCATCTATGATAAAAACTCTCCAGAAAGTGGGCATAGAGGGAACCTACCTCAACATAATAAGGGTCATATATGACAAAACCACAGCAAACATCATTCTCAATGGTGAAAAACTGAAAGCATTTCCTCGAAGATCAGGAACAAGACAAGGATGTCCACTCTCGCCACTATTATTCAACATAGTTTTGGAAGTCCTAGCCATGGCAGTGAGAGAAGAAAAAGAAATAAAATGAATGCAAATTGGAAAAGAAGAAGTAAAACTGTCACTGTTTGCAGATGACATGATACTATACATAGAGAATCCTAAAGATGCCACCAAAAAACTACTAGAGCTAATCAATGAATTTGGTAAAGTTACAGGATAGGAAATTAATGCACAGAAATCTCTTACATTCCTATACACTAAAGATGAAAAATCTGAAAGAGAAATTAAGGAAACACTCCCATTTACCACTGCAACAAAAAGAATAAAATACCTAGGAATAAACCTACCTAGGGAGACAAAAGACCTGTATGCAGAAAACTATAAGACACTGTTGAAAGAACTTAAAGATGATACCAATATATGGAGAGATATACCATGTTCTTGGATTGAAAGAATCAATATTGTGAAAATGACTATACTACCCAAAGCAATCTACAGATTCAATGTAATCCCTATCAAATTACCAATGGCATTTTTTACAGAACTAGAACAAAAACTCTTAAAATTTGTATGGAGACACAAAAGACCCCGAATAGCCAAAGCAGTCTTGATGGAAAAAAACAGAGCTGGAGGAATCAGACTTCCTGACTTCAGACTATACTACAAAGCTACAGTAATCAAGACAATATGGTACTGACACAAAAACAGAAATACAGATCAATGGAAAAGGATAGAAAACCCAGAGATAAACCCACGCACCTATGGTCAACTAATCTATGACAAAGGAGGCAAGGGTATATAATGGAGAAAAGGCAGTCTCTTCAGTAAGTGGTGCTGGGAAAACTGGACAACTACATGTAAAAGAATGAAATTAGAACACTCCCTAACACCATGCACAAAAATAAACTCAAAATGGATTTGAGACCTAAATGTAAGACTGGACACTATAAACTCTTAGAGGAAAACATAGGAAGAACACTCTTTGACATAAATCACAGCAAGATCTTTTATGATCCACCTCCTAGAGTAATGGAAATAAAAACAAAAATAAACAAATGGGACCTAATGAAACTTAAAAGCTTTTGCACAGCAAAGGAAACTATAAACAAGACGAAAAGACAACCCTCAGAATGGGAAAAAATATTTGCAAACAAATCAATGGACAAAGGATTAATCTCCAAAATATATAAACAGCTCATGCAGCTCAATATTAAGAAAACAAACAACCCAATCCAAAAATGGGTGGGAGACCTAAATAGACATTTCTCCAAAGAGGACATACAGGTGGCCAAGAAGCACATGAAAAGCTGCTCAACATCACTAATTATTAGAGAAATGCAAATCAAAACTACAATGAGGTATCCCCTCACACCAGTTAGAATGGGCATCATCAGAAAATCTACAAGCAACAAATGCTGGAGAGAGTGTGGAGAAAAGGGAACCCTCTTGCACTGTTGGTGGGAATGTAAGTTGATACAGCCACTATGGATAACAGTATGGAGGTTCCTTAAAAAACTAAAATAGAATTACCATATGGTCCAGTAATCCCACCACTGGGCATATACCCAGAGAAAACCATAATTTAAAAAGACACATGCAGCCCAATGTTCATTGCAGCACTATTTACAATAGCCAGGTCATGGAAGCAACCTAAATGCCCATCGACAGATGAATGGATAAAGAAGATGTGGTACATATATACAATGGAATATTACTCAGCCATAAAAAGGAACGAAACTGGGTCATCTGTAGAGACGTGGATGGACCTACAGACTGTCATACAGAGTGAAGTAAGTCAGAAAGAGCAAAACAAATATCGCATATTAGCGCATATATGTGGAACCTAGAAAAATGGTACAGATGAACCAGTTTGCAGGGCCGAAATTGAGACACACATGTAGAGAACAAACGTATGGACACCAAGGGGGGAAAGTGGCAGGGGAGGGGTGGGAATGGTGGTGTGATGAATTGGGAGGTTGGGATTGACATGTATACACTGACGTGTATAAAATGGATGACTAATAAGAACCTGCTGTATAAAAAAATAAATAAAATTCAAAAATAAATTAAAATACTTTGGATATATAAGACAAAATACTATAAATTCTACTATAGTTATAACTTTTGTGTCTATGTATTTAATGTCTTTGGAATGGAAGAAATGTGAATTTTTTTTCTCATACTTTTCTCATCCTCCCAGTCTAAGGCTAGGTAAGTAAACTTTGAATAGAAGTCTACCACAAATTTAAGGAAAAATCTACCATCATAATCATTTTTCTCCATTAAAAATCTAATTGAAATGATTCAGGATACAGTTTCCAATAGAATCTGTCAGATATGATATGCTCTTCCTTCCAAATGCCAGTCTCATCCATTTTCTAACCAAACAATCAAAGCAGGTCAATAGGGAAATAGTATTAAAAAAAAAACTTTTTTTAATCATTAGGGCAACAGACATTATTTCAATAAAATGCACATTTTTTTCCAAAAGCAGGAATCTGTAGTCTTGTCATAACATTTTAAGACCCCTCTGAAGTTTAGAGAGCAAGGATTTTGGAAGAGGAACTGCTACAGTCAGGACAGGAAACAATTAAGACATAAATAAGAATTTCCGCAGAATCAGGTCAAAGTGAGGACACATTTGACATGTCCCAGAGGTGAGAATAACAAATAATGAGGTAATGGGTAGAAGTGGGGGTAGGAGATCTGTTTGGTGGTACAAGAACCTATCTTCAAGTACATGAAAGCTTTGAGTTAAAAGTCATAAAAGTTTTTTTTTTTTTTTAATGCACAAGTACAACAAAATTTCATAAGGACTTTGGGTTGTTGGGTTCCATGGCCAATCCTGAGATTTTGCAGGAGGTGAAGTTATACTATAAGTCTGAGGTAAACTGGGCCTTCTTTTTCTTTAATTACTCAGTGAAGCACTCTCGAGATATTGTATTTAGAAGAAAAAGATCTAATCATTTGAATTTAGGTAATATGCATTCCAGAAGACTGTCAAGCAAACAGACAACCACTCAATAGACACCAAAATCATGAAGACTGCAGTTAAAATGTGCAAAGTAGTCAATATTTCAGTAAGCAGATGTTATAACAAAAAAGGGTTAGTGCTATTTTTGTGATGCTCTATGTATAATTATTGTTACTCACTTTTGAAATGATCACAATCATTCTTTGATTACCAAAAATTTATCTTGAAAGCATGGAGTATACGGTGTGCACTCTTTAGCCATTTCTCTCAATTTTCAAATGAACATAAAAAACACACTGACTTGTAAACACTCTGTAAACCAGCTGATATAGGAAGTGTGGTGAGCGATGGCTAAAAATGCCCTCCGTTTTCTGTGCCAATTCACACATCTGGAGCTTTAAGAGGGCTATTTCAGAAATAAAGAATTTATTTTTGTTGACAGATAACTAAAGGATCCAAGAAGACTTATTCTGAGGAAAACAAGTGACAGCCAAAAAGCAGTGACTAAAGTTTACTGAATCCTGGAATCCTGGATCAGGAAGGAAGCTTGGATATCTTCTCTTCCAATCCTTTTGTTTTAGAGATGACAAAATTAAAGGGACTTACCTAAGTTTACACCACTAGTTAGAGGGCACTATAGGAGAAGATAAGAAGGTTTTAACAATTTTTTTTTTAATTTGGCATGAAAAGCAATGTCTGAAGTATAAGGAAATTTTAAAACAACTAGAATTATACTTAACTCTACTTCCTTCTTTCTAAGCAGGTACCAACTATCAAAAGTAACTTTTCCACCTCATTCTTTTTTGCCTGATTCTTTAAATGTTGGGAGAACATGTGCTGTTAGAGATTTGTTTTTCATCTCCTTCTGGAAGGTAAAACTGACTGGAAAAAAATGGCTATTGAAAAAAAAAAAGGATCTTTCAGCTTACATGACCAGATATTGCCTGAATTCCACAGATAAACATTCATCATTGTTTCTATCGACTTAAGTTACTACGGTGAGTGTTTACAATAAAACTACTTTATAATTATAAAAAAGTTAAAGTAGACATATTTAAACGTTTTTATGAAGGTTAAAGCAAGTTTAGAGGAATTTATCTTTCCTTTTCTTTCTTATCTCACCATTTTTACTCCTCAAAGGCATTTCCTCCTTGTTTTCTTGGTTCTGCTAATTTTAGTGGAGGCATTTAACAAAGAGGACAGCTTTTCTGGTGCAAATAAGCAATCAGATTCTGATTAATAAGCAAAGAGAAAAAACTAATTCTAAATACGCAGTAGGAATCTTATATTTTGGATTATTCGATTTTCTACTGTATATATCTAAGCCACCCCTCTTTCCCATTAGCTTTTGAACTTTCAAATTCTCCAATTTAAACCAAAAAAGCACCTCCTGTTCCCCTCATTCTCCTCCACTGCCGCCCTATATTCCTCTTCCCTTCTGTAGGCAAATTTATCAAAGTATTTGTCTATGCTCACCATTTCTTCACCTCCCTCTGAAGCCTCAACTTTAGCCAAATTCAGCTTCTTCCTCCAGCACTTCACCAAAACAGCTCTGGGTGAAGTTACCAGTGGCTTTCCTCACAACCAAATAAGCACTTTTCAGTCCATATCTTGCAAGATCTCTCAACAGCATTTGGCAACGCTCCCTCTTTCTTGAAATACTCTCTATCTGGTGACCCTGACATCACATTGTCCTGATTTTCTCCCTCCTCTTTTATCATTGATTCTGGGTCTCTCAGCTGCATGTTCAGTCTTCCTCACCTGGCCAATAACGATTTTGCAGTTCCTAAAGTCTCATTCATAGGCCATCTCATCGATACTTTTCCCTAGCCGATCTCATCCATGCCAGTGACTCCAGTTAAAACCTACGCCAGGGCTTCCCTGGTGGCGCAGTGGTTGAGCGTCCGCCTGCCGATGCAGGGGACACGGGATCGTGCCCCGGTCCGGGAGGATCCCACATGCCGTGGAGCGGCTGGGCCCGTGAGCCATGGCCGCTGAGCCTGCGCATCCGGAGCCTGTGCTCCGCAACGGGAGAGGCCCGCGTACCGCAAAAAAAAAAAAAAAAACCTAGGCCAACAGTGACTCACAAATGTACATTTAGCTAAAATGTCTTTAAGTTACATATAGTTCAATATATAAAAGAAAAACTTACCATTTTATCTCTACCCTCCCATCTGGTCCTCTTCCAGAAAAGTACCTACATTCATCCAGTTGCACAATAAAACCTTCGGATTTATCATTACTCATCCTCCCAGCCTCACTCCTCCATTACCTAAACCATCACCAAACCCTAACCATTTTACCTACTAAATACCTCTTGAATCTTTCGACTTTTCCAAATCTCCTCAACCACAACCTTAGTCCTAGCTCTACCATCTTTTATCTCTTAGAGGACTTAGACTATAGAAAGAGCCCTGAACGGTTCTTTCATAATTCGCTATGAACTTCTCTCTAATCCATTCCACACAGGGAGCCATAGTGATTTTTCTGAGACATAAATCTAATTATATCATCTACCAATTAAACCTTTCCAATGACCTCCTACAGCTCGTAGGATAAAGTTGAAATCCTTAAACGTGGACTTTGTTGTCCCGGCATGGACTGGCTTCCACCTATTCCTCCAACAATCCCTAATCCTCTCCACACCTTTTATTTTCTTACTCACCTGCTCACTCTTATCCCATAGGACCTTCCCTCTGTGTCCCTACCCTAGAGTGTTCTTCCCTCTACCCTTTTCTCTGGTTAACTCCTATTCCTCCTTGGCATTTATTTCTGTCTTCCTTACCTTGGGGAAGCCTTGCCTGAATCCCCCAACTACATCATACTCTCTAAGTTGCATTTTCAGCTGCTTAATTTGACTATTTAATCAATTTCTATCATTCCACAAGACTGTTAGCCAAAGGAGGAAAGGACTGCATCTGGTTTTTTGTTTCTCAACCATCCCAGTGCCAAGTGAGTGCCTAAGACATTATGGAAAGAATATTTGTTGAATAAAAGAATATGTGACCAAACTAGAACCTCAGAGCACTGAACCATCAGAACAACCTGCAGTTGTTGGAGATCTGCAAGAAATGGAAGATAAATGTATCCAGTCATTTTGGCTGCTACTGTTCCAGAACATTTCTTTTTCTTAGCACACAAGTGATTATATCTTAGCCAATTGACTTTTTTCTGTTTCAGCACTCATCACTAACATGAATCATTCTGAATTACTGACCAAACTCTAACCAGGCAAGATATTCATAATTGCAGTATATGATTTTTGTTCAGGAAGGAGTTGTTATTCTACTCAATTCAACTGAAAACAATAAGTGTTTCCTGTGTAACTGGTATTACACCATGTGCTATGCTACTGTGCTTGTTTGTTTTCATGTAGTTGTTGTTCTGTTTTATTTTTAAATGTGCTGAAACCAGCTCATCTTTTGCTTTGTGTAATGTAGTTTACTTTCTTAGCTGCCATATAAAGCTTTTTCTTGTTGTTTTTAATTTTTGGCTGTGTTGGGTCTTCATTGCTGCATGTGGGCTTTCTCTAGTTGTGGTGAGCGGGGGCTACTCTTTGCTGTGGTGCCCGGGCTTCTCATTGCGGTGGCTTCTCTTGTTGCGGAGCACTGGCTCTAGGTGCGCAAGTTCAGTACCTGTGGCTCACGGGCTCTAGAGCGTAGGCTCAGTAGTTGTGGCGCACGGGCTAGTTGCTCCGCGGCATGTGGGATCTTCCCGGACCAGGGTTCAAACCCGTGTCCCCTGCATTGGCAGGCAGATTCTTAACCACTGTGCCACCAGGGAAGTCCTGCCATATATCTATATATTTTTTAAATGCTTTATTTTCCACAAAAATAGAAGAGATGTTATCAGATATTCATGTCTCATACGTGGCCTAACATATTTTCAATAGTAGGCATTTAATTTCTCTTTAACATAAACAATTCATAAGCAGTATAACAATTCATAAATTAGATATGGTTAATTCAATTATTTTGATGCATGGAAATTTTTACTGAAGATCTAATTCATCTGCAACACAATATAATCATGAAACAATTAAAGTTGCACTTATTCCATTTATAATTATTTATAATAATATTTCCTATCATTTAATAAGTATCTACTATGTATTAGGTGCTTATCACTAATCTTCAAAACAACCTGTAAAATTAATATAATATAATATATAATATAATGTCATACTTAACAGAGAAGGAGCTTGAAAATGTTAAAGACCAAACAGATGATTGGATGATATCTAACATGTAGTTAAAAATAAGCTGACATAACTATGGAAACACCACTAACACTATTCTCTTAGTCAATCAACAGATATCTAGCGAGTACTTATTGGGTGCAAGACCTCGGGATACCACAAGAAACAAGACACAGTCCTTCACCCTCACCGGAGCTAATAAGTGTACCTTTTAAAACCGGAAGAGGAAGAAATCAGTGTTGCAATTTAAAAGGGAGACTCCAAGACCTTGGTTCTTTAAGGAGCTGTTTTCTAGGATTAAAGAGGTGAGAAAATTCTTATTTTTCATATGCTGGACATGCTCCTCTTCATGACCTTATCAAAGTAAATAGAAATCACATCTTTTTCTGAGAACTTTAAGCAATGAGGCAAGATCCTCACACTCAATACATTCCTGCGAAGAACTGTAAAGTAGAATTTGGCACCCAAATGCTCCTCACGGTTTTCACGAGCTGAGTCTTTGGCATGAGGGCACCAAATTTAGTATGTTACTACGAGGTTATTTCAACAGTCAGAAATTGATGATTTGTAATACAACCAACTCAACATGCAGCTCCTTAGGGGATAAGAGGGTTTCTCTTGGGAAAATATTTTGAAACGATTCTGTAACTTATTATTTTAGAATTCAGTGATTATATGAAGTAACAAGATAAAAATGTACATTTCTTGGACAGCTAAGAGACTGAAATATTTGGGTTGGCAACCGAATGTTCTAAGTAAGTCAAAGGCCCTATAGCTTCTGTCAGCTTGTGGCCAATAACTATGGGAAAGAAATTCCACAAGTTCAACTATGACCCCTCCTACCTTTAAAACCCTACTATTTGACATTCAGCTGTGTGACTTTTTTGTAAAGTCCAGTGTGTCATATACTATTAAGGTATACTCACTTCTTTCTAATGCAAGACACACATACATTGTTCCTTCAATAGTAAGCAAAGATTTCTAGCTGCTTCCAGAAATAGACAGTGAATCTTAATGGAGAATGGAAACAATTGCCAAACTGATTAATATTCTAAAAGCTAAGGTTCTAATCTAACAATTCCTACTCTAAATGTAGGACATTACTTTCATTTTACTTACAAAAGTCATATCTTGGCACTGTTATTACAACACTTTTTAAAAATTAATGCCCCTCATACATTCAGTTAAGACATAGCTAAATACATAATTTGGGCCTGAGACTGTGGCTGCCTTTCAGACTTGTTAGAATACCCCTACTATTTTCAACACGATTTTTTAAAGTTTTCTCCTTTTAGAAAGAGAAACCAAAAATGGCAAGAGGATCTATCAAACAAAGACTAAACCCTGGATAATTAAGGCACTCATACATAACATTTCCCGGGGCTGTCTACTTATCAAGAAGTTTTACAGAAATCAAATAACAACATTGGTGGTGGTAAATTAACACCATTAAAGTCAGAAATTATTAGCATTTGAAATACATGGATATTACTTACCTAAATACAGTTAATGGCTCAATCTTCTGATAGTTCCTAAAAACTGAATTAACTGGTTCTGAACTATTTTTGAGGTCAGTATATGGTTCATCTGCACAAGACACTCCAATTAGTAGTATCTCTCATTACACGTAGTGATTCTTAACATAGGGGAGGGTAAGGGAATGCAACCCTTAACCCCCATGTGGAGTACATAAGAATCTCCTTAGAGGCACATATTATTTGAAAAATGCCCCCTCTAAAACTTAAATGATTCTTAAAATGCTTCACCATTCCCTGTTTTGAAAATTTCCAGTTTCAATATCTGATATCAATCGTCTACTGATATTAATCAGCATTTTAAATGTTAGTTAAAATAATTCTTAATGATTTAGACACTTTTATTTTAAGGCATCTGTGATAGAGAGAATAATGGTCCCCTAAAGATGTCCATATCCTAATCCTCAGAACCTGAAAATATGTTACCTTGCATGGCAAAAGGGACTCTGCAGATGTGATTAAGGATCTAGAGATAGGGAGATTATCCTAGATTTTTCAGGTAGGCCCTATGTATTCCCCAGAGCTCTTACAAGAGGGAGGCAAGTAGGTCAGAGTCAAAGGAGGAGATATGACTACGGAAGGAAAGTTGGAGTGATGCAAGGGGCAAGTGGCCTCTAAAAGCTGGAAAAGGCAAGGAAATGGATTCTCCCATAGAATCTCCAGAATAAACACAGCCCTGCTGTTACTTTGATATTTGGACTTCTGTCCTCCAGAACTGTAACATAATAAGTATTGTTTTAAGCCACTAAGTTTGTGGTAATTTGTTACAGCAACAATAGGAAACTAATACAGTACCACTATGTCAAGAATTGTAGGGCTTCCCTGGTGGCGCAGTGGTTGAGAGTCCGCCTGCCGATGCAGGGGAGGCGGGTTCGTGCCCCGGTCTGGGAGGATCCCGCATGCTGTGGAGCGGCTGGGCCCATGACCCAAGGCCGCTGGGTCTGCGCGTCTGGAGCCTGTGCTCCGCGGCGGGAGAGGCCACAGCAGTGAGAGGCCCACGTACCGCAAAAAATAATAATAAGCCTTTAAGGAAGTAATTAAGGTTAAGCAAGGTCATAAGGGTGGGGCCCTAATCTGATTGGATTGGTATCCATATAAGAAGAGGAAGAGACACCAGAGATTCTTTAAAAAAAAAAAAAAAAAAAGAATTGTAAAATCTATCAGAGCCATGCTAGAACTGACATAAATTGCTAACTTGTGACAACCTGAACTTATCTAGACAAAACCATTAAAAAAAAGGTGTTGAAATCACAGCCATTAGTAGGTTACTTTTTCAATGAAATGCTGGCTCCTTTTATATACTAGATCGTATATTCTTAATTCTAGACACTGAAAATATTGCAATAAAATGTATTATTAATAATAACTATAAAATTGCTTTAAAGTAATATACTATTGATCACCCATTTTTTAAAATCCATTCCTGTTAATAATCATAGTAAGTTTGCTGTAGTGTGAGGGGGTGATCTTGACCCACCAGTGGTTGGCAGGTGATGTCACTGCAGCCCCAACCATGAATTACTAATATGAGGTGTAGTCACAGGGAGGATTGTGATGTGATTGCAGACTAAGGGAAAATTCCCAGTGGAAACCATTCTCAGTTATGTCTGTCTTTTAGCACGTAACAATCACTTTGAGAGATTTAATGATATCATAACAGCATTAGTTAAACCATAATAATGGAAATAAAAACCAAGAAAATGCACAAAGAAAATGCTGAACTGAATGTGTCAAATTTATATACTGACATCATGCCATTTTGGAACCAAGACATTTAAATACTACATCTATCATTAATTCAAACAGCTCCTTAGCACTGACATGGTGGAGAAATTATTTTCTACTCAAAATGATGACAGTACTTAGCCACCAACAATAACTAATAGGACACTTTGAACAGTTTTCCTTATAGTCATGAAGGACTTATGTCAGTCCATTAACATTTTATCTCTATATCTCACTTACCACAAGACTGTGATTGGGAATACAGTTTGTGGTTATAGAGTCGATGAATGTTAAATGGTCCATGCAAGTAAAAATAATTGCTCTTAGTAGCATAGTGATGGCCCCTTACCAAGAAAGCCAAGCAATTTTATCACCATACCACCTTCAGAGTTGTCCTTCTAAAATGACTTCTATACTTCCACTGCATGGCTTTTGAGTATTTATTATAGCTATTTTTCATGTCTATTTACTCATCTCTGTACCCTCATTGCCTGTAACACAGTAGGCATTTTATAAATGTTTATTCAATTAATCCACCTACCCATCAGTACCCTTCAACCACATTTTGGCCTACACCTGGGTGAAGCATCTCCCACAGCAAAGGACAGCAAAATCACCTGTGCAAGCTCAGGATTTATATGGGTTCACAGCTATTTAGGATTATCCTGAACCTTCGTGACATGTTAAAAATTACATCATTCAATTGGAATATATGAACCAATTTGCTATATGAACTAATTCAGTCCTTCTGAGTACTCCGTTTTTCTTAAACATAAGACAAATATACTCCTAGGCAGCTAATGGTTCAAAAATTACTGAATAAAATCAGCAAAAAAGTATTAAGAAAAAATGAATTCACCTGGTTTTAAGCATTAACTAAGTTTTTGTTTCCAAACAAGTGGTTATATATATTAACAGTTAACTGCAGTGCTCTAAGGCAAAGATCTTTTCTAGCTTTCTTCACTACTAGAATAAGAAAACTACATAAGATCCTTGGGCAATGATTTGGTTTATTAGCTACAGCACAGTTTTTATTGACAAAATTAGAACACTACTAGGAAACCAAATCAGCATCTTAACTCTTGAACCACATAAAATCTTAAATAGCACCAAAAAAATGAAGATTAAGGCCAGGTAAATATGAGCAGATGTACTTATGCCCGTTGAGTGGCATCTAATATTTATCTGTGGGCTAAGGGAAAAAAGACTTCTACACAAAGCAGCTATGCCAACTATTAATAGCTGGAATAAAGTAACTGGACAGAGAATTGAAGACAGGCTCATAAGAGTAAATGGAATAGAATTTTGAGAACATAATCTGGCAACTAGAAAAAGCTAAGGTTTTTTTTTTTTTTAATTGAAGTATAGTTGATTTACAATGTTGTGTTAGCTTCTGGTGTACAACAAAGTGGTTCGCTTATACATATATATACATACTTTTTCATATTCTTTTCCATCCCTGTCCTATACAGTAGGGCCTTGTTGTTTACCTATTTTATATATAGTAGTTTGTATCTGCTAATCCCAAACTCCTTATTTATTTCTCCTCCCAACCCTTCCCCTTTGGTAACCATAAATTTGTTTTCTATGTCTGTGACTCTGTTTCTGTTTTGTAAATAAGTTCATTTCTGTCATATTTTAGGTTCCATATATAAGTGATATCATATGATATTTGTCTTTCTCTTTCTGACTTACTTTGCTTAGTATGATAATCTCTAGGGCCATCCATGTAGCTGCAAATGGCATCATTTCATCCTTTTTTATGGCTGAGTAGTATTCCATTGTATACATGTACCACATCTTCTTTATCCATTCACCTGTCAATGGACATTTAGGTTTCTTCCATGTCTTGGCTATTGTAAAAAGTGCTGAGAAAAAGCTAAGTTTTAAATTAAGGGTTCATTTTTTTTAATATCCTCAATGATAAAGATATGGGGTTCAGAAACTATGAAAAATAATTCTCAAAATCCATTTAAATCTCTGCATTAAAGAGGTATAGCTCATTGCTTTTTTTTTTTTAACTTACTCTTGTTATGAGGGACCCTAACTCTTCTTCCTTTCCCAACTCTGATCTTTTTAAATCTTTCTGAATAATCACAATCCTTCATGTTTCTGATTTCAACTTTAATAGTTTTTTCAGTCTTGCACTGGGGTTTTTGAAAATTACTTGAATAAAAATAAGTTTACTATAAAGACATTCTTTCTAAGCTCAGATGGGAGCAGATGCTACTTCAAAGTCTGTTTATTCTTTGTGAACTCACTCTCATTGTCAGGATAAGAGCATTAAAATTTCCCTCCACATTCCAAGTTTTAACATAGCCCATCTCACTCTACAATGTTAATAACCAGTTAATATAAGCTCTTTTCACCTAAAAATTTTCTGAATCTCATTATACTTTTCTTTTTGTTTTATTCACATAACAGTAAATATTTACTGAGGAACTACAATATGCCAGACAGTGTACTAGCCATGAACAAGATAAAGTCTCCGTCCTTGAGTGTATTGAGACAGATGAAAGTGAAAATAGGCTGTGGATTTCAGTAGGACAAATGCTCTGCAGGTGGTAAAGGGCGCTCACAGGAGGCAGCTCCTATATCTACAGGTCAAGGAGGTTAGGTCTTGGTATGAGTAGCATGATTCCAAAGTATGGGTAGGAGCTTCTCAAGCAAAACAATTTCACATTAATTAAGACAGAGGCTTGGAAGTGAAGAAAAAAATAAGTTTGGAAAAGTGTGAATAGGATAATAGGTGCACATTTTGTGACAGAGGTAATAGAAATAAATGATGCTGGACCTTACATACCATGCTAGTCTCTCAAAAGAAATAAGTGAGTAAGGGCTCGTGTGCTATGTGAAGGACTCTCTGAGGAAAAAGCTAACCATAACCTCCCATTTCCCCTCAACCCAGGGCAGTATCACCTCTGCAGAAGACATTTGGAAAAGTGTGGGGCATTTTTTGGTTAGCACAATGGGGATCACACCAAGTCTGAGGTTCCCACCAGGTCTACCCGATCACAAAGCCCTGCTCCTTCCAGGAGTCAGGATAAAGCTGTGGTATGAAAGCCAAGCACAAAACGCAGTGTGTTAGAAAGGACGACGGTCAGTAGCATCACAGTCTACAAAAAAGGCAAGGAGAACGAGACTGACCAAATCACTGTTTGCTTTGGCAGCAAGCATGTTGTTGGCAACCGCTGGAGAATAGTAGCTTTTTTTTGACAAGGAATACAGGAAGGGGTGATTAGGAAGTGGAAGTTTCAAGTAGATTTAAAATGTGCTTTCAATAAATGTGACAATGAAGGAATGCATGATATTAAAGTAGCAGTTTGAGAGAGCTGTTGCATTGTAGCTGCAAATTTTTGTTCTTACTGTTGTTTTGATCAGGAGACTAGGATATGGTGTGTGTGTGTGTGTGTTTCACAAATGATAGGAGAAACTGTTTGCAAGAGCCCATCAAAACTGACTGAAGAACAGTGTCTCAGAGGAATGGAACTAGAACAGATATTTTTCTAGGAAATATGGATCTGACAAATATTCAAGTATTGAAGATCTCTCAAACAGAAAGACTCAGGCAGATTCTATAGTTCTTAGCAGGTAGAGCCTAGAGATGGGACCAAAAAAAAAAGAAAAAGAAAAAGCATAGAATTAAAGACTACACCAGCAAGCTGTAAACTCATAGATTATCTCTGACCCTGGAACAGAGACTCTTCCTGAGCCCACAGGAGCTAAGAGATAGCAAATAAAATTGCCTCTGCCAATAGCCAGGACAAAGTCCTAGAAAATATTAAAAGAACATCACGAGGTACATCGAGTATAATCACAAGGCCACAATCACAGAAATGGTCTCCACTCAGAAACATGGTAGAGAAAACAGCCAGGTCATATATCATTCTTTAGATTGCCACCACAATTGGTGGCATAATTGAGTTAAAATTTACAATATTTCTGTGGTGTGGAACATTTACAGTATTTCTGTTGCACAAAATCACAAAGTAATCAGCGTACATGACATGCTTCCTAATTAATGTAATCAGGCATGCTTTATCATGTCATAGTGAGAATACGGTGATTTCCAAACGCAACCTGACCTATGCTGAGGTCTGGATGCCAATGTCCTGTTAACCCTCCCTGTAGCTATTGCCAGTGTCTCTGTGATTACTAGAGAGGGCACCACAAACCACCTGAAACTTAAGACCCAAAGAGCTAACTCTTTTTTCACACACCCTTGTTCATTCTGTTAACTAACAGAAAACCCATCCACCCAGCTGCTGAAGCTAAGAACATAAAATAAATGCCTTTCAAGTCACATTAATATACAGTAAGGTACCAGTGTTTCTGATGGCTTTTTATTGCTTTACTCATATCAAATACTATACGTGAATTTTAATTTTATAAAAGTAACTTACAAGTCTTTGGGAATTTCTAATAAAAACAAATGTAGTTAAAGGGTTTTATTTCTCTATCTCAAAATGCCTATAAAGCTTTATTTCATAATATTTCAGAAAATCTTAGGTTAACCAAATACTTTGAATTTGTTGCTTTATTATATAGGTATAAAAAGGCAAATAAAAATAATCAAATCCCCATGATTTCTTCAAACTAAGTATGGAATATTTTTACTGACTACATTACTTGAACTATTTTTTTCTGAATATATTTTTTAATATCCATTAAAAGAACTGCATCTGGGGGCAACATTTTTTCACAAAATGAAACAAAAGCTCTGTTCTTCTGAGAGGAGACTTGGGCATACCAATGTACAACTCAAGAGAGCTCAGGAAATGTTTTACTGATATTCCATTATCCCTTGAGACACTTAACTTCAGCTCATGAAAATACCAGTGCCTAAGGGATGAAAATTACAATGGCTTCCTGCAAAAGCCCCCTCTAGGCTATGGGACTAATTTAAACAATATGCATAACTCCAACCAAACCACTAGCATAAGCTAAAACATCTATTATTTAAAAAGCTGATCTGTGCATTTATCTGTCAGTACTAAATCTTTTCTTTTAGGTTCCCCATGTTTTACATGTTCCACAAAAATAAAAAGAAACTATCATGTATTCTAATGTAATATTAATTTACATTTACACTGTCTCTCTTTTTCTTTTTCCTTTTCTTTTTTCTTTTTTTTTTTTTTTTTTTTGGAGAAGGAGAAAGGGGAGGGGAAGGCTGGGCACAGTGCCTTACATATGTATGTACAGATGTGTTGAACTGGGTTTTTTTTTTTTTTTTTTTTTTTTGTGGTACGCGGGCCTCTCACTGTTGTGGCCTCTCCCGTTGCGGAGCACAGGCTCCGGATGCGCAGGCTCAGCAGCCATGGCTCACGGGCCCAGCCGCTCCGCGGCATATGGGATCCTCCCAGACCGGGGCACGAACCCGTATCCCCTGCATCGGCAGGCGGACTCTCAACCACTGCGCCACCAGGGAGGCCCTGAACTGGGTATTTTATCATGGCATTTGAATAAATGCATAAATGAAGCTATGTCCTCTTTCTGTCTGTTGGCATTAGAGAAATGCCAAAACTTTGAAGTAGTCCATAAAGTCTATCAGGAACAAAAAAATCAAAATAAAAGGCAATATCATACATTTCAAACTTACCAAACCGTCAGCCTAAAATTAATTTAATGTAGTTCACTGGGTTATGGCCTTTAGGAGAGAGCAAGCTAAGCTGATGTTTAATATGGACAGACTTGCTACTTTGGATATCAGTACTTGGGGGTGAGCAAGTGGGAGAAAGGTTTAGTATATATTAGTCCAAACATACACTCTGAATCCAAATACTTGGGCCTGAATTCTAGCTACCATTTACCTGCTATTTGGCCTTCAATAAGTCACCTGACTTCTCAGAGCTTTGCCTTATTACCTGTAATTTGGTATAAAGAAACAAACAATCTCATAGAATTAAAAGAGAAAATGCACGTTAGCCCAATGGATGTTAGTTTCCTTCCTTATCTCTTCCCCAGCATTTGTTCCTTGTGCCCTGAGATATGCAGATAAAATATATTGTACCATTTTGCTGAGGATTTCAGTCACAGAGAGAAAAGGACTTGCCAAGGAGAGCTGAAAAATGGCAATGGAAGTGTTCAGGATTTTTGAGGCTTTACATGGCAGCTGATCTTACAATATTAGCATACCATGTGCTTTGGTCAAGCGGTGTCCCTGGGCCCTGGGTGTGCTTCTGCCAGTCTCTCCAGACTCTAATTCGGTGTGGCATGCACCTGCCTTCTTCTGATTCCCACCCTCCCAGCCCAGAGTAAGAAACCAAGCCAAGTTGGAGTTTATAGCAGCTTCTGAAAAGGGCATTCTCTTGCTACCTTCAAGCCTAGTCTTAACCTAATTCCTCTCATAACTGATAGAGGGGGTATCTCAGAAAGTATATCTTTTCTATCTGCCTCCTAGGCAAATTTGTTATCAAGAAAACTTACATATAACACCCAACCACACACACATGCACACATTCACCTCATAGGTTCAAATTTAAAGAAGTGTATTTTAACTTGTGAAATTACACTAAAAAGAGGAAGAGAAAGAGAAAACATTGAAAAGCAAAGTCATCTCATATTGCCAGAGGCAAGTTAAAAAAGCATGTTCCTTCATTCCATGTTTAACTTATAACAAGCCAAGCCTAGAGGGAAAAGGGCTCCCTATGCATGTTGGCAGATGCAGCATTGGGGTGACACATAGTTTAGGATATACTGATGCTAACCACAAATGGGAAATTAGGCCATCACAACGACCCAAACCTAGAGACTGGGAAAAATTCAATAGTTTTAATTTGGTTCTGCCATATTTGATTTATATGAAAGCTTCATGTTGGCTTGGTATCTGGAAATGTGTCCTTCTTCAAATAGTTTTAGCATTAATAATTTGCAGATCAAAATCTGTGGTTGAATACATCTTTAAGAGGGTATTTACAGCTAGCAAAGATTTGCACAACGCTACATCACAACTGCTGGAATCAGACGGAGCAGTAGAACAGATTTCCAAGGAAGTCAAAGAAAGCCAAGATGCAAGAGAATCCCAGATGAGGCAAAGGGAGCCAAGACACCATTTTTAATACAAAGCCCAGCCTCCCTTTGCCTATGTGAATTTTCATCTTAAAACAAAATTAGGATTATTTCTTATTGGCCAAAGAGTGAGTGCCCTACAAAGAAATAAATGACAGAAAAAAAAAAAAAAAGGAAAATCAATGTTAATAGGGAAAAAATCAGGCTAAATACAAAGTAACAGGCATGCAGAGAGAACATGGAAGAATATGTATCACATAAACTCAATTTCCAAATACAGTTTTCTGCATTTCCATGGAAAACCTCATGTTAGGGAAAATGATTTCTGGGCCTTCAATTTGAAAACCAGAAGAGGCCTCCTTGGAGCCAGATAAATAACAACATTGTCACAAAGGCATTTTTCTTCAAAAATATCTCAAAATGTCTTACAGACATCTCTGTGTTTATTGGCATGGGACTCCCTGAGATACACACGTAGCATTTTACTGATGGAGGATTTCAATCACAGAAAAAATTGCCACTTGCCAACAATAGCTGATAAGTGGAGACAGGACTAGGCACAAGGTCATCCAGTGTATAGAACAGATATCTATCCAAGAGGCAATGCTGTTTCAAAGGCAAGTACATTCACAATAGAATGACTTAAAATCCTGCAAGTGAAGAGAATTATCCATGTATTTTAAAACATCCCACTGAAGAAGATGAATCTTTCTCAGAATTGTCCTAGGATTTGTTCATGTTAATGAAGTGTTTGATTTTTAAGGACAGAAAGTCTATCAGCCACAAACTGAATCACATTACATTTGTTGTGCTGAAAAACTATTTTCCCTATTTGGCCATCAAAATGGATTTACTGGACTTCTGAGGGAAGATGGCAGAATAAAGTCAAATTCACTTTTAAAATATATATCTGCTTTGAGAAATACATATAATGCATGGAAAGGAGAACTCTGAATTAGTTGAGCAGTTTTCAATATTTTGTCTGCTATACATTGGACTTCTAAGGAAAATTAGCAGTTTGAAGCCAGATCACAGAATCATCCTTCCCACAAGCCTAACAAATGAAAGAAAAAAAATAGGCTAAAACTAACCAAGAAATTTATCACAGCAATCAAATAAAGTAGGAGGCACAATCTTAATGCCATTTTCTTTTTAAGAAGCATGTCCAGCCAATGTTTTCTTAGGTCAGTCTTCCAAGGCAATAGAAATAAAAGCAAAAATAAACAAATGGGACCTAATCAAACTTATAAGCTTTTGCACACCAAAAGAAACCATAAACAAAAGGAAAAGACAACCTATGGACTGAGAGAAAATATCTGCAAATGATGCAGCCGACAAGGGCTTAATTTCCAAAGTATAAAAACAGCTCATACAACTGAAAAACAAAAAGACAAGCAGCCCAATTGAAAAATGGGCAGAAGACCTAAGTAGACATTTCTCCAAAGAAGACATACAGATGGCCAATAGGCACATGAAAAGATATTCAACATCGCTAATTATTAAGAGAAATGCAAACCAAAACTACAATGAGGTACCACCACACACCAGTCAGAATGGCCTTCATTAAAAAGTCTACAAATAAATGCTGGAGAGGGTGTGAAGAAAAGGGAACCCTCCTACACTGTTGATGGGAATGTAAATTGGTGCAGCCACTATGGAAAATAGTATGGAGGTTCCTCAAAAAACTAAAAATAGAGTTGCTATATGATCCAGCAATCCCACTCCTGGACATATATCCAGACAAAACTATAATTCTACATTCATAGCAGCACTATTTACAGTAGCCAAGACACGGAAACAACCTAAATGTCCATCAACAGATGAATGGATAAATAAAATGTGGTACATATATACAATGGAATATTAGTCAGTCATAAAAAAGAATGAAATAATGCCATTTTCAGCTACATGGATGGACCTAGAGATTATCATACTAAGTGAACTAAGTCAGAAAGAGAAAGACAAATACCATATGAAATCACTTATATGTGGAATCTAAAATACAACACAAATGAACATATCTATGAAACAGAAACAGACTCACAGATATGGAGAACAGACTTGTGGTTGCCAAGGGGGAGGAGGGTGGGGAAGGAAAGGATTGGGAGTTTGGGATTAGCAGATGCAAACTATTATATATAGAATGGATAAACAACAAGGTCCTACTGTATAGCACAGGGAGCTATATTCAATATCCTGTGATAAACCATAATGGAAAAGAATATGAAAAAGAATAGATATATGTATAACTGAATCACTTTGTTGTACAGCAGAAACTAACACAACATTGTATTTCAACTGTACTTCAACTCAAAAAAATTTTTAAAAAGGAAACACTGCCAGAGGGGAGAAAAAGTAAAGGTTCTAGAAAGTAGCTTAGTCATCCTAAACCACATTCTACATATACCAGAGCAGTAAGTAGTGACAAATTCCCAAGTTTTCCACTAATATCTCCAATTATTTTTTTTAAAAAGCAGCTTAAGCAATCCTAGACCAAACAATGCATTTCCAGATACTTATTCAAGAGAAATGAAAACATATGTCCACAAAAGGACTTATACAAAAATATTCATAATACTCAAAAACTAGAAGTGGCTTCCCTGGTGGCGCAGTGGTTGGGAGTCCGCCTGCTGATGCGGGGGACGCGGGTTCATGCCCCGGTCCAGGGGGATCCCATATGCCGCAGAGCGGCTGGGCCCGTAAGCCATAGTCGCTGGGCCTGCGTGTCCAGAGCCTGTGCTCCGCAGCGGGAGAGGCCACAGCAGTGAGAGGCCCACATACCGCAAAAAAAAAAAAAAAAAAAAAAAAAAAAAAAAAACTAGAAGCAACCCAAATGTCCATCAACATAAGAATGAATAAATAAATTGTGGTATAATCATATAACTGAATATTACTTAGTCATGAAAAAGGAATTCATACATGCAAAAAGAAATTGTATCATGAAAAACACTAAATTGAATGAAAGAAGTCAGTCACAAATGAATACATATTCTTTTGACTTCACTTATATGCAAAACTAATCCATGATGACAGTTATGAGAAAAATGGTAGGATGATTGGCAGAGAAGGAACATAAGGGAACATTCTGAGTAAATGGAAAAGTTCACTACTTTGATTGCCCTAAAGGTTACATAGTGTAAACATCTGTCAAACTCATCAAACTATAATCTTAAGATGTGTACATTTTACTGTATGTAAAGTATACTATAATTATTTTTTTAATCCAAAATAAATGAATAAAAGCAGCTGCTGAGGGGATAGGGAGACAGCCCAGGAAAAAGATATAGAAAACCCCTCACATGAACAAAGCCTCCCTACCACCACAGGGTCTCACAGGTTCAGAAATTTCCACTCAGTTGTCCAATGAGAACTATCAAAACCAACCCACTAAACTTCCATCAGTAAAGAGGGATTGGCAGAAGGAAAAATAAAAGGGAAAATAAGATGATTTTCTGAGGGGACAGGAGATGCTTCAGAGAGAAACACACAGAGGTCTCATAGAAGTCCTGACACCTCTTTGAATTAACAGGCTATGGCCAAAACCCAGAGTTGTCGCTTCATGAACTGGAGAAAGGTCTCAAACCCCCCAAAATAAAAAAGTTCTCCCAAATAGGTGAAGGAAACTCTAGCCCGTGTATTTTCATTGGCCTTTAGGCAAACAGAGATTGGTCACCTTAGCCAGCCAGTCCCTTGCGAGTTCTACTATCCTCCATCCTCACGCTGTCAAAAAAAAGCATATTGAAGACTCAATATATCCAGTCCCAGAAGAGTAGTAAAGGTCATGACAAACAGGCCTCAAATAGGGTGAAGACAAGAGAATTGAACAAGGCCATATCACAATCAATTAGAGGCTGATGGAGCTGCCTGCATCTAACGTGAATAAGCTGTAAAGGAATGGCATGTTGCACCAGAATTGCGTATACTGGAATCCCACTTTAACACTGTGTCAAACATCTGAATTTGAATGATCTTTTATAATAAAACTATAAGATTATGGAGAGTAAGTTATTAAACACAACCAATAAATGCCTACTTTGAGATATCAGAAGATGAATTGCTCTGAGTCGATGTTGTAGAACAGAGGCAGGAGAGGAGACAGCAAGAAACCAACCTGTATACTCTTCTCTTCCTCCCCACCTCTCTATGTCCTTATCTATCCAAAGGGAAAAAGTAGAAATGAGGGATGGGAAAAGGCACTGGAACTTAAAGGAATTCCTGAGTACTGAAAATTATGCAAAATAAGGCTATAATAATAAATATTTTCCTGTATTGACCTACTGATTTCATATTTACACTTGAATGGTAAGTCAAAAGAGTAAAACAAGCAGTATGACTGCACTCTCGTACTTATTTTTTAACTGGCTATGCACAAACCATACTTTCAAAGGCAGTGCAGACCCTATTTTTGACAATAAACAATAATACAACAAAGTGGGGTTCACCAAATGAAAACAGAAATTACTGAAATAAAATCTGTAAAGTCTTACAAAAAGTGAGTATTCCACCAGGAACAAGATAAAAGAAAACCAAGCATCCTAAATAAGCAACCAGAAGACGTGCCATTTATATTAAGCATTTTGATGTAATCATACTGTCATCCTAGAATAAGTGAAGTATTTGTGGATGCTAAAAGCTTATGTATTTTGCCCACTCTCAAAATAATCTTATTTATTTTACCAAGCTTTCAAAACTATTTACCCCCAGCAGAGACCTAATGAAATGAGCTTCATCCTTAGTGAGATTGTTTTAATCAGAGAAAAAGGAAGCTATGAGAATGTAATTGTTTAAAAAGAGATTTGTATTTACTTGTATTTACTCCACTTTATAGTATGGCTATGTTCATTGAGTGAGGAAGGAGGTAAGAAAGGAAGGAGCTGAGGCAAGGAGGGAAAAAAGGGAGGGGGGAGGGAGGGAGGGAGAAACAGAGAGAAAAACATATACAATTATTACTGATACTGAAAGTTAATCACCTCCTCAAGGGCATGTTCCTCACTTGCCCAAATGTGGGAAAATTCAATGACAACAATGGACATTCCACCGAAACAGTGAAGAAAGCATATGGCCCCTAAAAACAATCTAATTAAAATGCAGAAAGACAGCTCAGCTCTCCAATTATTAAATATACAAAAGAGACCTTTTAAAGGTTCATAAACAACTCTAAAAAGAAAACTAGAGTTTACAAAGAATTTAAATATGAAAATAAACTAGACCTAATAATAAATATAAACAGGAAATACCAATGGCTGATCACTTAGTAAACCATATGCTCTGAGCCGTGAGTTGGGTCACTTTAAAAAACAAACCCAAACTTTACAGTATTACATTTCAACATATAGAACAGTCAATAAAACCTGCAGGGAAAAAAACACCTTCTCTCTCCATCCAGTTCCTACAAGCTTGTCAATTACTGGAGGGTACAGCAGAGGTTGAGGAACACAGCTGATCTCTTTCAACAATGTTAAGGCTTTCACCAGCCCAGCCTAATAAACACATGTTCCCAATAACTTCTCCAATGAATAAGCCCCTTTCAAAAGAGAAACAGGACTCACATGAACACTAACCTCTTGATTAGAAAGCACATACTTAGCCAGTGGACTGTGAAGGTCTCCCCCAATTCGCATGCTTCAGGCTACATTCCTAATCAATTAGTTACATCAAATCCCTTTTTGTTTCCCTCCAGTGGCTTTTTGCCACCCTGTTACTTGACTCCTAAGCAAATGCCTCACCTGGCTTTCATCCAGATTCCCTGCAAAGCTTGCCCTTCCCAGACCATGGGAGCCAGCCTCTAGAGATGTGACTAGCCTTCTAGAACTTCTACAGTATGGTAGAGAAATGTTTTCAAAACAATTCTGCAGAGCAACTGAGGCGTTTGGAATATTTGTTCAACTGAAGAATCTGAAAGATACTGAAGAGAAGTATCTTTCTTTTATCTACTCCAGAACTGCTCCCGGAAGAGCATATTCAGCTGAAAACAAAGATATCCAGGTTATAATCTCAGTTTAGTCATTAAAAGCTACCTGACCTTGGGCATCTGCCCTTGGCATCTCTGAAGCTCATATTCTTTATCTACAAAGTCGGTGAATTTTGGTAAATCCATTTCTATTTTAAAACGTTATTAATTTGTGAAACAGGACATCCAAGACATGATCTGTTGCCTTCAATTACACTTTATCCTGTTCTCATTTTAAATAAATGTTCAAGCCCTACCACCACCCCCCAAACCTCATCCCTGAGAGATCACTTGATGCCTAATGATGCATTCTAACCATTCATAATTCCCACTGTGTTCTTTAATACCCTAAGAATCAGAATTAATCTGAATGTGTTTCTACTGACAATGTGATTGATGCTCAATAATACCAGCAACTTTCCTACCAGCATTTACAATCATGACTTTGCCATTTTACCTTCTATTCTACCCCTCCTTCCAATCTCCAAGTCTGGATTAAAACAACTGTTTCCTTTCAAGAGTCACTGAGCATTGCCAAGGGGAATCACATAAATATGCTAATTGGATCCATCACAGATTTATTAGATTCAACGTCAGCTGCTCAACAATCCATTAACTTATTTCTCCTCTGCTCCGTTTTCCACTGCCTACAAGTAGTTATTCCAAATCTTTATCACTCACTTCAAGCACTAGACTCCCTGCTTCTGCCCTCCTCATTCCCAGTGGACAACTGTCAGGAAAAAAAAAAAAAAATCGATGACTTTAGCCAAGAACCCCCTCAATTGCCCTCCCTTTGATTTACATTGTATCCATTCTTCCCACCTTCCCTCCTGCAGTAGACCAACTACTGTTAGTGATGCTTCTTCTCCAAAGGTATACACTCCTTCTTCAAGTGAACTCACAGGCAACTTTTCACATCTCTTCCAAAGGTATACACTCCTTCTTCAAGTGAACTCACAGGCAACTTTTCACATCTCTTCCAAAGCTATCAATCACATCTTCCATTTCTTTTATCAGTGTTTCTCTTCCACTCCATAGCCTTTTTTCTCACCTGCCTGGGATATGCACTCAAAACTCCCCCAAACTGTGAATAACAAATTCTCTCCCATTACACTTTCTTAAGGTTAGAGGGGTCTGGGAAATGTAGTTTCTGGCTGAGCATCTGCATCCCAGTGATTCTTCCACAGTATGGAACAAAAAGCACAACTTTTCAGAAAATGGCAAGTTGTCTCTATAACACTGTATCTCTCATTAGGTTTGGCACTTAGCTTTCCTGACTCCTTTCAGCGACTCTTTTACTAAATCTTCCTCTTCTCAGACTCACAATTTAAGATTCTACCCTTGGCTTTCCTTCTTGCTCTCCAAGCCCTGCTTGGATTAGATTATCAGCTCCATAACTGTGCCTATCACCCTTATATGAAATCTTTCACAGCTCTAACTCCAGGCTTAACCTTTTCCCTAACTCTAATATCACATTTTAACACTACCATTCTGAATCATCCACAAGCAACTCAACATGGCAGTATCAGGATGCTTTAGCTTACAAGTAGTAGGAAACTTCTACTCATTGTATCTTAGACCATAAGCAAATTTACAGCCCCATGAGGTACAGCAGGCTACAGGCACTGCTGAGATATACATCAAGGCTCTGAATCCTTTTCTCTGCCCTTTTTTTTTTTTTTTTTGGCCCTGCCCTCCTCTGCATTGGCTTTATCCTCAAGCTGATGGCAAGATGAATGCAACAATTCTAGGTGTAATATTCAAACATAACATCATCCATAAATGAAGGGTTTCACTTCCCTAAGAGAAAAACATTACAGAAGTCCCATTGAAAGAGATCCATGTTTATTTCTAAACCAATCACTGGCAAATGGAATGAGAGTACCATACTTAGTTTAGAACAGGGTTTCTCAACCTTGGACCTACTGACATTTAGGGCCAGATAATTCTTTCCTGTAGGGGGCTATTCTATGCATTGTAGAATGTTCAGCAGCATCCATGGCCTCTACCCACTACATGCCAATAGAATTTGCCACTCTTGACAACCAAAAATGTCTTCAGACATTGCCAAATATCCCCTGGGAGGCAAAATCACCACTGTCTGAGAACTCCTGGCTTAGACTAACCATGATATATCCTTAGAACACAAGTACTGGAAAGGTCATCTCTTAAGAAAGGAGATAGGAAATTAAAGTTGACTAGGCAACCAATAGTGGCCACTGCAATGTCCAAAAACAAACTTGTTTTCTACTTCCCATGTCCAAAATGTATTTCTCCTCCTGAATTTCTGATATTGATGAACATACCACTATCTAGATACTCAGTGGCCCAAAATGAGAACAACGGCCCAAACTAAGAACTCTAGCATCATCTTTATACCTTCCTTATTTCCCATATCCAGTGGTTAACAGTTCTTATCAATACTGATGATGAAGCTTCTTGTGGATCTGTTCTCATGTCTCCATTTCCACTGTCACCTAAATATCTCAGTGGTTACCTCCTTACTATGTTTCCTGCCTCTTAGGCTTTCCTACAGTTTTGATAGTTATCTTCTAAAGGATAAATCTAGTCAAATCAACCTTCAACTTAAAACCATTTGATGACTCTTCCTCATTACCCACAAAACGAAATTGAAAGTCTTTAGCCTATTATACAAGGCCTGCAATGAATTATCCATTGCCCAGTCCTGCAGCCTCAACTCCAGCACCTCCACTTACCTTATTCTGTACCACTCCAGATTATTTATTGTTCCTCAAACCAGACATCTGATATATCACTGATTTGTTTGTGTCAGTCTTTCTGTCTGGAATGACTTCTCCACTCTCACTTCCTAATCTGTCTTCAAGTCCTTCACACTTCTCATGCATTATTTCTTTTTTGGTAACTTCTACTCTCCCCATGAGAAAATTACTCTTGCAGCTGTATCCCCATAGTACTTATTAAAAATATAATTCTGATTGAGCACTTAATGCATCATATTATAGCTTTATTCATCAGCCCAGTTAGATCAGGGCTACTAAAGGTGAGGTATTATCTCTATTTATAACAACAATTTCTGGCACAGTGCCTAGAACATAACGAAACAGTTCTAAATGCAGAGCTTTTGTAATGAAGGAACTCAACTGAACTGACTTCAATGTATTTGCCAAAAATTATTATAAGTCTCAGGGACTAAGTCTAACCAGTCAGTTAAAATAATTTTTCTCTAATAGTAAGCCAAATAATCTGAAAAACATATATACGATATAAAATGCTAATAAATACCTGTTTAGTAATTAAATAACAAGTCAAAAAGTGAAAATCAGTGTGACAAATAAAAATATAGCAAAATCACCTATAAAATCATTGAAGTGTTAAGACGGATGATAATTTCCAAGTCTTTGCATGATTCAGAGAGGCTTCTACACATGTGCATTCCCACAGACTACCCAAATCCCTTCTCATACTTCACCCTCAATGATGAACAGGGTCTGAGTGGGGTCTCTGAGAACAGGGCTTGAATACAAGTGTCCTTGGACCCCAAGAGATGCTGAACTAAAGAAATTAAGCAAAAGCCACATTTCCAAAAGATAAGAAGGAAGGTTTTTTGTTTTTTGAGTTTTGTTATTGTTGCTGTTGTTGTTTTTAATCCAAACCAAAGTAGAAACTGAGTACAAAGCAAAGGAGTCAGGGTAAACAGAGACTATCTGGGGAGAGTCACTAACAGAGGCATCATTGCTTTTGGTCTGTTGTTATGTTTCTTAGTACACAAGATGCCCGAGTAGAAGATAAATATCGAGAACAGAATTTATAAAGGCCTATAGACGGAAATAGCAATGGGGCAATATGTGTCGAGTCATAAAGATGTGACTTCTCTTTGTCACAGAGGTTCTGCTTTGGGAATCTTTGCCAGGCAAATAATCAAAAATCTAGAAGGAAGTCTGTAAGCACCTTTGTTTATAAAAAAGAAAAAACAGAAGTGACCTACAAATCCCCCGTAAAAGACTGATTATATTTTTTTACATTCTTTCAATGAAATTAGCTCTGAAGACTATGTAGCGTCTACGTGAAAACATGAGGAAGTGCTTAAGACACCTGATACTTATGTCCCAGTCACAATTATATTGATAAAAAAATCATATGTGTAAAGGCTCTACCTAAATATATCAGAAAAGACAATGGCTATACCAGAATGTAGCAATTTCTAAACTTTATATTTTCATTATCTTCCAAACTTTCTATACTGTGGTTATGTTACTTTTCAAAAGTTTAATTTCAAGTCGGCAAGAGAACCACAGAGGCTGTGTCACAAATAAATTTCATCCATTTACACACACCTTCAAGCACAAGCAGCACAAAACACCCATGCTCAGAAAGGCCAATGTTTGGGTGGAATGTCACTGAGAAAGATCTACATAGCCTGTTGGAGGCCCTGGCCAGTTTGATCTCACTTCTTGGAAAGTCCCAAGGGCTTGGAATTCAACTCAGAACTGCAGTCATAAGCTTCATCAGCAGTGTCCCAAAGAATATGAATTAGCAGACAGAAGTTTATGAGGTTTCACTCAAAAAAAATCTAAAATTAGCTGCTCTGGCACCTTGATGGAAGCCCCAGCCTGGACACCTACCCTACCTGGTCAGGGTGAAGAAGCACCTGTGATTATCTGCCAAACCTTGCTGACTGCTTCTCTTCTCTGCAGAGAACCTTAACTGTGTTAGCCTGTGGATCATGGTGCCCAGGAGTCAGAATTCTCAAATACGGCAGTTCATCTTATATCCAAAGTGAGATTTGTATAATAATGCTATAATGTGGCCCTGTTCTCTCTGTCCCTTAAATTTCTATTTAACCCTGTTTGTCAGGAATAGCCCAGGATCCAGCTCTTGTCCCTAATAATATAAAACTGCCACAGGCACCAAGATAGAGGCAAGAGCTAATAAGATGGCCTGCGCTGGGCTGGGTGTGGCGTGATCCTATTGCCTTTAACAGTCTGGTATAAATTCTGAAAAAGGATATTCCCCCACTGCCAGAACTAGAGGCAGTTTGTAGGGCTGAAGAGACACCACTTCATCTCCCTCCACCCTCACTCATCCTGTTTACAAGGGTAAAAAGATCAGATTTCTCAGAAATTCCTGTTTGCATCTGGGTATCCTAAAATGAAACTTATTGCCTTATAAAAAAAAAAAAAAGCACCACATTTCTACAGGAAAAAAAATCATAGATAGCTGTATGTCATATTTATATTTTTGGATAGGATCTGGATTTTTTTTTCTGTGTTCCCTTTCTCTTCTTTTTTAACACTGATACACTCCACCTGACTTTCTCTATATTGCAATTACCCAACCACTGACTTCAACATTTTATCTAACTTAAAGTTTAACACGAATAATTTCTTTTCTTTCTAAAGTTAATTTCTTTTATCTATAGAACACCTTAAACATATATTCTCTCTGAATAAATTTAAATCCCCATTTGCACCTCTCTTCAGTATTCTTCCCAAACAGAGTTCCCATCACCAGAGTACCCTTCTAGGCCTTTCTAACCACCACTGTTGGGAAAATTGTTGGGTTTGGTGAAATCAGTCTCTTATAGTTCCTTCTCAAGATCTTTTGTTCTCATCATAAAATCTACTAGAACTCACTTCCCTGCTGTAGCAGTTTGCAAAAATGGCCACAACTATCTACATGCATGCCCTCTGCAATGTGACTGTACCTCCCACCAGGAGGCAGTGTCTATTTCCCCCACCCCTAATCTAGACTGGCTTTGTTACTTGCTTTTGGCCAATAGAATATGGTAGAAGTAATGGTGTGCCAGTTCAAACAGTAGACTTTAAGAGCCTTTGCATGCTTCCCCTCAGTCTCCTGGAACCCCTCATTCCCTTGGATGAACCCTAAGCTAGCATCCTGGACGATGGAAGACCACAAGAAGCAGAGCAAACCATCCCAGCTGAAATCATCCTAGAGTAGCCAGGCCCTAGCTGACTAAGCAGCTTATCAAAGATACATCAATGAAGCCAGCCAAGACCAGAAGAACTACCCAGCTGAGTTCAGCCAAAATTGTTGGCCCATAGAACTGTGAACTTTAGTAAATGATTGCTGTTTAAAAATCACTAAATTTGGGGATAATTTGTCACACAGCAAAAGCTAACTAATACAGCTGCTCGTACACATTCCTTAACCAAGCCTCCTCTTCTTTACCTTGCTACTTTTCTATTTCCAGGATAGGGTAAAGGTTTCTCTTCAATTATGATATCCTTTCATCTAGCACATATTATAAATTCCTATAGTTCAATGCAAAAATTCTCCTCATTCCCAAAGTATTTGGACAGGGTGTTCTTAGACACAATGATATCATAGGAAGCATTATGTAAAAATTTCCCTCAAGAATCAAATATGTAAGATTATCCTACTCGGTAACAAACTAAATGGGAAAGAATCAAAAAAGGATACTTGGATCTGCAGAAAAAAAAATTATCCTAGTCATACAATTGTCATATAATATAGAAACAAATCCTTTTCTAATCCTTTTAGGATTATAACCTGCTATGTGCCAGATAGTTTACAAATTATATCTCCTTTCATCTTTTCTATGAGAAAATAGGTTAATTCATGTCTTCATGTCCTTCTGATTCCAGAGCCTATGCTTTTTTCATTAAACCATACTGGCTATTTTCACCTTGAGAGTATATGATTAATGTCCTAATTTCTTAAAAGACTTAGATATACTAAATTTTGCGTCAACTTATAGAACTAAAACCAAAATCCTTTACTTTGTTTACTCATTCATTCAAGCGGCAGATACAGCCTAAGAATGATGCACTCTTGATCCCACCATTCTCAGCATTGACCTACCTACTTTCCTGCTTTTTCTCTTCTCAGAGGTCGTGACAGTGGACTAAGCCACTTTCATCTACTCATTTCTACATGTGCTTTCCTGTCAAAAAAAGAAATCAGCCATCTCCTCTGAAAGGTCTTACTTTTTCCAGCCTCTCTTCTAATCTGTGACTGAGGTAGACAGAGGAGGAGAAAGACGGAATACAAATCAAAACATTCATTAAATGTAAGACGCCAACTTACTCTCACCTATGAGATTCATCCCTGGCTCTGGGTTATACATATTGTAAGCTTTCTGGACAAAGTCTACTTCTTCCTTTGTATCTTGACATGACGGGTGTTCAGTAAATGAAAGTTGAGGAATAATAATGCCAAAGTGGAAACTATGGTGCCCCTCCCCACTGGCTTCATGTTGCATTCAAAAGAATTATCTTTTATGGCATTTAACTTGAACTTTCTGTTTTTTCCTTGCTAAGAGCTATTAACATTACTATTGCACCACAGAGGGGATTTTTGTTTTTCTTCTGATAGCCATCTTTCAACAAGTCTGGCTGCAAGTAAATGAGATGAGGATTTTAAGAGCCAATTATTGTGTGGCTTATTGTTTGTACTTGCTACACTTTATTTTCCCCATAGTTTGCCTCCGTTTCTATCACTGACTCTTGTAATGAAAATTAATGCTTGTAATGGAAATTGTAATGAATGCTTGTAATGAAAATTAATGCTCTGATTTAAATGAGTGATATGAAACATGATCTATTACGCCTGCTGGCACACAGTATGTTTCACCTCATTACCACATTATTAAAGAATAATTAGCATCTCTAGGGATGAATTGGATATTACACATCCAACATTTGTAGATACATTTATTCACAGTTAGAAAACGGTGGTTCTATCCTTTCCATACACTAAGCCTCAATTATAAGTTTTACCAGTCCTGGAACTTGAAATTATTCTTTGGGGAACACAGATTGTGTTAACTGCTGAATCACCATGCTAGTGGAACCTAGAAACTTTCCACTTGCATGCCTATATACTGACCCTATAGTCATATCTGCCTTTCTTACAAAGTTATTTATACCCAAGTTGTTAAATAAAATGGAGGCTGACACCATTTAACTTAAATATTTGGTCTCAAAATCCACAAATGTTCATGATATATTCAGATAATTAAGACCAATTTAGGCCATTGTTTAATGAATTGGAGAGGTCACTCATACATCTATATCATTATCTATACTTCAGTTGAATGTAGAAACTGAAATACAGATTTAATGTAAGTTTAATGCCCTTCGAATTATCTTTATGTATTGACGAGTTAGAATTTAAACATTAAAAATTTCATTTATTCATTAATTTCAAATAAATTTAAATCAAAAGTTAACCACATAAAATATAAGATCTCACAAAATCTACTCTTATCAAAAATATAGAAGGTTATTCAGAGTATAAAATAGTGTAGTTTAATCCTTTGTTATCAGTCCCTTGGTTTAATTTTCTTTTTACCATTCTTTTCTTTTCTCTAAATTCTATTTTTTCCCCTCAAATCTGCTAGGATTGCAGTTTCCTATTTCCTTAAAATATTTTCAAGTTCATCTTACTGCTTTAAAGATAGGACTGTGTCTTATACTCTGACAATTCGAAAACCTTACATTCTTGTGTGTCTGTTTTGGCAGCTGGTTGTTCCTGCTTGTTCTTATCCTTGGTGCTTGGCTTCCATGAGTGCTTGATTAAATTTTACTGTGATTTTCCCATTTCACTCATGGAACTATCGGGTTGGCCAAAAGTTCGTTCGGGTTTTCCACAACATCTTACAGAAAAAAAAACAAATGAACTTTTTGGCCAACCCAATATTTCTGGGAATTCCTGGGAGCCTAGGAGCTTCATTTGCTTCTACTAGGTACACACAGGGCACAACCAGTTCAGGACCACCTTAAACCAAATCCACACCTAGCATTCTTGAAAATTCCTAGGTGAGGTGTATTTAAGCAGTACAACCTTGAGAGCATAAGGGTTTGGCTGTAACTTCTCAATGATTTATTTCATTTTGGTTTGATTTTTGTGCCATCTTCTACTCAGCACTAAAGGTGGGAGGGCAGGGAATCTTGACCTCTGGCTCACCCTTATCCTGAGGGGTTAGCCTTGGGATCTCAGCCTCTCTCTGCAGAGAGGTTTCCCCTTAGACTCCCTACCACAGGTGGGCGCTGGGCTCAAAGTGACCAGGTTTTGCAACCTAGAATAATCCCTGCCCATGTCCTCAAGCAGAAGTGGCTTCAGTGTTCCATTTACCTTTCTGGGTTCTCATTTTCCTCTAAGATTTTAGCCAGGTAATTCCTTCCTATTTTTTAGCTTTCTGATGCTTTTTAAATTATATATGTGTTCATCCCAGGTTTTTTAGCTGTTTTCAGTGGGAGCATTGGTCTGAGTATCCTAGCCCACTATGCTTCCAGAAATAGAACCCTCCCTAGATTTAATAAGCCCCATTAAAGCAACCATATTCTACGTGTCTGAAGTGTTTAATTATATCTTCTAATTACAAGTAACAAAATAGCTCAAGCTATCTTATATAACAGGATATATAGATATATAGATATAGATATCTTATATAAGGATACCGGTGCATAGGACCCCAGGAGTAACTGAACAATCCAAACCACAGAAAGAGAAGGAGTTTTTTACGATGTGCCGAGATGGGAAGAACTGAAAACAGTAGGAGACTGTGAGCCTTCACTCTGCCTCAGAGGTTCTCAAACTTTAGAAAGACTCAGAATTGCCTGGAGGGCTGTTAAGAACACAGATCGCTGTGTCCCACCTGCAGGGTTTCTGAAGTAGGGCCCGAGAATTTGCATTTCTACTGAATCCCCAGGTGATGCTGATGTTGCTGGTCCAGAGACCACCCTTTCACCACCCTACTGCAGGAAAGCTCTGGAGTTTCACTGCTTAGATCCCAATCCTAGTTGCCCCTCTGCTACACCTGTGAATTTAGACATATTTTCTCACCTTCTCCATGCTTGTTTCCTGTCTCGGTGACTAAGATTCCTCATCTGTAATAAGGAAACTGGTAGTACTTACCTCAAAGTGTTTGTTGAGAAGATTAAATGAAACAAAAGATGTAAAATGCTTAGAATAGTGCCAGTATTTAGCAAGCACTTGGTAATATCAGCTATTACTAATATCATTAACACTCACCTATTTTAATTACATCATGTTTCAGTATTTATTCTCTTTTTTACCTATGTCCAATCTTATTTTCTTTTGTGAAGTTGCTTTTGCTCCCTGACTCCCTCCCTCCCGCATATGTCTTTAAAAATATTCTAGCACAGTTTCCTTGCAACTTCAGTTTACATGACACTCACAGACTAGTAGTCACTATCCCCCATCAGGACTGTCTACTTTATGACTTCTCTATCTTTTGAGTTTATTAATGACTACTGTATACTTAGTTCTTAATTATACTTCTTAATTACATACTTAATTCTGTCCATTTTTCCCAGTTTAAATTCCCAAGAGAGAATCTGACTAGTCACATTATCATTTGCCGCCATGCCACACCACAATCCATGAACTTGCTGCCGCTGGACCAGGTCACCCTCCCTGGTCCAACCAGCTGTGGTGCAGCAAGATGAGAGGGTGAGTGGAATAAAATGAGGCTGCAGAGGGCTATCTTCAAGCAGTGACTATGAATGGGGAAGATGCACTAAGAAAGGCCTGGAAATGAAGCACACACCATGATTGACAAGTCTAAATACCACTGTAGGCTTAAAAACATTTAATGTTGTTGCTCAATTTGTTCTCATTAAAACTAAATACTGTGATTAAATTCCCTTATATCCAATAATTTCTCTTTTTATACAGACCCTATTCAGATATATCTGAGCTCTCATGTCATGTGCTTCACACATGTTAAGAACATTGGAGGCTGTCAGCAATAAGTATAGCAGGACCTTCATGAATGGGAACAGGAAAAAACTGATCCCATCACAGGGGTGAAGTTCTACTAAGTGTATATTTACACTATCTGCTTTGATATTACTATTAGATCCATCAGTCAGGAAATATGATAAAAGGGATAATTTTTGAAGACAGCCTGAGAGAGTGATATTCAAAAGAAAATCCGTAAGACAAACATGAAGAGCACAGCAAACATTAATAAGGATGAAAACAACATTGCAACTCTTTCTAGAAATGGCATCAGATAATAATTCTATACAAACTGTGACAGTTCCTTTAAAAACACCATCTTGAAATACGAGCACAGCAAACATTAATAAGGATGAAAACAACATTCCAACTCTTTCTAGAAATGGCACCAGATAATAATTCTATACAAACTGTGGGAGTTCCTTTAAAAACACCATCTTGAAATATTAACCATAACAGCCCTAACTTCTTACAGAAATACTGGTTGTGGATCCATCATCTATGAGTTTATTATTAAAATCTTCACTGAACCTATTTGTAATGTTGAAACATTACATGTACACTTTTATTCTCCCTCATTCTCCACTTCACCATGCAAAGTAGAAAATGTAGGTTTCTCATCTCAAAATGCCCACTAACACATTATACATACAGTATATATGTTCGTATATACTTATCTTTCTTTTTTTTTTTTTTTTTGCAGTATGCAGGCCTCTCACTGTTGTGGCCTCTCCCGTTGCGGAGCACAGGCTCCGGACACGCAGGCTCAGCGGCCATGGCTCACGGGCCCAGCCGCTCCGCGGCATGTGGGATCTTCCCGGACCGGGGCATGAACCCGTGTCCCCTGCATCGTCAGGCAGACTCTCAACCACTGCGCCACCAGGGAAGCCCTATACTTATCTTTCTTGAATTCATTTTATGGGATTCCACCAGCTGTTTCAAGAAGTTAAGAGTTGTGAGCCATTCTTAATGATATACATTTGTTTTCCATTTAGGAAACTGGCTGGACCTTTTCTCATGGACCCCATCACAGGGTTAGCATCCAGCTCCTGGGTCCTAGAATACATTTTCTCTTCCTGACCTGAATAAACGACTTGCATAAACATTTTTGTTCAGGTATTCCTCAATTGTGTGAGACTGTCATATCATTTGAACTTTGAATTATAAAATAAAAAATGTTACAAACATTACAGCACATAAAACTTAGAGCATGACTAATTGTCCAACAGAGAGAACAGGTGACCAGGTGAATTAAGTAATCTCTCATAGCCTTACCCTTCTCATCTGTAAAATGTGTACACAAAGAACCTACATCAAGCCAAAATTGTGAGAGTTCAATGAGACAATGCATGTGAGCACTTGGCAGAGTATTTATTTTTATGAAATGTAAGTTCCTTTCCTTTTCTTCTACAATATATAATAGAAGACAGAGCCTGCATTAAAATGTGATGTTGCTCTTTATTTTTATTGAGCATTTAGGAAGAGATACTATAAAGTTCCTTGAAGAGCAACCACTAGCTTGTTCCAAAAGTTAATTAATATAAAGAGCCAAATTTCAGCCAGGGGAGGAGAGAGCAACAGTAAAGGATATCATTTTATACAAAATCTTTTTTGTGTCTCTACTTTCAGCTAGATTGTTCTCCCTCAAATGGATCCTTTCAGCAGCTAAATCCTCATTTTGGGAATGTGCCTTTTTGTGTCTCTGTAATTCCAGCCAACTCTTGACTTCACACTTCACCCTTGGAATTTTCCCTCAGGCCTAAGTTCATCTCTGTGGTTGTCGGCCTGTTTCTAGCTGTCCCGGTACTAGTTCTCAGGTTTCTGATACCACGTCTGGTATCAGCTCTCCCTCACATTTTGTTGCAGAAAATGGAATCGCTCCAGGCATGATCAATTTACCAGTGTCCCTGGGTTTGGGGGCCTAGGTACTTCCAGTCTCAATGCTACCCTTTTCTAGATAACCTCCCCAGAGGACAGATCTCCTCTGTTCTTCTCATGCCCCTAGCCCTGTTCCTTAACCTTTGGGCTATAACAGCTTTAAGCATAAATAAAGGGATAAATAAGTTAACCAAAGAAGAAACTTCCATCATTTGAGGAAGACAAGAAAGAGGTGGACAATAACAGGTGGAAAAACAAAAACCACTGTAAAAGTCTTAAAAAGTTTTGCATAAACATCCCTAGTATTAAAACAACTGGGATCTTGTGGTCTTAACCAACATCAAATCTCTTCTACACTAAAAGTTTTCAATTCAGGTTCTTGGGGTGTTTTTCCTTTAAGTTATTGTTGACACTTTTATTATCAGAACTAGTGTCAAAATGAATTCATTTAATTACCTATCTTATGCTACGGTCAATTCTGCTGAAATCCATCTGTCCTGTCCTGTTAGTCTCTCTGCCTGACTTCATCACTAGGAGGGGTAAAATTTGCTTCTCCTCTGATTAGTGAATGACAGACTGATACAACTTCTAGTTTCCCCAGTTTTCTTATTTACTAGGAACCATGACTATGGGAACTAAAGTTTCAGGATTAACCTAAAAAAAACAAGCACAAACTTCATTCACTTTGCTTTAATAACCACAGTGTCCAAGCTAAATATGAGCACCTTAACACAAGTTACAAGTACCCAGAAGATGTGTGCTCAAAAATGCCATGTGTGCTCAGCCATCTGTAAATAAAGTCCTACATAACATCTGCAAATCTTTCCTGGTGAAACTAGAACTTCATTATAAAAAAAAACCCAATAATTTGTTTTAAAGTGCAGAGACATATAAAACTGCTCATGGAAACCCCCTTCAAAAAAATAATAATGTCAGTTATTCCTTTCCAAACAGAATTGAAATGCAGGGTAGAGTGTTAAGTCTTCCCCTAGAAATAGGAAATTATTGTTCTAAAATACTCTTCCCCTCTTTTTTTCCTAGAGTACAAATCACACAGAGTATTCTACATGGAAGTTCTTCTGGTCCCCTAAAACTGGTAAAACTGAAACACCTATTATGAGCCTATTTAAATAGGGTACCAGGCCAGGAAATTATCCTTTGTACACAGTCAATTGTAAAGGTGGATATTGTTTTAAGACATGCCTTCATATTTATCACTATTTTTTCTCTCACGCTAAAACTTAAATTTAGCATTTTTAAGATTAATTATGTAAGACTTATGATCTTATTAATAGTCAAGTATCTCTCTCCTAAGACTTCACTTGACCATCTTACTCTGCTGGTCATGTTCTTCTTTAGTTTTTATGTGTCTACAGTCAAAAGTCTCTCCCCATGAACCTACTAACTTCATGTGGAAGCTCACACATCAGCCAACAAAAACAGCTCTACCACTCACATTGACTGACTGACTGCTCTCCAATTTCACCATCTCCTTTTCGCCTTTGAGTCTTGAACATGCTTCCCCTCTGCCCTGTGCCATCAGCCCTTCTCCCCAGCTATATCTCCATCCCTTCAGCCAAGTCTAACTACAATGCCCCAGATTGGGGGAACGTCTCCTGGTTCCTTGTCCCAGTCCCACCACCTTCCACTGAAGACTGGAAAAATTAATAGGCCATGGGGAGGTAGGAGAGTATATGGACTAGGAGCTTGGATCCTGGAGATGAATCGTGGATTTCAAATCTCAGATCTACCATTTACTAGTTATGAGGCCCAGGGCAGGAAGACATCACCTCTCTGGGCCTCTGTTTCCTCATACACGAAATATAAATAATATCGTTATTTTGTGAGGATTAAATCTGTTAACGCATGTAAAGCACTAAGAACAGTACCGGATGCACAGTAACTATTCAGTAAGCATTAGCCATGAGTATTACTGCCACAAAATCTGGATTTCCCACATCCTATTATACGATGTTATAATGTAATTATATTATAATAAAATAATATAATTACAATATATTATATTGTAATTGTATATTATATAATAATATATTGTAATATAATTATAATATATTATTATAATATAATGTTATTATATATTATTATAATTCTTATTCTTATAGCATGATCTTCCAAACATTATAAGCTCTGTAAGAGAAAGGATCTTGTCTGACTCATTTATTGCATTCTAAGCACTAAGTATTGTATAAGGCACAGAATAGGCACTCAAAAACATTTAATGATTCAACGAATAAGTGTATTATTGTCAGACAGTGACTCTACCTCCAAGTCATGAGTCCAGTCTTCCATTTAGGGAACTGTCACTGTATCCCTACAAGCCCATGTCCCCCACTAACAAACTAGAGGGGTTCAACTGCTCTAGAATGACTTCTCAACTTCTCTCACACCAAGTTCCACTGTGCATTACCTTTGAGGCTTTTGGACTTGAGTCAGCCGTTGGAATACTCCAACTTGATGTTTTGGAATCTGGACTAAACTAGTTGATCCTTAGACTTGCTGAGTGTTTGGACTTGGTTTGTTTCCTGGACTATTTACAGGACTTGGTATCCTAGCTGTGCATAAGAAATACCCTGCTCTGGGTCACCATCTGAACGAGCATTTCCTCACATTTAGTCTATATCCTATCCCCACCAGGAACTGAGGAAACAGACAATATAACACCCCCAACTGTAACTTTGTTCACTAACTAGGTGGCTTTAAAGAAAAATTATCTGTTCTGAATATCAGTTGGAATTCTATTATTTGTTACTTTCTCATTATTATGGTACAATGACAATAGGTGTTAATAATGACTTGACTCAATACATTCAGTATCAGTTTACTCTTCTGTGTTTTATTAGTTGTAATGTTTAAGATCTTCCAAATTCATAACACCATCCTATTGTCCATGACATGTAACAGAAAATGTTTCATGCTAACAAAATCATGGGACAATACTACAAGGTTATATATCCATATCAAGGGCACTAAAACAATGGTATTTCATCTGTTCATTCAAAAACATGTATTGAATTCCTACTATACTGTTATGTATTAAAATAAAGGATAGAGATGTAAAGATGAATAAATCATATTCTATGCCTTTAAAAGTTCATAAATTAGTCGATTTAAATTTAGATTAAAATAATACTGAAGCATTTGAAATTAAAGCAGTTTCCAGTTTTGCTCTTCACCAAAAAAAATGGTGCCATCATGATCTTGAAGGATAGCTGCTAAAATCATCTCTTTTGAAGTGTATTATTTCTATTAAATCTTTCTAAATATATGTAGAACAGATCCAAAAGGACTTTCTCTCCTTATGACCCTTCATTTTTCAGTCAGTATAGAGTCTAATAGAATAACAAATGCATTATAACGCTCTGGTCTTAATACTCAAGGAACATCCCAGGAAAGGCAGAGAGGGGATCAAAGTTCAACAGCCATAGACCTGCTCCCTCCACAATTCTCCTCATCTGTACAGCACACTCACATTTCTGCTACGTTAAAACAGTGAAAATGTGTTCATATGGCAAGAAGGAAATAAGGGGAAAGGACAACACTCTCAAGTGTTTATAATCATAGACAGTACAAAAAACAGGCTCCGGTCAAGCTATGTTTAAATGTATGCATTTTTCTTCCAATAGAGCTGTAGCCTGTCAGGAATAGATGTAATTTGCACTCTTAAACCTCCAACCATGGCCTGCACAAATGTTTCTGTTCTGTTTTGCCTATTAATACACTTTCAAGGAACACTTTTGGGTTAGTCTACAGTCCTAATTTTGGAAGTAGAAATACCTGGATTTGAATCCCTCCCCCACTACTTGAGGACGTCTTAAACAAGCTCTTTAACCTCTCTGATCTTCACTTACACAATGACAGAAATAACATATGAAAATGCCTAACAAATGTTGGTTCTGTAACTGTTGAGTCAAAAATTAATTTTTAGGGCTTCCCTGGTGGCGCAGTGGTTGAGAGTCCGCCTGCCAATGCAGAGGACACGGGTTCGTGCCCCGGTCCGGGAAGATCCCACATGCTGCGGAGTGGCTGGGCCCGTGAGCCATGGCCGCTGAGCCTGCGTGTCCGGAGCCCGTGCTCCGCAACGGGAGAGGCCACAACAGTGAGAGGCCCGCGTACCGCAAAAAAAAAAAAAAAAATTAATTTTTAAAAAAGGAGAAGGAGTAAGATGATGAAGGCAGGAGGGAAAAAGAATAAGTCAGGGGGAAGTAACAGGAAGAGGAGGAGAAAAAGAAAAAGGAGGAGGAGGAGGAAGACAATGGAAAAGTTTTTTAAATCATGTCGTCAAGTATGGAAACCATAACCCACTGGCTTCAAAAGCAGAACAGCTATAAAATTAAAATAATAACAGGAAATAAAGCCACAAACTGGTGGTTTGCTTGAAATGCTGTGTATCAGTGAATAAAGAATGAATGAATTGTACCAACCTAATAGGGCTGAGAAAAGGCAGAGGCATGTGTAGAGCATTCCTAGACAATGTATATAGTTGACCCTTGAACAATGCTGGTTTGAACTGTGCAAGTCCACTTATCCGCTGATATTTTTCAATAGTAAATACTACAGTACTACACTGCCCATGGTTGGCTGAATCCTGGGATGAAGAGGAACTGCAGATAATGAAGGCCAGGGCTAACTGTAAATTATAAGTGGATTAACCCCCACAGTTATTCAAGGGTGAACTATATATCTTCCAACAAGCCTAGTTACAGTCCAAATGCCACAGTTGTCAAAGAATATTGAGAAGTGGTAGTGAGACAGCCTATAGCCATTTTCAGGACTGCCTCTTCTATCAGTATTTTAAATAAGGATGATTTTATTGTTTGTAATTGATTCATCAATTCAACCAATATTTATGAATGCTTGCCCTCCAGTTCTACCCTCCAGCACTCTATGGTCTAGCAGAGGATACAGGATAACATCCACAAATAACCAAAATACAGGATTTGTGATAAATATAGTGAGAAATGCAAATGATATATAATAAAGACTCAAACGAAGAAAGAATTACCTTTGGTGGGAGTAGTCTGAAAAGGCTTCATGAAGGAAATGATATTAATTCATTCATTTATGCATTAAGCAAATATATTGTGGCATTTTCCCATACACCTGATACTATTTTAAGGAGTCAAGAAACACATCCGTGATCAAGACAGACGAAACAAACTTTCAAAGAAGAAAATAATAAATATGCATACAGATTTATACATATATAAATAAGTTTAGACAATGGCAATTGTTTTTGAATAAATTGAAATAGGGTAGTCTGATGGAGAGCAATTTCAGGCTAGAGGAGGCAACTTCGGGTAATGTAGTCAATAAAAATCTCTCTGAAGTTTTAGCATTTGAGCTGAGAATTAAAAATATTCTTGGCAGGGACTTCCCTGGTGGCGCAGTGGTTAAGAATCCACCTGCCAATTCAGGGTACACAGGTTCAAGCCCTGGTCCGGGAAGATCCCACATGCCGCGGAGCAACTAAGCCCGTGTCCACAACTACTGAGCCTGCGCTCTAGAGTCCACGAGCCACAACTACTGAAGCCCGCACGCCTAGAGCCTGTGCTCTGCACCGAGAAGCCACTGCAAATGAAAAGCATGCACAGTGCAACAAAGAGTAGCCCCCGCTCGCCACAGCTAGAGAAAGCCCGCATGCAGCAACGAAGACCCAACGCAGCCAAAAATAAATAAATAAATTTATTTAAAAGGAAAGAAAATATTCTTGGCAGAAAGAATAGGAAGTGTAAAGGCCTTGAAATGAGAATGGGCTGAGCATGACAGAGCATTCGTAAGAGAGAAATTGAAAAAGAGTGCACAGAGAGGTACTCGGGTGGCAGATCACATAGGGCTTCCTAGGTGAAGGAATTTACCAGAAGGAATTTACATTTTACTTAAAATCAGTAGGAAGCTGTTGAAATGTGATTTACTTCCATTGTTAAAAAGACTACCATGGCTTTTGTGTGGATGGAGGCAAGACTGACAGCACGGAGACCAGGTGGAAAGCTATTACAAAGGTAAGAGAGATGCTGGTAACAGTTGACAGTAGTGGCGACGGAGAGAAATGGACAGGTCCAGGCTGTATTTTGAAGTTAGAGCAAAACATGTTGAATAAGTGTGTGTGTGTGTGTGTGTGTGTGTGTGTAAAATTGACTGACTTGACCATTTAGAATGTTGGTAAAGAAAAAGGTAGAGAAAGATAGAAAAGTGGAAAGGAATTCATGTTTATTGGTCACCTGCTATGTCTAGGCACTTTATATCAATTACTTCATTTAATGCCCACAACAATTGCAGAGGTAGATATTATAACCCCTCCCTTTTTTTTCTGAGATAAAATTAAGGGAGAAATATGTTAGGTAAATTGTCCAAGGCCCCATGACTAGGAGAGAACAGTTTCAAATCCAGGTCCATCTGACTCAAAACCTGTGTCCTTTTTTGACCTAGTGTCTCTCTGGGGCTGTGAAAAGGCATCAGTAAAGACACAAGGTAAGTAAAGGTATGCACAGGAAACATCCGTGTTTCTCAGTGTGACTGGAGAATGTTCATAGGGCAATAGTAAGAAACTGAACTGGTTACAGCCTTTAACAACTCTCTCTTCTCCCAGAATTTCACCATGCTGTCCTGTAAAACTCTCGGCTTAAAGCATCTCTCCAGCTCCACCTCCCCAGCCATCCACACTTACTGACTTCCACTGCCAAAACTCCATTTGTGAGCATTTTCTGTCCATCCTATGGATGTGATTTTCTAGAAGAGCCCAGGTTTTCTGAGTGCTGCACAGGAGATAAGAAATTTGGTTTTCCTCTGCTCCACTCATGGGGAGCCCCTTTGTTCCTATTCCCATCTCTCTGGAACCTCACCAGCCCCAGAGAGAATAATGGGGTTCCCAGTCTCCTGTGATTCTCATCAGGTATGGCTGCCCTGGCCTGCCAGTCCTCAGCCCATTCCTGAACCCCAGACATGGTTTACAGAGCAGCTGTGATCTCCTCAGCCAGCTGATAAGGTGACACTTGAGACTTTTCACTCTAGGTTTCCCAGCCTCATACAGGAATGTCCAAGCAGCACATGATGGTCTCACAGTGGCCAAGGATGAGTTCTAGAGCCTTCCCCTAGCACTGCACCCTGAGGCTTAGCAGTAACCTCCACTGGAAAACCAGTGAAAGACAGCCTTCCAGGTTTTGGCCAATCCTGATGCTGTTTGGCCTAGACATCTCCAAACCACTCTGAACAACCTGCTGAGTTGGCCTTCCGCCAAGCTACCTGACCCACAGGATGTGGCTTTTTCTAATCTCCACAGAGGCAACTAGATCAGGTAGAGGTCCTGGATTAAGAAGGATACTACTATGTAATAACAAAATGGATAAATCCACCAGGTAAATAATTTTATATGCACACAACATTACAGCGTTACAACAAAGAGAGTAAAGACTGGCCAAAGTACAAGAAAAAAACAGATGATAGTGTGTGATTTCCATATATCTCTATCACAAATGTATAGGGCAAGCCAATAAAAATAATTAGAAGTATAGGTTTGAACAACAGGATCTTAGACATATTCTGTAGCACTTAATATGTGCCAGGCACTATTATAAACACTTTACATATTAATTAATTTAACCCTGAAAATAATTCTAAGAAAGGGTACTATTATTATGCATATTTTACAGATGAAGAAACTGAACATAGAGAGGTTATGCCCAAGTTCACAGAGCTAATAAGTAGCAGAGCCAGGCTTGAAACCCAGGCAGTCTACCCCAGAACCTATGTTCTTAACCACTATGTTATACTGCCTCTCTAAACAATACAATTAACAAACTTATCTAAATTATATATAAAGAATCACATATCCAATAAGCAGAGAATACTGTTTTTCAAACACACTCAAAATATTTAGAAAATAATAATTGACCAAACTGGCTCATTCACAAAAGCAGTCTTTACAATTTTTTAAATAGAAAAAAAGTATGAATTAAAGTTAAAAGCCTTAAATGTCTGTATTATGAATAAGATAGGTAAAAATAAACACATAAATTTCAAAGTTAAAAAGGAACAACAACAAAACTAAGGAAAGTGGAAGCTAAGAAACAATAAAAATAGGGCCACAAATTAATAATGTAGAAAACAAAAAAATAGAGATGATCAAAAAACCAGAGGCCATTTCCTTGAAATAGACAAACCGATCATAAAGAAAGAGAGGGCACAAAGAAATAACACTGGAAATAAAAACTGAGTCATTGGTATGGATACACTAGAGTTAAACTTCCTTTATTGCCATCTTTATCTTGGTTGCAATTTCAATGGGAAAAATTTTAGTTTAACCATCAAACATGATGATAACTTTAGTGTTTTCTGAAGAGGTTTTTTTTCTTTTAGATTAAAGGAGTTATTGTGTATTCCTAGTTTTCTAAGAGTTGTTTGTTTCCTTATTTGATGATGAATAGATATATAATTATATTGAATGCATCTACTGAGATGATCATATTATTTTTCTCCTTTACTATTTATTTTCTAGTGTTAAACTAATCTTCTTAGCCTTAGGATTAAAACAACCTGGTCATTACATATGTCCCTCTTTATACATTGCTGAATGGATTTTTTAATATTCATTTTTGCAGCTAGATTTACGAGGGAAGTTGACCTATAATTTTTCTTTCTTGTATTAGCCTTATCAGATATTGGTACCAGGGTTATGCTAGCCTCAAGGAAAGTGTTCCCTTTTATTTTTTTTTTTTCATGAAGTGGTTTTGTAGAACTGTGATTATTTTTCCTTGAATACCTGGTAAAGCTCTCCTGAGCAATCACCTGGGCCTAGAGTTTTCCTCGTAGGCAGATATTTTACTATAAATAAAACTTTTTTAATGGGAGAAATTTGGATACAGGAAAAGAATACAGAAGGAAAAGTATGAAATATGAGAAGTGACCTTTCAGCAACATGGCAGACTGAGCTGACAAGGAAGACACTTGCCCTACAAAACAGAAATGCTGGATAAAACATAAAATTTCCTTTTTAATAAAAAGCCAAGCTCAAATAATAAAAATAAAGGGAAATCTCCCAAGTACCTAAAATAAAAAGGAACTCAAACCAGAAGTAAACTTCAGTTGTCACCATGTCAGCAAAAGAGGATGTCAGATCCTGATACAGGGCTTGGCTGCTATGATTTTTATGCCCACTGAGTACAGTTTTCAGAGTACCCTGTTTAAAGTCAAGTCCTATCAGTGAAACAATGATCAGGAAAAATTCCTCACACTAGCCTAGAAAATTGGCAAGAAAGTTTACTATCTATTCAGGTATATAATTGGGGAATAAATCTCCTGAGGCTAAACTGAAACTCTAAGCAAGAAACATATAAGGGTTAGTAGGAATTGTACTAACTGCATAGTGCAGGAACCCAAAGCCAAAGAAAATTTGCCCACAAGCTAATTTTACGACCTCAACAAAATCAAATGCAAAACCTCTCTGTAGAAACACTAGTAAGTACACAATCCAGAGTACACTAGACTCCCTGCTAAGGATGCACTCACAGTCAACAATCAGCAACCACACAAGGAAACAAACCACAATGAGGGAGAGTCAGCAGACCAAACAGTTGGAAGAATCTGCACCACTCTAAGAGGTAGAAATAATACAACAATATTAAAGAGACTGTAATATTGAAGAGCATACAACACAAAATAGGCAGATTTGAAAAAGAACCAAATGAAACTTCTGGAAATAAAAATATATATATATATGTATGGTTATTGAAATTGAAAACTCAATGCATGACTTAAAGAGTAGATTAGGGGCTTCCCTGGTGGCACAGTGGTTGAGAGTCCACCTGCCAATGCAGGGGACATGGGTTTATGCCCCAGTCCAGGAAGATCCCACATGCCATGGAGCGGCTAGGCCCATGAGCCAGGGCCACTGAGCCTGCGCATCCGGAGCCTGTGCTCCGCAACGGGAGAGGCCACAACAGTGAGAGGCCTGTGTACCGCAAAAAAAAAAAAAAAAAAAAAAAAAAAAGAGTAGATTAGAAAAAGTTGAAGAGAACTTACGAAAGATTTGAGAAAATCATCCAGAATGTAGCAATGAGAGAAAAAAAAAGGAAACTATGAAAGAAAGAAAGATAAAGAGGCTTGGAGAATCAAATGAGAAGATCCAAAATGTACTTAATAAGATTTTTTGAAAGAGATATTACAGAATAAAGAGAGAAATATTTGAAAGATAAGAACTGTCCAGAAATGAATACAAACTAAAGTCCTCAGGTTGGGGTGGCAAACCAGGTTCCAAGCAGGAAAAATAATATCAAATCCAAGCTTAGACAATAAAGAACTGCAGAAACAGAAAGGCAAAAGAGATCAATCTTAAAATAACCAGAAAGAAAAGACAGCTTACCTAAAAAGGAATGACAAACCGAAAGAAGACTTCTCATCAACAAGTCAGAAAACAATAAAATATCTTCAATGGGCTAAGTTAGGTACAGAATTCTACCTACTTACTAATCAAAAATTAAGGTGCTATAAATAGACTCTCAAAAAAAAGAAAAAAGACCAAAAGGATTTCCTATTATTGGGGGAGGTCACTGAGAGGACATGACCTTGAGCTGGAGACTCCTCACCCCCTTTTCTCTCCTTAGAATGTATGTTTGTTCAGACCACTGTTCCCACATTAGGAGCTACTTCAGGGGCAAAGCCTTGAGAGACTAATGTGTTTTTGAGATCATTCTGTACTGTATACATGACTGAACCCCGTTAAGGCCTCCACATAAACTCCAGTTGGTGGATGTAGAAATCAACTCATCTTGTAGCTACCCAAGACAAGTCTCATATGTAAGTTCCTTTTCTTATTAAAACTGCCACTTACGAATCTAGAGTGGTCTTCCTCTTTCTTTGGTCTCTCCTTGCCCTCTGTGTATACCAGGGGGTTCAAATTTCTCCTGGGAACTCCTGAGGTTGTGAACCAACACCTACTTATATACAATTCCTGAAGAAAACTACTACAGAGTGTAAATAATTTAAGAAAGAATGTAAAAAAATACCTTGATATCTGTTATAAGGTTGAAGGGGGAAAAAAACGAGTGAAGTTATCAAAGGAACAAATTAAGTCCATATAAGGTACAATTGATAGGTGGCATATTGAATGACACTTTTCCAATACTCCAGAAAAATTCCTTGGAAGAGGTGAAATTTTGAAAAACCTTTTAATTACAGAAGAGAAAATGTCTGGCACACAGAGAGACACTCCAACATAGGGTGTGGCTCAGAAGAAAACTTCAAGGCACAAGTGTGATCACCTGACCCAAGGGCTAGTGAACAAGTTCACCTAAGAAAAGCAGGGAAGACCCTCTGGGGAATATGAAACAATAGAAATGAGGTTTTCTGTGTGCTCCATCAAAGGACTCTGAAGTGGAAATAATGAACTAAACAAAAAGCAAAACAGGTTTCACTTTGAATCTAAGAAATTAATATTCCAAGTAGTACAATATCTTTTTAGAATTTTGTTCTCTACTGCTTAATGAAATAATGTATTTTCTGAACCTTCTATTTGGTAAAAAAAAAAAAAAAAAAAGAAAGAAAGAAAAAGAAAGAAAGAAAAGAAAGAGAAATATTAAATATTCATCTCATGTATTTATCTCTTCCCCATCAACCATCAGTCTCATTTAACCAGCCTCTCCCAGTCTGATCTAGGCCAGAACAGCTACTGAGTTGCCCCGAAGCATTTTCGATGGCAAACAGAGTGACTTCCAGCCTGGGAACTTCAAGGAATTCCTCCCACCTAAGAATAAAACAATGCTTAAAGGGAACCTCTCAGAGATTTAGTGCTAATGGAAAAACTGCTCTAATTTGTGTGTCTGAAGTTTCCTAGAAAAGAAACCCATAGGTATACAAACCCAAAATATTTTGCAACACACACGTAATTCCCAGAATTCCTAGCTTCTGTATAATTTCCCCCATTTCAAAATAAATGTCTCAACATCTCCCAAAGAAAAATCAAATACAGCTTTATTAAATGTTTTAAGAGTAAATGCTCTAAAGTATTAAGTGATTTAAGAGTAAAATTCACAATGTTTTTAATTCAAATTATTTCAAGGACTTAAATAGCATCCCAAATATATTAATACCTCTCTCTGTAACTCCCACTGGGAACCCTCTTCCTATCCAAAAAGAGCTCAGAGCTGAGAGTCCATGATACTCCCTGATGCAAACATTTTTATTGGAAACTTATAGAATGAACTGAGTCTTTAGCAAAAGAGTTAAAGAGTTTTGTTTTCTTCAGTGTTAATCACTGGATGGTCTTAATATGGGTTGAAATGTGTCCTCCCTAAAATTCATACATTAAAGTCCTATATCCCAGCACCCTGGAATGTGACTTTTTTTTTTTTTTTTTTAGAAATTAGGATGTTTCAGATATAGTTAGTTAAGATGAGGTCATAGTGGAGTTGGGTGAGCCAATAATTCAATATGACTGGTGTCCTTATCAAAAAGGGAAAACTGACACAGCACACAGGGAGACCACCCTGTGAACATGAAGACAGAGATCTGTGCATCTACAAGCCAAGGAACACCAATGATCATGAGCAAAGCACCAGAAGCTAGGAGAGAAGCATGAAACAGATTCTCCCCTACAGCCCTCAGAAGGAAACAACCCTGCCAACTTCTTGATTTCAGCTTTCTAGCCTCCAGAACTGTGAGACAATAAATTTCTGTTGTTTAAGCTACCCAGTTTGTGGGACTCTGTTATGGCAGCCCTCACAAACTAACACGGTGTTCCCTTTGCCATGCCTTCCTGGGCACATCTTCTCAATTTCACACATTTCTCAGAAGAAGGTGGCAAAAAATAACCTGTAGAAAGCTATTCTTTTTCAGGAAATTTTGTACATAATGTGAGAGTTCATATAGGCCTCAGTTGCCTCCTACATAAAATAATGTTAACATCGACCAGTTAGGTTTTTTGTGAGTCACGCAATGTATCTAGTTCTGTGTCGGTCCATAGTAATGACTCAAAAAAATAAAATGGTAGCTGTTATTATTAGAAATAAAAATGATGCTACTAAGCCTGTGTCACTAAGATGTGTGAGCTGAAGTGTTCCGTCAGGAGTCCCTTCCAGCCATGCTGTCTGCAACAGATGACTTCATCAGGCTCCAGCTCTCCCAGGGCCTGAACTGGTATCTTAAATTTATATCCAAGTCTCAGACTTTGCAACCAGCATATCCTGCCCTTCTTTACATCACCATCATCTGCAGTCACTGCCGTAAATGCAAACCATTCCTCTTCCCTTTTCCTCTCATCCTGTTTCCTCTCTCCTGACCCATTCATTCACATCTTATTTCCTCAAAAATCCTGTGGCCTTCCAAACTATCTTCTCACAGGAACTCCCCATCTAATTCCCACTTTAGCTGAAACAAGGTTCTCCATAGATGGCACCACCTCTCCTACAGCCCTCCCCAGTGGAGTCTGCTCATTCTTCAACATGCCAGCTACATGAGGGTCAGGAGGTGGACCATCATTTTATCCACGTCCAGTCTGCCATTTCTCTACCTTCAGAGAAAACACCTTCCATTTTGAGGTGTGTGCCACCTATGACACCCTCTAACCTGCTTCATCATTGTCATCTCCCATCTGAAGACTTCTCAATGAATCCTTATTAAATAAAAATTTGATGCCTGACTCACTGGCTTCCTCAGCATTTTAAGCTGTTATTATCCAGGTTACTTTAACACACATGTTCAATGCTGCAGACTCCAGTTCCTTGATTTCAATCCCACAATCTTCATTTCTACTCAAGCTGAATTCTATGATCAATCACTCTGGCCATTCTTACCAATTAATCCCAAATTCCTTGTTATATTGTCCTTCACATGCAAAATCTCAACTCTTGTCAGTCCAGTACACCCAGATTTGACTCTATGATCTGACCCTTCAGTCTCTCTCTTATCAATATTCTTGTCAACCATAGCTTATTTCTTTAGCCACAGATTTGACTCTATGATCTGACCCTTCAGTCTCTCTCTTATCAATATTCTTGTCAACCATAGCTTATTTCTTTAGCCACACCTGTTCAATGAAATCCCAGTCCTAGGTCAAACAAGTGATGAAACTCAGCAATTATACCCAAGCTGCTGAGAGCCACTAGAGAAAATCACAAAGGTAGGCAGTATTCAAGCATCACAAATTCATCTTCTGAACCACAACTCATCCTGGGAAACTGTCTCTGAGTCCATAGGTACCTTCTACCTCCAAAACTCCACCATTTTTCTGAAATTCCTTACTTACCATTCTGCCACTTCTCTCAACAAATGACCCTCCTTTCTGTTTGAGAAAAAAAGAGTCCATCAGACAGGAAGTTACTCAACATCCTGCATCCTCACCTACCACCTTGTCCATGACTATACCTATCAATGGTCTGCTTCTCTCCTATCACACTCAACCAAAGGTCTTCTCCTGCCAACAGCCAATCTTTCTACTTTGCATTCTATCTCCTCTTGCTTCCTCAAAGTCCTGGTTTTATAAAGTATCTGTTCTCCCTTTGGCATATTTTATCTCTTCTATTCTACTGACTTTTCTAGCAGTATTTAAATATTTCTCCTCTCTCCCACCTTAAAAAATGTCCTTTCTCAACTCTAAATCCTAATAACTAATGATTATTGAGAATTTACTGTGTGAAAGGGATTGTGGTAAGTTTTGGACATCTAGTATTTCACTCCTCACATCAACCTTATAGAGTAGATAATACTATCCCCAATTACTGAAAGTGAAGCACAAAGAAGTTAAAATCATACAAGTAATTGGTGGAGCCAGTCTTCCAACCCAGGCATCAGACTCCAGAGCCTATGCTTTAAACCACAATGTTATGTTTCATGACAGAAACACACTGCATTCATTAGCTCCATTTTCTTACCTGTCATTTCAGCCTCCTGACTCCACAACTCCAATGAAACTGTCTATTTTATTTTAATCTTTTGGTTAAAAGCCTTTATTTTCAGTAACTTTATAAATGGATAGAGTTGACAACTTCTCCTGCTTTAAACTAACAACTTTTTGGATTTCCAAACCCTGCTCCTTCCTGTTTCTCTTCCTATTTACCTGGACTCTCTTTTGCAGAATCTTTTATGAATGTCCCTTCTTTTAAATGCTTGTGTTCACCATATTTCTTGCCTGTCTTCCTTCTTTTCTCAGCCTACATACTCTCTTTAGATGATCTCATTCATTCCGATGGCTTCAGCTATCACCTATATAAGTTTCAAGTGGAGAGGACAGTTACCTGGCACTATTCACACTAACAGTGACAGTTGGAAATGTTGAGGGGTGGAACCTGGAGATTGACAGGCCACTCAAACAGATCCACACAGGGAGACATTTACTTTCATAAATTTACCATCAACCAAGATCTGGCTCTCAGACTTGCAAACTCAGAAACTTTAACTTGACACTGTCAGAATACTTTAAACAATAGAGGCAGATGTTTAAAATTGGTGTGCCAAAATATGAGTTACCAACGAGGAATATAACTGTCTGTGAATCTGAGGTATATGCCAGTCTGACCAGAGCATTCTCTCACCATAAGTAAAGTTCATGAGGTTAAATTATTTGGAGGCTGTTTGGTGAGCATGGAACCAAAACAAGGAGAGTTAATAGTATGATCCAAATATGTAATGACATCATTACATATTTATAAAGATAAACAGTCTATCACCACAGTTGGAACATTGCTCATGATGGACTAGTTATTTAAGTGTAGAATGAACTAATACTCCAAACCGCAGATAGAACTTGGCAAATATATATATATCTGATTTAAAAATGGGCAGAGGATCTGAAGAGACATCTTTTCAAAGACATGCATATGGTCAACAGGTAAATGAAAAGTACTCAACATCACTAATCACCAGGGAAATGCAAATCAAACCCACAATGAGATATCACCTCACACCTGTCAGAATGTCTACTATCAAAAAGACAAGAAATAAGAAGTGTTGGTGAGGATGTGGAGAAAGGGAACCTTTGTGTGCTGTTGGTGGGAATATAAATTGGTGCAGTCACTATGGAAAACAGTATGGAGGTTCCTCAAAAACTTAAAACTAGAGCTACCATATATATGATCCAGCAATCCCACTTCTGGGTATTTATCAAAAGAAAACAAAAACACCAACACAGAAAGATATATGAACCCCCATGTTCACTGCAGCATTATTTACAACAGCCAAGATATGGAAGCAACCTAAGTGTCCATTTGCGACAACATGGATGGACCTTGAGGGTTTTATGCTCAGTGAAATAAATCAGATAGAGAAAGACAAATACCGTATGTTCTCACTTATACGTGGAGCCTAAAAAAAATTTTTTTTAAACTAATGGATACAGGGCTTCCCTGGTGGCACAGTGGTTAAGAATCTGCCTGCCAATGCAGGGGACATGGCCTTGAGCCCTGATCCAGGAAGATCCCACATGCCACAGAGCAACTAAGCCCACGTGCCACAATTACTGAGCCTGCTCTCTAGAGCCCGCAAGCCACAACTACTGAGCCCACATGCCACAACTACTGAGCCCATGCTATTGAGCCCGCATGCCACAGCTACTGAGCCCGCCTGCCTAGAGCATGTGCTCCGCAACAAGAGAAGCCACTGCAATGAGAAGCCCATGCACAGCAATGAAGAGCAGCCCTCGCTCACCACAAATAGAGAAAGCCCCCGTGCAGCAACGAAGCCCCAACACAGCCAAAAATAAATAAATTAAAACAAACAAAAAAACAAAAAAACTAATAGATACAGAGAACAGACTGATGGTTGTTGGGGCAAGGGGTGGGGCAGGCAAAATGAAAGAAGGGGGTCAAAAGGTACAAACTTCCAATTATAAAATAAGTAAGTCATGGGATTGTAATGTAGAGCATGGTGACTACAGTCAATACTGTATTGTATATCTGAGTGAGGCTAAGAGAGTAAATCTTAAAAGTTCTCATCACAGAAAAAAACAGTTTGTAACATGTATGATCACAGATCTTGACTTACCATGGTGACCATATCACAACACAAATATCAAATCATTATGTTGTACACCTGAAACTAATGGTATATGTCAATTATGCCACAATTTTTTTTTAAAAGGAACTTGGTTGTACAATGTCTAAGTCTGTTTCTGTGACTCTTTTTTCATTGCTGACCTCCCATACTTTTGGTTGAGACTTTATTTTGGACAAGTTTATGCATAAGGAACTTATAACAAAGACTACCACCCTGAGAGTAACAGTGCATCTTAAAGCTAACTTTACATATCTTTTCTCTTTCATTGTATGCCAATTTCATATTTTAATCTACAGAAGGCAATCATTTCCCTTTTTTCCATGTTCTAAGGGCCAAGTCCAGTCTTTTGGACTTTATTAATAGCTCAGAAATCCATACCCTTCTTCCTATGCCCAAGTCCCCTGAATTTTCCTCCCTGAATTGCTATGATGGCCTCAGATTTCATCTCTCAGCTCTCAAGACTGCCTTACTCCAATCCATCCAAGAGAAAAAGATCTAAAATGAAAACCCAATCATGTCACTTTTCACTTACAATCCTTTCAGCCTCCCAAAAGCTTTCAGGATGAAATCCAAACTCCTTAATATTTTTGATTAAACTGCTTTTACTCATGCACTTTCTCCAGGTAACACTTCTTCCAGAAAATCTTTGCTGACCATCACCCTCTTGAATTCGGGATCAGGGACATGCTCTCAGCTCACACAATTCCCCATGCTTTTTTCCCCACTATAAAATGTTTCACAGCATATAATACTGTTATTTCTCTTGCCTTTCTCCCCAAAGACTGTTAACTTCTTGTAAGCTATACCTCATTATCTTTGAATCAAAAGCACCTAGCACAGCCCTTGACAAACAGTGAGTTTACTACCTATAAATAGAGATAAGCAGTCATAAACATCCTTGAGAATGGTTATTGCTTGCCTGACAAGAGACAAGCTATAAGCAAAACCAAATTCTGATTTACTATCAATCAATTAAAAGGCTGTCCTCAACTTAATAAGGAAAAAAAAAAAACCTTCATCCTGTGGGAGTCATAGGCAATTTTTCAAAATAGAAGCATCCCTAACACACTTAACATATTTGATATATCAAAATTCGATTCCAAATGCTGGTGTTTATAGCTGGCGTGATGGCTTCAAGTTTACTCCGCAGAGCTGAAGCGCTGGCCGTGCGGGCCCTGACGGCCCACGGTCCCAATGGAGTCTCCATGGTGCACTCTATGGCATCTGGAGGTGGTGTTCCTACTGATGATGGGCAGGCAACTGGGCTGGAGAGGGAGGTCATGCTGCCTTCACACAAGGGACTGGACCCGTACAATACGCTCGCCCCAAAGGCAGCCTCAGGTACAAAGGAAGACCCTAATTTAGTCCCCTCCATCACCAATAAGCAGACAGTGGGCTGCATCTGTGAAGAAGACAACAGCGCTGTCATCTGGTTCTGGCTGCACAAAGGCGAGGCCCAGTGGAACCTATTACAAGCTGGTGCCCCACCAGTTGGCCCACTGAGCCCCTGCACTAAGTCACTCAAAATGTGATGTAAAGTTTCTTCTTCCCCATAAAAACTAGCCATTACATTGGCTCCTCCTCCCATTAAAAAAACAAAACTTGATTCCTATACTTTGAAGTTTTCATTGTGCAGAGCAAAACGTCTCCATATCCTCAGAAAACCACCAGTGACATGGGATCTACACTCTCAGGTTAAAATAGTCTATCATCCTAGGAAACAAAGTTATCATTATCATTGTCTAACCAAAATCTCTCACTCTTAAATTTTAGTTCATTTCCTTTAGTTAGATTTCTCTTTGACTTAAAAGACCAGTCCATTTCCTCATGAAAACCCTTTTCCTGTAGGATGTGCCAGAGGCAAAGGGAGACTAATAGCTTCTTGGCTCCTTTTTCTATATATACTGAAACTGAAAACATTCAACTTGAAGTTTAGTTCATGTAAATTTGTATAGGTTTTCAAGGTCTGAATGTGCAATACTTTCCTAGTAAAAATCTTTCTATTCTATTGCTCAAAAAAATGTTCTAAGAGAATCTTTTCATAAAAGAAGTCCTAGAGGTTTTTTTAAACACTGTGTAGGTCCTGGAGAAACATACAAAGTCACTGAGGGCTCAGAAGTCTTATTACAATGAAACTCTTAAGCACAGAGGCATGTAATGCTGCTATTTCTCCCAGTGAATCAAGTCCTTGTCACTTTGAGTCTCTTTGCAGTCCCTTATCTTTCACTATATTATGATCATTAAAACCATGGACTTCAGTAATAATCTACCAATGCACTGATTTTATAGATAAAGAAACAGAAGTCTGGCAAGGTTAAACGATTTGCTTAAATGGCAAGAATAAGGAAGAGAACACAAATTTGTTCCAAATTGGACGTTCTTTCTACTACATCGCATGGGCATTTTGTAAAATACTGGTTGAATCATTTATCAAAACTAGTTTCTATTTTGTTCTATTTTATATTTGTTCTACTAGCTTCATGAACAAAACAATCTTTCCAGTAGCTGGAAACAGCAATATAATTCCAAAGATTTCCAATTCCTCTACTCCCATTCTCTTTTAAATTCTCTCCAAACAGGCTTTCACTCCCATCGTTTCTTGTTGAGACATCAATGATTTCCACGTTGCTAAATAGATTAGCCAATTCTCGGTCCTCTTCTTAACTAACCAATTAGTGCTTCTTCCTTGGAAAGCTTTCCTCTCTTGATTTCTAGTTATACTCTTCAATCTTCAGTTTCTCAGGCTACTTTGCTCTTTTATCATCATCTCTGACTGCTAAACATTGGAGTATTCCAAGGCTGAGTCCTTAGACCTTTATTAATTCTTCATTTAATCAGTCCTTTAGTGGTCCTACCTAGCCTCAGAGCCCTGATTACCATCTTATATGTGCCTCTGGATCCCAAATTTATGTATCTGACCCAGACCTGTCCCCTTGAATTCTAATCTTATATATCTAACTGCCTTTGTAATATCTCCACTTGGGTAACAAAGGCATCTCAAACTTAAACATACCCCAAAATAATAGCCTCAGTCTCCCACTCTTTCTCAAACCTACTTCATGCTTGTTCTCCATCTCAGTAAATCGCTATGCTATGCTTCTACTCACTCAAGACAAATCCTCAGAATCTGTCTTATCTTCTGTTATTTTTCTCTCACATCTAGTTCATCATTAAATCCTTTTGGTTTAATCTCCAAAATATACATAGAATCCAACTATTTCTCAAAACTTCCAACTACCAACTTTACCCAAGATATACCATCCTCTTCTGCACCTGGCTCTGATGACCAGGGAGACTGTGCCACTGGGTCCCACAAGACACTTCTATATAAGGCCACTCTTTCAAGACCAGGAGACACAGCTGATATACTTCATATATAGAAACAAACACAAAGAGTTAGGCAAAAGGAGAAGACAAAGGAATACCTTCCAAGTAAAAGAACGAGATAAAAATCTCAGAAAAGAACTAAACAAAACAGAGATAGCAATTTACCAGATAAATAGTTTAAAGTAAGTAATAGTCATACATAAGCTTAATGAACTTGGAAGAAGAATGGATGAACTCAGTGAGCTTCAACAAGGAGATAGAAAATATTAAAAAGAAACAATTAGAACCGAAGAATAAATGAAATGAAAAATACACTAAAGGGAATCAACAGTAGATTGGAGGATGAAGAGAACAGATCAGTGATCTGGAAGACAGGGTAGTGGAAATCTCCCAATCACAACAGCAAAAAGAATAATAAAAATAAAAGGATAGCTTAGGATACCTCTGAGAAAACGTCAAGTGTAATAATATTCACGCTATAGGAGTCCTAGAAGAAGGAGGAGAGAGAAAAGACATGAAACCTATTTGAAGAAATGATAACTGAAAACTTCTCTAACATGGCAAAGGAAACAGACATCCAAGTCCAGAAAGCACAGAAAGTCCCAAACAAGATGAACTCAAACAGACCCACACAAAGACATATACTTAAAATGTCAAAGGTTAAAGAGAGAAGCTTAAAAGCAGCAAGAGAAAAACACCTAGTTACATACAAGGGAACCCCCATAAGACCATCAGCTAATTTTCAGCAGAAACTGTATAGGCCAGAAGAAACTGGCACAATATATTAAAAGTGCTGAAAGAAAAAGCTTACAACCAAGAATACTCTACCTGGTAAGGTTATCACTCATAATTGAAGGAGAGATAAAGAGTTTCCCAGAAAAGAAAAAGCTAAAGGAGTTCATCACCACTAAACTGGCCTTACGAAAAAAAAAAAGTATTAAAGGGACCTCTTTAAATGGAAAAGAAAAGCCCATAACTAAATCAAACCAAACCAAACAAATTATGAAACAGAAAAACTCACTGGTAAAGGCAAACATACCAAAGGTAGTGGTTCAACCACCTATAAAACTAGCATCAAGGATAAAAGACAAAAATAGTAAAATCATTGATATCTAAAATAAACAGTTAAGCAATACACAAAATAAAAGATGTAAATATGACATCAAAAGCATAAAACGGGGCTTCCCTGGTGGTGCAGTGGTTGAGAGGCCGCCTGCCGATGCAGGGGACACGGGTTCATGCCCCGGTCCGGGAGGATCCCACGTGCTGCAGAGTGGCTGGGCCCGTGAGCCGTGGCCGCTGGGCCTGCGCGTCCGGAGCCTGTGCTCCGCAAGGGGAAGGCCATAGCGCTGACAGGCCCATGTACCGCAAAAAAAAAAAAAAAAAAAAGCATAAAACGTTGAGGGTGGGGAAGTAAAAATGTAGTGCTTTTAGAATGTACTTGAACTTAAATGACCATCAACTTAAAATAGCCTCTTATATACATAGGTTGTTATACATGAACCTCATGGTAACGACAAACACAAAACCTATACCAAATACACAAAAAATAAAGAGAAAGAAATACAAACACAGCACTAAAAAAAAGTCATCAAAGCACAAGGGAAAAGAACAAGAGTAAAAGGAAGGAACAGAGGACAACTACAAAAACAACCAGAAAACAATTAACAAAACTGCAATAATAATTATTATTATTCTATGAATTATAATTATTCCTATGAATAATTATTCTAAATGTAAATGGACTAAATGCTCCAATCAAAAGACATAGGGTGGCTGAATGGATTTTAATTAAAAAAGACCTATATATATACTGCCTGCAAGAGACTCACTCACTTCAGGTCTAAAAACACACATACTAAAAGTGAAGGAATGAAAAAAGGTATTCCATGCAAAAAGAAACAAAAAGAATTGTTAGAGTAGCAATATGCATATCAGACAAAATAGGCTTTAAAACAAAGACTAACAGGAAACAAAGAAGAGTATTACATAATGACAAAGGGATCAACCCAATAAGAGGATTATAATACTTGTAGTATGCACCCAACACAGGCATACCTAAATACATAAATATTAACAGATATAAAGGAACAAATTGACAGTAACACAATAATATTAGGGGACTGAAACATACCACTTGCATCAATAAATAGATCATCAAGACAGAAAATCAGTAAGAAAAAGTTGGCCTTAAATGACACATTAGACCAGATGGATATAATAGACTATTATAGAACATTCTATCCCAAAACAGCAAAATACACATTCTTTTTAAGTACACATGGAACATTCTCCAGAGGTTAGGGGTGGGACTGAAAGTTCCAATGCTCTAATCACAGGGATGAGTCTCCTGGCAATGAGCCCCCATTCTTCAGTGGGGTTCAAAAGTTACCTCATTAACATAACAGAAGATACCTTTATGGTTCTCATCACTTAGGAAATTTCAAGGGTTTTAAGAGCTCCTTGTCAGAAAAGGTGACAAAGACCAAATATTTATTTCGCATTACAAGTCACAATATCACATATGTTCACACAGAAAAATGCACACAAATGTTTATATTAATAGAAGCATTATTCATACTAGCCAGAAAGTGGAAACAACCCAAATATACATCATAGATTAAAAGATAAACAAAATGTGGTATATCTATAAAATGGAATATTATTTGGCCATAAAAATTAATAAAGTATTGATTCATGCTACAACATGGATGAACCTTAAAAACGTTATGCTAAAGTTAAAGAAGCCAGTCAAAAAATACCACATATTATATGATTCATATGAAAGTCCAGGAGAGGAAAATCCACAGAGACAAGAAGTAAATTAGTAGTCGCTAAAGGCTGGGAGGAGGATGATATGTGGCAGCAGAGGGGAGGGGTAGAGGACTGATAACTAAAAGGCACAGGGCTTCTCTGTGCAGTGAGGAAAATGTTCCAAGCTTGACTGAGGTGACAGTTGCATATATATATCTCTGAATATACTATAAACCACAGAATTGTATATTTTAAATGAATGATTGTATGGTAAGGGAATTATATCTCAATAAAGCTGTTAAAAATTAATACATTAAATGTGATTCTGGAAGTGAAAAACCCATCTTAAGCAGAGGTAGCATCAAAAAGTTGACTTAAAAAAAAAAAAAGTTGACTTGACTTGCCATGACCCTGGTCCTCTCTGGTACTTCCTCGTACCATGGGTTATGTTGTTGCCCCTCTAACACTAGCTTCCTACATACACATTTTCTGAATGATTTTATCACCTCCTTGTCAACTTGTTAGACTTATTGCTCTTGCATGTCTGTATTTTCCATGTACTCTCATTTTTACCCCCACCTGAAAACACACACCTTGCTCCAAACCATGATGCAGAGGTCCAAACAATCATCTGTAAAGGCTTGAAGGTCTTTGTTGAATGCCTGAGACTATAGCCCAGATCTTACCCATTATTTCATCTAGCTAAATGCAAAAGCAGATGTCAAAGGATTTTGAAAAGCTGTAAGTAGTCGAGGTGATTAATATAATTATATTAAATTACACACATCTTTTCTTTGCCTGTCAGTTGTGTCAGGGACTGTGAAAAACCACCACATGTAAAACAGTCGTAAAACGTTACAGTTGGACATGACCTTAGAGATGTTCAGATCCAATTCTGCCATTTTATAGTTGAGATAACAGATACAAAAAGGTAGATAGACTTTTCTAATGTCACTCAGCAAGCCAGCAAACCCCCATTCAAGGCCCTTTCTGTCCACTGGTGAGTACAAGCTGATAACCAACCAGAAGTACAAGGGAATCAGAAACTCTTGATGACTGTACACACACACACAAACAGAAAATGACACACAAAGATAATATTACAATCCACTACAGTGAGTTAGTATACTTAATTAAAGGTTATTAGTATGTTTTAATTTTTATTTCCCTCTTTATCTTCAAAAACACTTTGGTCTTAGCCTCTCTACTTTGAATCACAATGGAACTAGAATTAATCATTTTTGCTGAATTATACATACAATTAATTTTATGGAACCAATTTAAGTTAATCATTTTCTCATATTATTTAACTCAAAATAGCTATAATTTCTTAGCCATTTGTTATTAGCATACCACCTTTCCCCTACTTTGAATCATGATTGCCAAAGTATAGGAAAGTCAACTACAACAAACTTCCCCATTTGGTAACAACTGGAAGGTGGCACACTACAATACAATTTATTCCAATAATTTTTCATTTCGTATCAAAATATCATGGTGATTAGTTTCCATTTATGACTAGAAGCAATTTTTGTGTTCTGCTTACAGAAACATCATTTCATAACAGTTTTTTGGAGGAAAGCAAATTGTGGTGTTAGAGAAAACATTTTTTACTTTTTTTTAGCCGATTTCAGATTCATCCCTATAGAAGAAACATACTTAGCCTATTCCAAAATAACAAAAGTCTTGGACCACATCACAATTGGCACCTTGACATTTAATAAATTAAAACATTATAACACATGAGGTATCTCAAGGAGGCAGCTAACACAGTAAATGATCATTCTTCATTCAAATATAAAGAACATATCACGTTTGATCAACGGAGAAATTACTAAGATATATGTATATCCCGGAAGAGTAGGATAGGTTATGGTTTTCATCACTTAAAGAACAACAACAAACAAAAATCCCAGAGTTCTATTTCCCTCTAAATTCCTCCCCCTGCCAATTTTTTTAATAGCTGAAACCTGCCGCATTTAATACCCAGCAATAATTTGAACTCGTATATGCTTGTCAAATGCACGAGGAAAGAATTTGCGATTCTCAGTATCAAACTCTCATTGTGAAGAGGTTGTGTCAAGGTCTTCCAGTGAAGAGAGGGATTTCAGCAGAAATGTGGGAGAACAATGGGGGAGGACTTTTAAGAAACCACTGCTTTATTTCTTCAAATGGGCAGCCACTTGTGTTAATGAAACTCAGGTGGATATTATACAGCCAACCCCAGGGCTCCCCCGGCAGTGCTACCCTCAGCAATGACAATGAAGGCTCCTATGAGCCTCACAGAAAGGTGCCACTTTAAAGAGAAACAGAAAAGTAAAGAGGATCAAATTCCAGTGGAGCAGCTGAAACCCATGGCTTTAGGGCAAAAAATAAAGTGATTGTGCTTCAACTACCTTTAAACAGCACCGCCATACCAAATTTCATGCATTTCTACTGGATGACACATGGACATAACATTTATTACCATCTGTGAACCTAACTAAGGATGACCTGGTGCAAAGAATTTCAATAGATTCAATTAAGAAATGAATGGCTTCTTCTTATTTTCATCTCTTCAGTTCATTAGTAGTCATTGCTTACAGGCTTCCCTGTGTCTCACACAACAGGTTTTTCTCCCCCTTACTTGAGAGTTATCTTGAGTACGCTCTCCAGCTGGATGTTAGCTTTTAAAGCATTGCTGCTGAACACCCATGTCCCAATCTGCCTTAATTAAACATTCTTTAGTTCTAAAAATTTTAAGTTAATTTTTAAATTAGTTAATTAACTGCTTTTGATGTGTTGCTGTGGTTCTGATTTTCATAATTCCACATTTCCAGGTTTGGGTACCACTGTACAATCACCCTAAACAAGCCACCTCCATGGCTGAGACTTTAGGTATCAGAGAGGAAACCCAGATACAGGCGAGCAACTCTTTGTTACAATTGTATTCAGCTACACATTTTTAAAAAATTGTTTTGAAACTCACACAAAATTTCACAGCATAAGAAACAATGTAATCATAAGGAATAACAAAGAATAAATATTTCCCTTACCTGGATCATGGAAAGGCACCAAAGCAAAGTTGAAAAGAGGTCTCTTAGGTCTTTTCAAAGACGTCTCCAAAATTTTGGAAGCCCCCTCGATAACCTGAACTAAATCATCATACATGGAACCCGTCACATCAAACACAAAAGCCAACGTGGAGGCACCCTCGGGAATTTCCTCAGCCCTGATCTCTGACTGGGGGCTTACATCCTGAGCCTGGGAAGTATAAAGAAGAGTGAACAGGAATACTGTGCGGACAATGTCCCAGGAAATCATTTTGTCTTTCTTTCCTTTTTTTTTTTTTTTTTTTTCCTGAGCGCCTAAGCACTGTGCTGAGTCCTCCTCAACAACAGGCAGCGGGTTTCTTCTCGAGGCAATTCATTCGACTCCCGAAACCTCTTTGAACTCGCCAAAAAAATGGGGGCTGAGAATCAGATGGGGACAAGCACCAAACCCGAAACCCTGCAGGGGCCGGGCGGGCAGAGATGCGGCAGCTTTTGTCCAGAAGCAGCCTCCTCCGGGACAGCCGAGTGCCCGCGGCCCGGGCGGCGTGTGGCTGAGTGCGGGCGGCGCGCCCGGCCCATGCCCCGGGGGCCGTTCCGAGCCAGCGGCGCCGCACCGAGTCCGCTGCCCTCGCCGCTGCCCTCGCCGCTGCCCTCGCCGCCGCCGCCGCCGCGCCGCTCTCCGCCGGGCCAGCCGTCGCGGCTCCCAACTTTCCACTGCGCGCCTCCAGCCCAGGAGCTGGGAGGGGAAGGGAAGCCGGGCTCGGCCTCGCCTCCTGATTGGCCGGTGGACGCCCTCCTCCTTTGCTCTTGGGCGCCCCCCCCGCTCCTGGAGGGCGACTTCTCTCCACTGATTCTCGGGTCAATTCAGTACCTGGGAAGCGCTCCCAGTATCCCCTCCGCACCCATCCGCGTTGTTTCTCACTTCCAAAACCCCAAGGTAAACAATGGCTTTCAAGAATGTGTGGCAAGGACCCGAGCCGAGGGACACCACGCTAACCAGCACTAAGGGAATTGTATTTTTCTACGATGCACAACGCTGCTTCAGACACCTCTATCATAATTCCCCTCCCCCCACCACCGAAGAAGCCAAGACCTCTCCCCCTCCCCAGCCCAGCCTCCCGCTCTCAGCCCGCAACTCAGCCCAGCCGGGAGGGGGAGCCGGAAAGTTCTCCCGGCTGGGCTGCAGCCACATTCTCACTCTTTGATCTCCTCAGGGACTGTGGAGCTTTGGGGAAGGGAGGGAGGACAGAGCTGGATGGGCCAGAAACGGGAGGAAGGGGAAAAGGGCTGTTGAGGGAAATGAGAGAGAGACAGCTGGAACTGGGTAGTCACTGATTGTAATTAGGAAAGATGGTAGAAGGGAAATCAGCTGGGTGTGGAATACAGGGTGGCAGCTCAGTGCAAAGGATGAGGAGGGAGAGAGGGAACGGAAGAGAGTTCCGGGGGGGGGGGGGGCAGAGAGATCATACTGAAGAGAAAAGTTAATTTTTTTAAATTTCACTATCAAGATTCATGTTTGCTGAGCAATATGAACCCTCCCCTCAGCATGGTGAGGCAGAATAATATCCTCATTTCACACTTCCTTCCATAGAACATCCATGTGCCAAGTCTCAGCCAAAGATCCATTGAAAACGTGTTCCCTCCTATGGCATTTTCTTGCTGATAAGTAAGGAAACCTCGCCCTGTAAAACATTACAAAGTTTTTCCGTGTTGTAATTATTATACACATTTTGGTACTAATAACAGAGATAAGAAGGGTTGGACAAAGAAAGTCAACCATAAGCTAAAGATTTCTTGCCTCTTTTTAATAAAAACATATTCACATCCTGCAAAAGGAGCTGTTGTCTGGATCCTGGCATTTAAAGAGGGACCAGCAGGCATTTTGATCTGAGTTGGAATGTGTGTTAGACCACCCATCCAACACGGAGGTCGCCTGAGGAAGAGCCAGCTCCCCTGAGCCTTTTATAGTCTGCAACTGTCTTCTCTTTCAGACCCAGGGACTCTGGACCCTGAGTTTATGATACCTATAAGTCACGTCATTTAAAGGAAGCAGCCTGGCCATTTGGACTGAGTGGGAATATGAGAGGAAAGGGGGAAGGTTCTTCCTTTCTAAATAGTATTTAGAAAATGCTATTTGAGTAACCTACTCCTTTGTTTATCTAAAAGGGATTGCATTCTAAATCCTGGAGATTTCACTGAGACCTGAGCTGTTCCAGGTGTTCAAGGGAGGTGGTAGAGCCTGGTGATTAAGGCTTCTGGGTCAGATAATCTACGTTCAACACCCAGCTGTGACACTTAATAACTGTATCTTCAGCAAGTTACCTACTTCTTTATTCCTTCATTGATTCAGCTGTAAATGGAAATAATGACAGTACCTACCTAATAAGGATTCAATGATCTATCTTGGTAATTGTTCCGTGCATACTTGAAAACAATGTTATTTGGTGGAATGCTCCATAAATGTCAATTAGGTCAAGTTTCATAGTGTTGCTCGAACATTCTGTATCCTTACTGATTTCTGCCTTCTTGTTCTATCAGTTATTATGAGTGGAATTGAAATCTATGACTATAATTGTGGATTTGTCTATTTCTTCTTGTAGTTCTATGAGGTTTCACTTCATGCATTTTGAAGCCTGTAATTAGAGGCATAAACACTTAGGATTATTATGTCCTCTTGACTGACATTTTTATCATTATGAAGTTACATTCATTATCCCTGGTAATATTATTTGCTGTGGAATATGCTTTGTCTGATATTAATATAGCACTCCAGCTTTCTTTTGATTAGCATTAGCATGATATATCATTTTCCATCCTGTCACTTTTAAATTATTTGTGTGTTTATATTAAAGTGTGTTTCTTGTAGTCACCTTACAACTAGGTCTTGCTTTTTTCATGCAAACAATCTCAGCCTTTTATTGGCCTATTAGACTATTTACATTCAATGTGATTATGGATGTGGTTGGGTTGAAATGTACCATCTAGCTATTTGTTTTCTTTATGTCCCATCTCTTCTTTGTTTCTTTTTTCCTGTTTTTCTGACTTCTTTTGGGTGTACTGAATATTTTTTATGATTCCATTTTATATTTATTGCTAGCTTATTAGCTATAACTCTTATTTTATTTTAGTGGTTGCTATAGTGTTTATAGTATATAACTTTATCACAGTCTTCCTTCAAGTAATATTATACCACTTAACCTCAGAATAATATACTTCCATTACTTTCCTCCCAACCTTTCTGGTTAGTCATCCATTTTAGTTTACATTACTGTATTTTAAACCCCACACTATATTAATGTAATTTTTAAAGTAGTCAATTATCTTTTTAAAAGATTTAATTAATTCTAAAATTAATATATTTACTCAGGTAGTCACCATTTCTGGTGCTGTTCATCTCTTTGTGTAAACCCAGGTTTTCATCTGATGTCATTTTCCTTCTCCCTGAAGGATTTGCTTTAATACTTCCTGTAGTGCAGGTCTGCTGGTGATGAGTTCTTTCACTTTTGTGTGTTCAAAAAATTCTTTATTTCACCTTTGTTTCTGAAAGTTTGGGGGTTTTGTTTTGTTTGGGCTTTGGGGTTGTTTGTTTGTTTTGTTGGATAGAGGATTCTAGGTTGGCAGGTTTTTATTTTCCTTTCAGTACCTTAAAGATGTCACTCCACTGTCTTCTTGCTTGCATTGCTTCCAGTTGAGAAATGTCTCTCATATTTATTTTTGTCCTTTTATATGAACCACATCTTTTTGTCTCTTGATGCTTTTAATAGTTTTCTCATTATCACTGATTTTGAACCATTTGATTATGGTGTGCCTTGATGTGGTTCCCCTCATATTTCTTGTGCTTGCAGCTTTTCAAGATTCTTGCAACTGTAAGTGTATGGTTTTCATCAAATTTGTACACTTTGGGCCATTATTTCTTCAAATATATTTACCTCCTTTCCTTTGCAGACCCCAATTCACACATATGAGGCCATTTCAAACTGTTGCATAGTAAACTGATGCTCTGTTCAGTTTTTTAAATTGGTATTTTCTTTTCTCATTGTGTTTCATTTTTTGATAGTTTTCATAGTTATTTCTTCAAGTTCACTAATCTTTTCTTCTCCACTGTTTATTCTGCCAATTGTCCCATCCAGTGTACTTTACACCTCAGACATTGCAGTTTTTATCTCTAGAATTTCTATTTGGATCTCTTTTTTTTTTTTTAATATCTCCCATGTCTCATTTTAAGTGTATGAATATCTAGAAGACAGCTATAATAACTTTTTATGTCCTTGACTGGTAATTCTGACATCTGTAGCAGTTCTATTACACATCAGTTTCAATTAATCAGTGTTTCTCCTTATTATAGGTTATATGTTCTTGCTTCCTTTCAGGCTTCATATTCTTTGATTGGATGTCAGACATTATGAATTTTGCCTTTACATTATGAATTTATACTAGATATTTTTGTATTTTTATAAATATTCTTGAGCTCTGTTCTGGGACAGAGTAAAGTTATTTGGAAAGAGTTTGATCCTTTTGAGACTCACTTTTAAAATTTATTAGGTCAGACCAAAACAGTATTCAATCTAGAACGAATTCCCCATTGCTGGGAAAAAACCCTTCTGAGTACTCTACCCAATGCTCTTTGAATCATGAGGTTTTCCAATCCAGCAGGTGGGGACAGACCTATCCCCATCCCTGTGTGAGTGTGGGCACTGTCACCTTTATTCCTTCAAGTGGCTCTTTCCTCACATGCACATGCTGGTCAGTACTCAGCTGAATATACAAGGGGGGCCCCCTCCACCTTGGTTCCACCTCCACACCCCATGGCCTGTAAAATCTCTCTGAAGATGGTAAACTGGGACAGTTATAGGACTTGCTTCATTTGTTTCCCATCTCTGTGGAATCATTGTCCTTTTTTGCCTGAGAGTAAAATGAAAAACATGCTTACAATGCACTTGGCACAATAAATACTCAGTAAAGTTTGGTATTATTATTACCATTGTATTTATTTGAAGTTACAGCATTGAAAGTTTGAAGCTATGTGTATATGCATTGAGGACACAATGCTTTGGAAGGGACAGATAACTAGGGAGGCTTTTTTACTTGTTTATTTATAGATCTTTTGTAGCTTCACTAACATCCTGAAATCTAAGTGGGTGGTAACACTTAAGAACTTAATGTTTAAGGTCCAGAAGGTACCATGACAGGGAAAGACGGGTGACAAAGAAAAGGAATATTTAATGTCTCAAAAGGCATTTCTACTTACATATGTATATAGGTAGAAATACACATTAACTTCCGTAATCCCAGTGCATCTCTCCACTTCAGTCTCCTATAATTGATAACTGTATGATTTGGAACACATGAGAGACATACATGGGCTCTCCCACTCCTTTTCAATAAAATTTGATCTTTGTTGAAATGCGGGTCTCTGGGGACAGAGTAGCCCTGTGGACAGAAATCTTATTTACACTTTAAAATAAATGAGTCCCTGAAAGTAGATTTTGGCAGGCAGTCAGCTGAGAACACCAAGAATGTAAAATGGGAGAAAGTAATTGGGTTAGGAAGAGGGCATGGCCCAGGACAGGGGTAGGAAGGGTTGGGCAAAAAAGACAGTGATGCTTAAGTCAAAGTACTGCCCAGAAATAACAATATATCCTAGCCTTTTTCCTGCTTGTGTTATTAAAAACAGTCTCTATGATGTTGGAAGGAACACTAGTTTAAGAATCTAGTCTCTTCAGCCACTAATTGTTTCAGTCCTGTCACTCACAGCGGGTCATACTAAACAATTTCTAAAATTTGTTCCAGCTGTAACATTCTCTGATGGTCTTAGCTGAAGTTTCCCAGAAAGCAGAGCCTGAAATGAAGGGTTGGTGTGTGATTCCAGGGTGCAGACATGAGGGATAGGGGAAATGAAGCAGCAGAGAAAGGGGAGGCAGTATAAAAGTGCATTATCAAGTTGGCCTCTGCCGTGAGCTACTAGTTACTGGGTCCTGTGGAACTGACTGAAAACCCTTATGTTAGGTGCCTCAAGACTGTGAAGGAGAAAGAGCAGTGAATGAGGTAAAAGGGCAAAGTACCTACTATCAGCAAGCATCCTCATTGGTCAAAGGCTCACCCCATCAGGTTAAAAAATCCCAAACTTTTGGGTCCCACTTATATGGGTGCTGATCTGGTTTCCTTGGCATCCTGCTCCAAGGCATCAATAGAAAAGCCCAGGACAGAGACAAGAGAGGCACACGAGACATCTGAGACAAGATGCTCAAGATGCTGTCAGGTTGCACCTGCATGAAGTTGGTTGGAGCTTGATTATATCCTGAAGACATGAAAAGACACTGCAGGAATTTAAGCTGAAGAGCAAAAAGATTAATACTTCAGCAAAATCAGACAATGAGTGGAATAAGGGTAGTAAGTTGGGGAAAAAGACAAAAATAGGAGTAGGCTGCAGTAATAATATTAACAACATCCTTCATCTAGCAAAACGGAGACTTGGCAAGTTTATGCAGTTTGCCTAAGGTCATTATTAGTGAGCAGCAGAATCACAATTTGGACCCAGGCAAGCTGATTCCCAAGCCCGTGCTCTCCACTGCTTTGCACTGATGCCCTCAGGCTCCAAGTTACAAACTAAAATAATAGCAATGGATAAGACAAGGAGAAACTGTTAATACGTTAGGAGTTTGGGATTAACATATACACACTACTATATATAAAATAGGTAATCAACAAGGACCTACTGTATAGCACAGGGAGCTCTACTCAGTATTCTATAATAACTAAATGGGAAAATAATCTGAAAAAGAATAGATATATATGTAAAACTGAACCACTCTGCTGTATACCTGAAACTAACACAACATGGTAAATCAACTATACTCCAATATAAAATAAAAATTTTTTTAAATGTCATTGCTTTTTAATATATTGACTTTGTATACTACAATCTTGTTGAACTTGTTATTAGTTTAATAAGATGTGGTTTTTCAGGCAGATTCTTAGGACTTCCTATTAATGTGATTATGTTGTTTGCAACTAAAGACAGTTTTACTTTTCAAAAAAAATTATCAAAAGTATGTGGTAGGGACTTCCCTGGTGGCACAGTGGTTAAGAATCCGCCTGCCAATGCAAGGGACAAGGGTTCAAGCCCTGGTCCGGGAAGATCCCACAGGCCGCGGAGCAATGAAGCCCGTGCACCACAACTACTGAGCCTGCGCTCTAGAGGCTGCGAGCCACAACTACTGAGCCTGCGAGCCACAACTACTGAGCCCGCATGCCACAACTAATGAAGCCCGTGCGCCTAGAGCCCGTGCTCCTCAACAAGAGAAGCCACCACAATGAGAAGCCCGCGCACCACAAATGAACAGTAGCCCCCGCTTGCTGCAACTAGAGAAAGCCTGCGTGCAGCAACGAAGACACAACGTAGCCAAAAATAAATTAATTAATTTTAAAAAAAGCATGTGGTAATTTTCCATTGCTTTTTATAAAAGATCTGCATAGGTAATTCCAAACAAGCACAAGTCAGAAACACCCTTTAAATTCTCTATGGACAGAGACAAGGATGAGAGGAAACAGTAAGTTTAATGGTAGCTGATACCTATCCTTCCTTGGTCTACCCTAGACACTATCCTAGATAACCTCCAGGATGTCCTAGAAGATCCTAGGAGGTAGGGAATAGGAGTAGAGAAGGGAGTAGCTCCTCCTGGAAATTAATACACAATGCAGGCTTTGCAGTGACGTGCAGTAGATTACAGAACATCTCCAGTTTCATGCTAACAATCACCAAATTAGCTCTCAGAAGTCTCGTTACATAGATTCTCATCTTTGTTATATTTTAGGGGGAGAATATGAAAAGGTGATGTGTTTTTAAAAGTAGTCTAGCACATTTATAGCAAAGTCAACACTAAAATCTTCTCTTCAATTCAGTTTTCTCCCTTGAAATTCTTTGACCTGCCCTCGAGAAGATCAGACACTGCTCACTGGTTAAGTATTTCCAGAAATCACCTAATTGGAAGCATTTATCACACTAGGCCTGATAAAGCCTAGCTCAGAAAAACATTGCCTTAAAAGAGTGAGTTCTCAAGACGATTGCTGTAAAGTAGTGTGTCCATACACTATTTTATTGTAAACTGCCTCCTGCAAATCACTAGATGGTTTGACATTATCCTCACTGATCTTTCCTAAAATGTCTAGTTCTCTATGTAATGAGGCCCAGGATTATTTTATGTTTACTGAGCACATTTCTACAGGGTAAGTAACGTGCTATTACAACTAAATTAAAAGTAGAGTACTTCTACACCGACCATAATGGTTGTACTTGGCACCGCTATGAAACTTAAAAAAAAAATAAAAGTTTGATTATTTTTTCTTGTCTCTCTTAAGAAGGCAATAAAAGGACAGAAAGCCATCATGTTGTAACTGGAAAATTAATCACATCAAATATTCTCTTATACTAATCAAGTTATAAGTCAGGAATTGGCTTATATAAAACAGATGTTTACATTCTTATTCTCCTTTGGTACAAACGTCGAGAGAAGAAAGAACAGACTAACTCTGTCATGGTGTGCTTTGGAGAATGGAACACTCTAACTATTTTAATGGAGCCACAAAGCCTGTGGTCGGCCAAGGGGACAGCCAGAAGAGGGAAAGGCACGGGGGCCAAGCCTTCTACTCCTTATATAGGCCAAACTCCTGTTGTCTGTAAGGGAATGGGAAGTACACTGCCTGAGGAAGAAAGAACACGTGTCACCCAAAGGGAGCCCCACTTTTGGCTCAGCCGCTGCCCTAGCTCTCTAGGACTCATGGTTCTGGTTTGCATTTCAATTGTGAGCTCTTCATAAGGACCACAGCTACCCACCCCCTCCTAAAATAAAGACCAAGAGACCTACAAGCTATCCTCAGACTACTTGGGGAGAAGTTTTGAAAGCTTAACTGAATGCTTAATGGAGAAGAGCGGCTTGAACAAAGAATGCCTCAGCTTCCCTTTCTGAAAAGAATGGAAGAAATTAACATCTATCCTCAATGACCTCTCTCCAGATGGCTTCTCAAACCTCCATCCTCTTTCACAGGTGGATGCTGTCCCCATAAACTCAGGGCAATATTCACACACCCAGTCTTTTCCGCTTCTTTATCCCAATTCAAATGCTGGAAAGGATTTTAGAGATCATTTTTCTACTCCAGGGCCTTCAGTTTACAGAGAGAAAACTGAGTCCCAGAGAGTGACTTGTCCAAGGTCTTACAAAATTTTGAAGTAAGGCTGGAAGTATATTTTGGACCTGTAATTATCACTTTTTTACATGATACATGATACATGATACATGAATCTATCTTTACTTAACTCTAGATACCTAATCAAAGAGTTGTAGAAGCGAGGAAAATTTAGCAGGATGTAGCTTTGGAGAAAAAAAAAAAGGAATAGTATGAAGCTGTGAATATTTTATTTAGCTACTCATCTGTTTATTAGAAACATCCATAAAACATCTATTTTTATGGAAAGGGAAAGATCAATGTTCTAATATGGATTTACCTGATACTGAAAGAATATGAAAAGGTATTAGAGTACAGTTCAGATGGTAGATATAACCCATTTTCTGTTTTTACTTTTATTCTAACTGTGACATATTTTTAGGGATGAAACATCCTTTCTTCTCTTCTTGCAGACCTCCCTTCCATGTCTTCAAAATAGGGATTTTCCTAGGCTAAGGCTTTGATTATAGATGTAAAGAGTCCTAGAATTCAAGGAGGAAAAGAGCTATGAAAATCAGAAAACACCTACTATTTTAGACAGCTGGGAATCTGTCCTAATTTCAAACAGAGGAAGAAATTCTAACTTCTTATCTTACATTCCAACATTCAGTAACTCTCTTTATCAGAATATTTCTCCTTACATTTCTTCTAATATAAGTTAAGCCTCTTTCTTCTTGTTCTGTTTTCAGAAGTACTACAGCTGGTCACAGCCTTCCAAATATTTTTTTCTCTCTGTAAAGTCATGAAAGGGTAAAGGTGTTGGCTTCAATAATAATTACCTAGATCAAGGTTTTCTGCCTTTACTTTTTTAAAATATCTTAGGTCTATTCAAATCATATTAATCAAAATATGATAAATAATTCCAGGTTCCTCTGAAGAAATAAGGAAATATATCATAAAAATTAATCTTCTTTCTTTCCTTTTTATTTCCAGCCTACACTTAGTTTATTTATTTATTTTTTTTTATTAGTGTCTGCTTTATAACAAAGTGAATCAGTCATACATATACATCTGTTCCCACATCCCCTCCCTCATGCATCTCCCTCCCTCCCACCCTCCCCATCGCACCCCTCCAGGCGGTCACAAAGCACCGAGCTGATCTCCCTGTGCTCTGCGGCTGCTTCCCACTATCTATCTACCTTACGTTTGGTAGTGTATATATGTCCATGCCTCTCTTTCGCTTTGTCACAGCTTACCCTTCACCCTCCCCATATCCTCAAGTCCGTTCTCAAGTAGGTCTGTGTCTTTATTCCCGTTTTACCCCTAGGTTCTTCATGACATTTTTTTTTTTAAATTCCATATATATGTGTTAGCATACGGTATTTGTCTTTCTCTTTCTGACTTACTTCACTCTGTATGACAGACTCTAGGTCTATCCACCTCATTACAAATAGCTCAGTTTCGTTCCTTTTTATGGCTGAGTAATATTCCATTGTATATATGTGCCACATCTTCTTTATCCATTCATCCGATGATGGACACTTAGGTTGCTTCCAGCTCCGGGCTATTGTGAATAGAGCTGCAATGAACATTTTGGTACATGTCTCTTTTTGAATTATGGTTTTCTCAGGGTATATGCCTAGTAGTGGGATTGCTGGGTCATATGGTAGTTCTATTTTTAGTTTTTTAAGGAACCTCCATACTGTTCTCCATAGTGGCTGTACCAATTCACATTCCCACCAGCAGTGCAAGAGTGTTCCCTTTTCTCCACACCCTCTCCAGCATTTATTGTTTCTAGATTTCTTGATGATGGCCATTCTGACTGGTGTGAGATGATATCTCATTGTAGTTTTGATTTGCATTTCTCTAATGATTAATGATGTTGAGCATTCTTTCATGTGTTTGTTGGCAGTCTGTATATCTTCTTTGGAGAAATGCCTATTTAAGTCTTCTGCCCATTTTTGGATTGGGTTGTTTGTTTTTTTGCTATTGAGCTGCATGAGCTGTTTATAAATTTTGGAGATTAATCCTTTGTCAGTTGCTTCATTTGCAAATATTTTCTCCCATTCTGAGGGTTGTCTTTTGGTCTTGTTTATGGTTTCCTTTGCTGTGCAAAAGCTTTGAAGTTTCATTAGGTCTCATTTGTTTATCTTTGTTTTTATTTCCATTTCTCTAGGAGGTGGGTCCAAAAGGATCTTGCTGTGATTTATGTCATAGAGTGTTCTACCTATGTTTTCCTCTAAGAGTTTGATAGTTTCTGGCCTTACATTTAGGTCTTTAATCCATTTTGAGCTTATTTTTGTGTATGGTGTTAGGGAATGATCTAATCTCATACTTTTACATGTCCCTGTCCAGTTTTCCCAGCACCACTTATTGAAGAGGCTGTCCTTTCTCCACTGTACATTCCTGCCTCCTTTATCAAAGATAAGTTGGCCATATGTGCATGGGTTTATCTCTGGGCTTTCTATCCTGATCCACTGATCTATCTTTCTGTTTTTATGCCAGTACCACACTGTCTTAATTACTGTAGCTTTGTAGTATAGTCTGAAGTCAGGCAGCCTGATTCCTCCAGCTCCGTTTTTCGTTCTCAAGATTGCTTTGGCTATTCGGGGTCTTTTGTTTTTCCAAACAAATTTTGAAATTTTTTGTTCTAGTTCTGTGAAAAATGCCAGTGGTAGTTTGATAGGGATTGCATTGAATCTGTAGATTGCTTTGGGTAGTAGAGTCATTTTCACAATATTGATTCTTCCAATCCAGGAGCATGGTATATCTCTCCATCTATTTGTATCCTCTTTAATTTCTTTCATCAGTGTCTTATAATTTTCTGCATACAGGTCTTTTGTCTCCTTAGGTAGGTTTATTCCTAGATATTTTATTCTTTTTGTTGCAATGGTAAATGGGAGTGTTTTCTTGATTTCATTTTCAGATTTTTCATCATTAGTGTACAGGAATGCCAGAGATTTCTGTGCATTAATTTTGTATCCTGCTACTTTACCAAATTCATTGATTAGCTCTAGTAGTTTTTCGGTAGCATCTTTAGGATTCTCTATGTATAGTATCATGTCATCTGCAAACAGTGACAGCTTTACTTCTTCTTTTCCAATTTGGATTCCTTTTATTTCCTTTTCTTCTCTGATTGCTGTGGCTAAAACTTCCAAAACTATGTTGAACAAGAGTGGTGAGAGTGGGCAGCCTTGTCTTGTTCCTGATCTTAGTGGAAATGGTTTCAGTTTTTCACCATTGAGGACAATGTTGGCTGTGGGTTTGTCATATATGGCCTTTATTATGTTGAGGAAAGTTCCCTCTATGCCTACTTTCTGCAGGGTTTTTATCATAAATGGGTGTTGAATTTTGTCGAAAGCTTTCTCTGCATCTATTGAGATGATCATATGGTTTTTCTCCTTCAACTTGTTAATATGGTGTATCACATTGATTGATTTGCGTATATTGAAGAATCCTTGCATTCCTGGAATAAACCCCACTTGATCATGGTGTATGATCCTTTTAATGTGCTGTTGGATTCTGTTTGCTAGTATTTTGTTGAGGATTTTTGCATCTATGTTCATCAGTGATATTGGCCTGTAGTTTTCTTTCTTTGTGACATCCTTGCCTGGTTTTGGTATCAAGGTGATGGTGGCCTCGTAGAATGAGTTTGGGAGTGTTCCTTCCTCTGATATTGTTTGGAAGAGTTTGAGAAGGATGGGTGTTAGCTCTTCTCTAAATGTTTGATAGAATTCGCCTGTGAAGCCATCTGGTCCTGGGCTTTTGTTTGATGGAAGATTTTTAATCACAGTTTCAATTTCAGTGCTTGTGATTGGTCTATTCATATTTTCTATTTCTTCCTGAGTCAGTCTTGGTAGGTTGTGCATTTCTAAGAATTTGTCCATTTCTTCCAGGTTGTCCATTTTATTGGCATAGAGTTGCTTATAGTAATCTCTCATGATCTTTTGTATTTCTGCAGTGTCAGTTGTTACTTCTCCTTTTTCATTTCTAATTCTACTGATTTGAGTCTTCTCCCTTCTTTTCTTGATGAGTCTGGCTAATGGTTTGTCAATTTTGTTTATCTTCTCAAAGAACCAGCTTTTAGTTTGGTTGATCTTTGCTATCGTTTCCTTCATTTCTTTTTCATTTATTTCTGATCTGATCTTTATGATTTCTTTCCTTCTGCTAACTTTGGGGGTTTTTTGTTCTTCTTTCTCTAATTGCTTTAGGTGCAGGGTCAGGTTGTTTACTCGAAATGTTTCCTGTTTCTTAAGGTGGGATTGTATTGCTATAAACTTCCCCCTTAGAACTGCTTTTGCTGCGTCCCATAGGTTTTGGGTCGTCGTGTCTCCATTGTCATTTGTTTCTAAGTATTTCTTAATTTCCTCTTTGATTTCTTCAGTGATCACTTCATTATTGAGTAGTGTATTGTTTAGCCTCCATGTGTTTGTATTTTTTACAGATCTTTTCCTGTAATTGATGTCTAGTCTCATAGCATTGTGGTCGGAAAAGATACTTGATACAATTTCAATTTTCTTAAATTTACCAAGGTTTGATTTGTGACCCAAGATATGATCTATCCTGGAGAATGTTCCATGAGCACTTGAGAAAAATGTGTATTCTGTTGTTTTTGGGTGGAATGTCCTATAAATATCAATTAAGTCCATCTTGTTTAATGTATCATTTAAAGCTTGTGTTTCCTTATTTATTTTCATTTTGGATGATCTGTCCATTGGTGAAAGTGGGGTGTTAAAGTCCCCTACTATGATTGTGTTACTGTCGATTTCCCCTTTTATGGCTGTTAGTATTTGCCTTATGTATTGAGGTGCTCCTATGTTGGGTGCATAAATATTTACAATTGTTATATCTTCTTCTTGGATCGATCCCTTTATCGTTATGTAGTGTCCTTCTTTGTCTCTTCTAATAGTCTTTATTTTAAAGTCTATTTTGTCTGATATAAGAATTGCTACTACAGCTTTCTTTTGATTTCCATTTGCATGGAATATCTTTTTCCATCCCCTTACTTTCAATCTGTATGTGTCTCTAGGTCTGAAGTGGGTCTCTTGTAGACAGCATATATATGGGTCTTGTTTTTGTATCCATTCAGCCACTCTGTGTCTTTTGGTGGGAGCATTTAGTCCATTTACATTTAAGGTAATTATTGATATGTATGTTCCTATTCCCATTTCCTTAATGGCTTTGGGTTCGTTTTTGTAGGTATAGTCCTTCTGTTGCTACACTTAGTTTAAAATCAATATTTTTTTGAAAAGTTTTAATTAAAAACAAGGCTAGAGTGATACTGTGGTGACAGATTAGAGTTGGAGACATCAAAATGAATCAAAGTTTGACTTCATACAGATGCAGATAGATACATATAAAAATATTTATAGAGATGTGTATATACACACATGTATCTCACACATGTGCTAACATACATACATGCATTTCCTTGCTCTGTCAGCTGAGAAGGCCTAAAAGCAATGATACACCAATAGCAATGAACACACTTAGTGCCTAAATCTTGGTTTCTAGTGGCAATTTCCAGTAAAAGGAACCAGAGCTCCTTGGAGAAATGGCTGATTCTAAGGCTGGAACAGGAAATATATAAGATGAGCTTAGAGCATCTTATTGGGTCATAAATGAAGGAAATGCAAGACAAAACAAAAAAGGTACACACACACACACACACACACACACACACAAATAGGATATGTCAGAGGGACACAGAAGCCAACTGAAAAAACTCCCAGTGTCTAAGCTGGAACAATTTGAACAAAACATAATATTAAATTATAACCCAAAGTGTAAAATAAATATCCTTCAGTCTAGAAGGATACAAATAAATGATTGGATAAATAAATAAATAAGGGGTTCTTCTCCCATGCAGAAGAATTCCAAATAATATATGTAGAAAGGCCAGCCTCAAGGAGATGGAAGATAAATACCCACCCCTTAAATGTGGTAACTTGCTCCTCAAAAATAAAGTAAAGAAAGGGGGAAAATAATTTTACAGAGGAGAAATCTAGCCAACATTAACTCCACCAGGTGATCAAGGTTAATTAACATCAACAATGATAAATCGTGTTGACAGCATGTATTCTTGATACGACACGATGAGAATAACATCTGTCATTTTCCTTCCAAGAATCCCCCCAAGACTTCTTGTTATAGACTAGAGAAGTCTAATGTGCAATTTGGTATCCTGGATGGGATCCTGGAACAAACAAGGAGCATTAGGTAAAAAGCCTAGCAAATATGAATACAGGATGGTGGAGTTTAATTAATATTTAGTTAATACTGATTCACTAGTTGCAACAAATGTACCATACCCATGAAAGATATTAACAATAGGGGAAACTGGATATGGGGTTTATGGAAACTTTCTATTCTACCTTCACAACTTTTCTATAAATCTAAAACTGCTGTAAAATAAAAGGTTATTTATAAAATAAAATAAATAAATAAATAGCAAAAGTAGCCCCAAAACCATTTTTAATGAGGCACGAATATGATAGCATCAAAAAATACAAGTAATTTATATTAGTCGTTTGTCATCCATACAATGAAGTGAATTAAATAATTCACGGTAATTCATGAGTGTATTTTATCAAGTAGAATAATGTCTTACACTTAAAAGACAGAACATCTGAAAGAAATTCTACTGGATCTATTGGAAATCAGACTAAAGGCATTATATAGCATAAATAAGCATTGAAAAATGTACCCTAAAGCAAAAATACTGCTGTTGCTCATTGCCATATGGCAAATCACTGCCACTTAAGCAAGAGTATAGTGTTAGTTACTGAAACATTAAGGGTGGAAGACATTCATTATTATCTTTTTTCAAAAAAAAAATCCTATCTATAATAAATCACAACTGCTATTTCAATCAGAACAGCTTGCTAATGAACCCAAGGTCATTAGCATGTGTATCATTTAGTTTGACGATATTTGGTGACAAGCTCTAGCCCCATACCAGCTTGTTGCCTTACAGTCATTAGTCAATGTGAGACAAGAGTGCGCCTAGATCAGCATAAACCTAAACCCTTCCCTGGAAAAACTGCTTAAACGAATGCCTTATTAATGATAGATCAGGTATGTTACTATCTATGGAACCTGACCTGCATTAACCTGGGAAAGAACCTGTGCAGAGGCAAAGCAAGTTCTACCATAAATGACTCTAGTGGGAGAACTTTGCTGAGATTTGATGGACAAATTTCAGCAAAATCCTTCCAGTCACACTGCAGCTAATCCCAGATCTCTTGATAGAGGATTTTCTGTACTACATTTAAAACATCTCCACAAATTTCTTTTGCTGTGACTTACAGGCTGGCCAAGGAACTGAACATTAAGATTGCACAGACAAGGGTTTCTTCCCACTGGGCTTGTAGTTTACGGCTTAGGGTTGATTTTCTAAACACAAATGTACAATGAGTTATTAGAAGCATGAAAACTCATTCAGTCATCCCCAAAGAGCATTCTTTAATGCTAAATATTTAGCTCTATGCCGAAACTGAGTATAAAATTAGAACCACATTTAAGAGATATTGAAAAAAAAATGGTGTCACTCCAACTAATTCAAACTACCAACATTGCTGCTATCAACTTATATAAAGAACAAAATAATAATAATAAAATAACTGCACACCAAAACTGACAAAATAAGATTCAAACATATCCAGCAAACATATGACTTACAATTTGTATCATATCTCTCAACTCAATTCATCCTAAAAAAGTCAGTTTCACTCTTTCTGACTTTAGTTCTTATGAAGCTGCTCATTTAGTTCAACCAGAAATTGATCAACAACAGTTTAATTTTCCAAAGCTTGCTCTTCACAAATCCAATCTAGCCAAATATCTTTACCAGTAAAGTAAAACTCAGAACGCTTCCATGGAAAATTCAGCAACTGTATTTGTCTTCTACTAACGCAGAGCTAGTTGATTTAAGGTTACCCTAAAATTTTCAAAATGGCCAGAAACTATTTTCCAAGGTGCTACCAGAAACATTTAGAGAAACCATGCACAAAAATGATTACATTCTCAATGAGAAGGCAGTGTGGGAAGTTTTCACCCTACCCTCAGTCTCTACCCTAACCCACACATGGATATATTTGGTCAGCTTTATCTATTCATAAGTCATTCAGTGTATAGTCATTGAGAAACTTCTATATGCTAGACACTAGAGAAATACCCTAAAGAGATGGTAACCCTCCAGCCGCATTATAATCAGCCAATATCTAGAGTTTTCATGGCAAGATAAATAAACTTAACTCTTATCAGAAATGTTAAGATTTTGATAATTAACAGTTGCCTGATCTTTGCTTCTAGTATGTTACTAGCCTTATTTGCCTAAGATTTCTACTAAATAGCTATTTTACACTTAATGGTTTAGGATCAGTAGAGGTATCAGGAAAGTGTGAAAACTAATATTGCCCTCTGCTGGCAGATTCCTCCAGTAAAAAGAATTGTGTTTGTTTTGCCATTTTACCTTATTCCTCAGCCTTTGGGGATACATTTTGACATTAAAAGATTAGAGTTTGCTTCTTATAAGTAATGCTTGGAATTCCTTCTGAAACAAAGTCCAAAATGTCTAGGCAATGATGATAAGCACAGTCAGCACCAACCAAAATAAATACTTTAAAAAATATAGTGTGGGCTTCCCTGGTGGCGCAGTGGTCGAGAGTCCGCCTGCCGATGCAGGGGACACGGGTTCGTGCCCCGGTCCGGGAAGATCCCACATGCCGCGGAGTGGCTGGGCCCGTGAGCCATGGCCGCTGAGCCTGCGCGTCCGGAGCCTGTGCTCCGCAACGGGAGAGGCCACAACAGTGAGAGGCCGCATACCAAAAAAAAAAAAAAAACATATATATATATATAGTGCTATCCACATCATGTGAAGACATTGTCTCACAGCATAGCGGTTCAGGGATATCTTGATCTCATCTTATTGAACCTGAACCTAATGAGCCAAGACTGTCCAGTTTCCTGAGAACTAGGTAGCTCTGACATTTGAGAAGGCTTTGTCAGTCCACGTGACAGACAATTATGCCTCTCTTTTCACTATCGAGGTGTATGAATTCGCTCCTGTTAAAACTTCAGATGCAGCATGAGATCTGGGAACGTAACTATCTCAAGATATTTGTATCAACTCTCAGTTTTAGATGATCCTATGTTAATAAGTTGAGAGGCATTATGACATAGAAGCTCCATGTTAGTGAAAAAGATTTGAATCATATTTGGAAGTTGATTCCAACATTCTTCAATGAATTTCTCTTTTTTAGTGAGTATAGATGGATACCAGAAGCTTTGGTTGTGAGCAAGCAGTCAATTTCATCTCTGTATTTCTAGTACTTATCACAGTGTCCCATAATTGATACATATTTAAGGCAGGCTTGAATAGATAAGTGAATTGGTCAATTACATTTATTATGGTTAATCAAATTAAGCCTTGTTTCTCAATAATATGCTTCGGGTAGAATCCAGTATGGTGTGTAGGAAGAACACATGCTTTGGAGTTGAACACGCTTGGATTTAAATCCTAGCTTTGATACTCAGCTGTGTGGTAGGAAATTCACCTAACTTCTCTGTGCTGCAGCTTTCTCATCTGTAAATAAGAAACATATTTCTTCTTGTGCTGCTTTAGAGATTAGATGAGATAAAGTATGTAAAGTATCTGGCACATAATGAGCATTCAAAAATTTAGTTCTCTTCCTTTTCCTTTTAGATAAATTGTCATTTGTTTTCTTTTTAATCAGTATCACAGAACATTTAGCTCAGATACATCTTGAGAAGAGAAGAAAGAAAATGTGCTATAGTTACACTATTTATTTAATTTGCAAACCTTTCTTTTCCCCACCAGCAATAAGAAGATGTATACATAATCTCCCATGTTTTGCCTGCTTTAGGGCTTCTACCAACATCAAAAGAGGCTACCTACATTGGAAAAGGCACTAAGGAAATTTATTTTACTTACTGTCATTTTCCAGTTAGGTAAAAGTAGAGAAAATTACAGATTCCAAAACACTTAAATCTATACTCTCTCACTTCAGTTTCACTTTAGCCTCCATTTTAAAGCTAAGGAAACTGGGAGGAGAAAAAAGGGGGCTGCCAAATATGGGAAATAAAACCAGAAACCATGTGTTCTGACTTGTCCAGGGATCATTCCTGACCTACCTGGGGTGCACTGCTTCATGTGTTCTCCCGAGCAGTTGCCATTACATGCTCGCCAGCGCTCCCTGCCCTCCACTTTGGGCATTGCATCCTGGAACCCAGCCTTTTCCTGCTGCCAGTGGGATTGCGATCTCCTAGTTAAGGGAGACACCCCGAATCATGAGTCCTGGAGCTCATTTTTTGTTTGTTTGTTTGTTTTTGTTTTCTTGATAACTCACAATAAGATATGTGGTGAGTTGTTTGGAATTACCTACTCTTCCAGCGTTTTACAAAGGCTAAATGCTCTTGGTGGTATTTTTTTTTTTAACAATTCTGGGGAAGTTCTCAGCTTATTTTCAACATTAAAGATGCTACAGCAAGTGTGAGCAGAATGGAAAAGTTGAAGCTCTTGTCTGTAGGGCTACAGACTCAGAGTCTCCATTTGAAACAGCTGTGCCTTCAATTTTCTTCTATGATGGATTTATTGACATTCTTGTGTTGCCAGTGCTAGCTGGTGGCCAGCTGTTCTCATAGTATTTTAATTAAAGATGCTCCCACACCATCAAAAAATATTCTGTGTAAAGATGTGTAACACCTTCCTGCCACTTTTCCTGTATCAAATCTATCTCCATGCCTAGACCTTAACAGTATAATTCATTCTTACCCTTGCTGTCCTACATCCCAAATAAAGTATATTCAACTGGGATACCTGCACCTTTAAGGGAATTGGATCCCCCTAAAACTGTATACAAATTTGGATTTGCATATTTTGATGAAGAGAAAGCTCATACTTTCAACAGATTTTCAGATGAATCTGTTATTCAGAAAAGGAATAAAGAAGATTGACTGTAGACAGGTACCCCTTTATATTAATTTTCAGTGGAAACAAAATAATACTTATTTCTCATCTTAAAACTTCAATCAGCAATGGGAGACTTCTGGGGGTAAGCTAAAGACTAAATAAAGTAGGGACAAACATAGGAAAGGAAATTTAAGTACAAATAGTTATTTGTTAATAGGCAATAGATGATGAATTACTTGTAAAGAGTAGGTTATAAAATAGAAACTTTTCTACCATAATTTTACCTTAGTCAACATATTAACAATAAGCGTATGTAAAAACTTCTGGAAGAGGATTTCTGGAAGGCAAAGGTTATCTTTCAGGTTTACAAGCTCATGCTGCATCCAAAAAGAAAGTACATAACCAATTTTAATAAATAATCATTTATAAATCAACAGATTATAATTTGCCAATATTCACTGTTTTTCTCTGCTTACTTTCCCATTTGTCAAGTGAAGCAGCCATTCCAAAGTCATTGTCCATCTTGCTTCTCTATCATAGAACAGAAAAGATCACAGAAGTTCTGAATTTGCCTAACTATGCCCAACACCAAAATATGATACGGTATTGGCCAAACGCATCAATGTATTCCCCCAGTTGCCTTCAAACTCGGAATTCAATAAGAAATCTCATTTAAGTTCCTACTGATATACGAGGCATCCCACCCACACCGTTATTCTTTCCCCATCTTTCTTCAACATTCCTCCCTGGCCCTGCTTCTGCTGCCCACTTCCCCTCACCCTCTTTCCCCAAAAAAACAGGGACAAAATGACATTAAGAGTAGACTTTCTCTGGGGGCAGAGGGGTCAGCCCAGGACTGACTGACATAATAATTGAACAAATATCCTTGAATATGTGACAATTTCTACCGCCTTGCCATTTCCACCTTCTTTAAGTTACTTCTGTTGCCTTTCTCTTAAGAATCTCTCAATATTGATTGCTTTTAAGAAGCCCTAAAAAAACCCACTCTGTCACTAAAGCCATCTCAAATCCAATGTTTCTCACCACCTTCAATTTGGCCAAATTTAGAGTCTTTGAGAAGAGAAAGAATAGCACTAAAAAAAGGGAACTGAGAAAATATTGTTTTTCCCCTCTTCCTCTCTGAAAAAAGAAACAGTTCGGTACAGGAAAAGGAATGGACAAGTAAGGAAACAGAAGCAAAATGCACACACATAAACACAGCATAATGGTCAAAATTTTCGTTGAGAAGAATAACTGAATGGTAATATGAAGACCATGTTAGTAATGAAGTGACAATTCTAGCACATAGCTTTGGGGGAAAGTTATACTTGGCTCACTTCTAGTAAAATCTCAATTTCTTAACCCTATAGATTTATTAGCACAATAATGGAGTACAACCAGGCAGTAAAAAGTTACTACTTTGAAGAGAAAAAGTTGATTCTACATTAAATTGTAAACTTTGTTTCTTCGGTGCCCAAGGTACTGTCTCCAGAAGATTTTTAGCTTAGCCCACATGTGCACATACAGAATATCAAAATAAAACTTTAAGTGGAAAACTTAATAATGTAATTTTTTTTTAAAGAAAACTAGTTTTAGTGTGAGATGCATGCTAGTCCTCACACTCTAAGATTTTTTCCAACAGTAGTAAAAAATGTTGATATTTACAATCTGGCTCAGGACAAGTTAATAATTAGTCCTGAGTTAGACTATATTTCTATATTATGTCAATCTAACAAAATTAAGGCAATATGCAAACAAAATTCATCAACTGTTTTAAGACTTCCTGAAATTCTACCTCCTCCACAAAGACTTGCCTGAGTAAGGTAGCAATTTCCTGCCCTCTTACCCTATCCTTGTTTTAATATAATGTTCATAAATCTGATCCCATGGTCAGCACTTTTAAAGAAATGATGGAGCTGTGCCAGAAGACCAAAGATAGGCAAATCTCTGATTTTCAAAGGAATGGGGAGCAGGAGAAACAAACGTATAAGGTCTTTGAAGTGAAAGGCTACATCTTATTTACTTTTTTATTGTCACCACCTAGTACAGCATCTGTAACGTGAAAGAATACATGAATGAATGAACGAATGAATGAATGAATGGCAAACTCAAATAGATTCTGAAAACCACAGGCTGGCAAATATAACATCTACCTCCTCTTGAAGTGAGAAATATGTAGATGAATTGTGACCCCTTAGAAAGAGAGACTGGATTCACTAAAAACAAATCATGCCAGGCTAAATTCACCAGGATCTTATTCTTTGCCATGTCCTGATCAACTTGGATCAAAACATAATCAGCATACTAATCAAATTTGTGAACATTACAAAATTAATGAGGAAAGTTAATATACTAGATAACAGAATGGAGATTCTACTTTATCTCAAAGATCTGAAAAATGGACTGAAATCCATCTGTTTGAAATTTTAACAAAGAGAAATGTAAATGACTTTTTAGATTCATGAAAACAATTTTAAAATGTAAGATGAGGGAATCTGGACTCAATGGTAAGAAAAATATGGTATGGTAGTTATGGTATGAAAACATAATAACAAAGGTTTCAAATGACCATGGATCAGTATGAGCCAATGATGTGAGATGGCTACTAAAAAGTTAATGTAAAATTTAGTAATAATGGAAGTCTTCTATACAGATCATAAGAGCAAATAGTCCACTGTATCCTGCATTAGACAGAAGCCATGTTTGCCCTCTGGTGTGACACTTTAAGAGAAATGCCGACTAACTGGAGAGCATTGAGAAGAGAATGACCAAGATGGTGAGAAGCTCTAAAGACACATCAGATGAGAAAAATCTAAGAAAATTGGGGCATCCAAATGAGGTAGATAAATAGTAGCTTTCAGGTTTGTTTGTATTTGTTTTACTGGACTGCAGTGCACCAAAGTATGGTAACCATAATACTTTATTTACGACACATTCTCCTCACCAGTCCATGAATGTTCTTAATGATTTATTTTTATGTTTCATTGTTTCCTTGCCTACTTTTAATAATGTAGCACAATCCCATGAATCACTACCCCAAAAGAAAATAAGAACCTTGGCAATAAGTTACTTCCACCTCTGACAGACAAGGATATATCTCTGGCAGATGGCCACACAGATAGTCCCCATACCTTCCTCTTGAACCTGGGAGGACCACTGTAATGACCTTGACCAGTAAAGTCTGGCAAATGTGACACTATGCAACTAGCCTAAATCATAAAAATATCATGCACTTCTGTTTTCTCCCTTAGGATGCTTGCTCTGGGGATCCAGTCATCATGCTGTGAAGAAGCTCAATTAGTCCACACTGAGAATCCATGTGGAGTGACCATATATATGTGGTCCAGTCATTAGCCAGCATCAACAGCTAGACATCACCAGATAATTCCTGTTCCCAACTGCCAAGAAAGTCAGTCCCATCCTTCAATCTTCTCAGTTGAGGCTCAGACATCATGGAGCAAACACAAGATATCCCCATTGTTTCTTATTCAAGTCTCTGATCTATAGAATCTGTGAACATTATTAAATGGTAGTTTTGTGACACTAACTTTTGCGTTGTTTGTTACTCAGCAACAGTAACTGGATGCCAGAATGTGGCCATCATCACTGCATTTCTCTGTCACACTCAAAGTAACCACCATCTGTACCCTGTGTTTATGCATCCCTTCCTTTCATTTTTTTTTTTTTTTTTTTGCGGTACGTGGGCCTCTCACTGTTGCGGCCTCTCCCGTTGTGAAGTGCAGGCTCTGGACGCACAGGCCCAGCGGCCATGGCTCACGGGTCCAGCCACTCCGCGGCATGTGGGATCTTCCCGAACCGGGGCATGAACCCGTGTCCCCTGCATCGGCAGGCGGACTCTCAACCACTGCACCACCAGGGAAGCCCCCTTTCCTTTCATTTTATATTAATTAGATCTCATCTGCAAGTAAGCTTAAAAGTATATTTTTAATTTTAATTGATTTTTACTTTATAAAAAAAGGTATCATATTTAATATATTCTTTTAGAACTTTTTCACTTAATATTACATTTGTAATATCCATCCTTATTGTTTTTGTTCAATAATTTCTACTGCTAAATAATATTCCATTGAATGAATATACAAAGTTGATCATCCACTTTCCTGTCAATGGGGCTGTTAGGCTGTCCCAGGTTTTTGCTATTGTGAATAGTGCTGCCAAGAACATCCTCATATGTCTCCTGGAGAATTTTTACAAAGGTTGATCTGGGGAATATAAGTGAGAATGGGATTACCTGAAAGTAGGAGATGTAAATGTTTGTTTAATATTTAAAAGAGCATCATAAGGAAGAGGACTACAATAATTAAGGCACAATATAATGAACTAGCCCTGGAGTCAGATGACTTTCAGAGGAGTCCAAGTTTTGCAGCTCAAAGGTTATGTGACCATGGACAACTCATTTTGTTAATCTCTAAGAAATTCTTCTTGAGGTTTAATGTGATAATATAAAATCTCTTTGTAAATTACAGTGATATAAAATTATGACTTTTTAAAATAGACAACAGAAATTTATGGTTCACAGTTCTGGAGGCTGGATGTCTGAGATCAGGGTGCCAGCATCATCAGATGATGGCCCTCTTCCAGGTTGCAGACTTCTCATTGTAAAACATGGCATTATTTTTTCAAATAGATATATTGTTTTGTGTGTTACTACAGAAAAAAGAAAAGAATTAGGACCAAATATAAAAAAGAAATCTCAACAATTTAACCTGTACAGAAATAGAACAAGCTTCCTGGAATGGCTGAGTTAAGACTGGTTCAGGGGTAAGTCTGATCTGTGAGGGTCTGGAATCTCTCTGAAGGGCCAGGTCAGGCAGGTAGGTGGTCACAAGGAAAGAATGATGGGCTAGGCTTCAGGACTGAATAGATGTGGAAGATTCTTAGCCAAGAAGCCAAGAACAGAAGCACAAGTAATGGGACCTACCCAGGGTACTCATTTAGCTCTTTCAGATACATTATGGGTTATGGATTGAAATATAACACCCTCCCCCCAACCCTACCCCCACCCCTGCCAAAAATACATTGAAGTCCTAAGCCTATTTGGAAATAGGGTCTTTGCACATGTAACAAAATTAAGTTGAGGTCATGAGGGTGGGCCCTTAATCCAATATGGCTGGTGTCCTTATAAGAGGGGAAGACAGCCATGTGAAGAGACAGATACAGACAGGCAGAGATTGGAGTTATGCTGCCACAATAAGAAACATCTGGAGCTACCAGAAGTGGGAAGAACCAAGGAAGGATCCTCCCCTAAAGGTTTTGGAGGGAACATGGCTGTGCCAATACCTTGATTTCAGACTTGTAGACTCCAGAACTGTGAGAGAATAAATCTCTATTGTTTTAAGCCACCTAGTTTGTGTTAATTTGTTATGGCAGCCCTAGGAATCTAATACACGATGAATCATGGAGAGCCCAAGGAGGTACAGACAATTCCCTATTATTAGACAATTATACGGCAAGGATGTTGTGAAACAGGTATCTTCATTGAAAGAGAATTTGGACATGATGATCTCGAAAGATCTCTCCTGATTTTGAGATTCTCAACGTACCCATCCAGCAAAATTTTCATGCCAATAAATATGTAAATTGCAGTTAAGGGGTTAGAAAGGTCAAACTATTTAACACGTGAATTCGTTTAAACCCCATAGATTTAAAATCAGATGTGCTCAGCTTCCCCAAATACCATAGGTGTCCACATATCTCTACCCAGCAGTTCCAACATTCTCTTCTGACGAGGTATAAGAAGGGAATCGTAATAAGTTCACCCCATGAAAGCCATTTGGGATTATTAGCTACAATAAAAGTAAAAAATAAAATATGGATATGACAAATTTGTGCTTCTCAAGCCTTGTGTCCTATCAAGAAATCTCCTGCCTCGAGATTTTTTTGAAATAAAGAAATATAAAGAAAGAATGTCAGGGTATATAACTCTACTTTCTGAATTGAGGGCCAGGAGTAAGAAAGTCCAAATTATTGAACTAGTCTCTGTACCACCATAATAGAGCAAGTTCATGATTTTCCAAAAGGTAGAAGGTACCACTGACATATTTTTCTCTACGAAATGTTCACAGAGCTTTAGGAAAGCTACTAATGGCACATGATTTATATCTCTGTTTAATCTATGTTTCTGTTCAGTATTTGCACAGTTTTATAAACGTCAGTATTTTCTTACATTTACACAGTATCTCCTGGATTATGCACTCTGAGAGGGAAAGAGACTCTCTTTTACAGCTACATTATGCCATAAGACAATTGGAGATTTTAAAACTAGAGCAAATGGTGAGTTAATTAAATATCATTGTGTTTTGCCTTGAACTGTAAAGTAAGGGTACTTTTTAATTACACTCATGGAGCTGTTGGGATAATTAGACAACCAGGGTAAAGCACTTGCACACTGGCTAGCAATCAGTAAATCTCCATTAAATATCAGTTCTAGGTTTCATACTGAGGAAAGGATTGAGAGTCCATATTTGTGCTTAAAATTAAATGTGTAAAATTTCAAGATCCTTACACCCATAACGATATGGTGAGAAGTGGCAGAGTATAGAGTAACTTGCCTAAAGCACAAGCTTTATTGGAGCCCAATAATGGAGGGTTTAGACCATGACTCGTATTCACTAACTGTGTGACCTCAAGTAAGTTATCTAATATTATAAAAGAGTTATTTTTTAGGGTCATTATCTGAGAATTAGACATAGTGCTAATAAAACACCTAATGTGACACCTGGTACACAGTAAGGATTTGTTAGGTAGTAGTAGTAAATCCAAGGGGGCCTACAGTCTATGCTGCCCCATCTCAAGGCTTCCTCTAAGTACTTTCCCACATAGTTATACACATATTTATATAATGTCTATATTACTAAAAATATACAATTAATTGTTTAAAATTAAATGTCTTGTTAAGGAAAAGTATCCAACACTGGAAAAAGGGAAAAAAAAGTAGATGGTAAGTCTTGTCAGGATCATTTTTGTTGAAGACCCACCCAGCGATATCTAGGGGATGTCATTGTTTAATTTACTATTTACTGATTAAAGGTCCTAGACTTAGTGATGTTACTATGAAACTTATAGATTTGTGTCCGGTAAAGATGCAAATAATGTCTGTTTTGTGGAACAAATAATTCCAAAGGTCATGGTTATTGTCCGGTAGGATATTAACCAGTTTTTTGGGTATCCAGCAATCATATCCTAACATTCTTTTATTAAATTGCCTGTAAGAATCTAAGTCCTTGGGCTTCCTTGGTGGCGCAGTGGTTAAGAATCCGCCTGTCAATGCAGGGGACACGGGTTCGATCCCCGGTCCGGGAAGATCCCACATGCCGCAGAGCAACTAAGCCCGTGAGCCACAACTACTGAGCCTGTGCTCTAGAGCCCGCGTGCCACAACTACTGAAGCCCGCGTGCCTAGAGCCTGTGCTCCACAACAAGAGAAGCCACCGCAATGAGAAGCCCGTGCACCGCAGCGGAGAATAGCCCCCACTCACGGCAATTAGAGAGAGCCCGCGCCCAGCAACGAAGACCCAACACAGCCAAAAATGGATAAACAAAATAAATAAATTTATAAAAAAAAAAAAAAAAAGAATCTAAGTCCTCAATTGCTCTTTGAATGAGTCTTAACATCTTCCCAATTCCCTCATTAATAAATGAGTGAATTAAATCTTTGACATGCATTCCTTTTATATTTGCATGTGAGTCATGGCTTTAATTTTCTAAAAACTATATGTTAGCAGCCCCAAGAAAGCTTATTAGGAAAGTAATTACCATCATCTTTTACATAATGAGAGATTATTTGGCAATGTGAATTATCATTTTCTAGTTCATCTGTTAAATCAATTCAGAGTTTTTCTGCATATTTTCCTATAGCTGGGCATTCCTGTGTTCAGGCCATTGGCATGATCAAGCAGAGCAGCCACTTGCCACAGCAAGATAAGATGGCAGAAGTTCTAAGGTCTCATACAACTGTATTTGCAATGAATTCAAAATCACTGTAGCAATTGCGATTGGCTTCCCTTTCTTGCTTATTCCAATCTTTAGTAATGGTCTGAAAGATAAGGCTCATGTTACCACATACTCACAATGTCTGGCCAGCTTCGCACATACGAAGTACAGTTTCATTCCAGTTTTCCTGCCAAAAGAAGAGAACGAACCACGCCAGACTCTGAAGGAGTGGGCTTGTTGGTTTAAGCTGTTTTGCACCTTGTTAATATGTAACGCTCATCAACACAGAAACCATTTGGCAAAACTTGGAGCCAACTTTCTCCTCAGTTTATGACTACTTTAGGCCATGTGAATTATCATAGGTTCACATACCCAAGGTTTAGAAGAAAGAAAGATGTGGACAATCCAGACTTGAATTTAAATTTGTATGAATAATTGAGTCTAATGATCCATGTTTCCATGGACAAAAGTTGAGGTATACAATGAATTCAATAAACTTAAAATAAGAAAAACAGAAAAGATACAAATGGGGAGAATTGTTCTCTTCATAGAAGGATTCTCCACTGTACAAAACAATTCATAATAAGACCTTTTAGGAGCAAAACTCCCCGGGACTCTAAACTTTTCTTTTTCTTCCTTCCTTTATTTTTTCTCTCTTTCTCAATACAAATGCTTAAGCAGTGCTGTAGAATGAGCAATGCCTTGGTACTACTGGCGGTGTGTGACCTTAGAGGAACCTATTCATCTCACTTGGATAGGATTTCCTTATCCAAGAATGAATGAGTGGGCCTAATGGAATTTTAAGACTCCATCCAACTTCATTTCGTGACTTACAGACAACTTTCAAGAGGACACATTACATAAGACATTCCTAAAGTAATATGAGGAAAGTAATCGCCAGAAAATTTGCATAGCCTCAGCTCACTTAAGGAGAAAAGGACAGTGTCCTGTAATGGATCTACTCACGCTGCTATCTTGTTTTGTCTAAGGAAACAGAGTGGAAAAGAACACCAAAAGAAGCAAGTTTTAAGGGTTCCAATCAGAGCTTTGCCAAGAACTAGTTGTCCGGCCTTGGGCATGTCATTTTGCCTCTGTAAAATGAGGATGCAGACCAGATCTTTCTTCCAGCACTACTTTTCATTATCTACCCAATTTACAGATATCTAGCTAGTTGCAAGGGTAGCTAGATCAAAACTACATTTTTCATTTATTGGCACTACAAAAAGGCTTTAGGGGCATGAATCCTAGCTTTGATGCTCACAAGTTGTGTAACTTTGGGCGAATCACTTAAACTTGCAAAGCCTCAGTTTCCTTATCTGTAAAATTGGGACACAGATACTACTTACAGCATATATTTTGAAGGCTAAATGGCTAAGTATATTTTAAATGCCTGATATAGTAACTACTATGCAGTTTTACTCAATGAGTAGCATTTATTTTTACTGTTGCAGCCATTAATTTGCAAGGCTTCATAGCCGAAGGAAAAATTTTGCATAATTGTTTTTAAAAATTTATCTTCAAAATTGTGTATGCCCTTTTTGATTCAGAGTAACTCACTTGTAACATCAAGATATCCTGTCTAGAACTGAAATTAAATTTTGGATTTCACAATAATTCTCTCATGAGTGTGTAAAGATTAGTAACAATTGTAATATTTTATTACCCTCCAAATGGAAAATACTACATCTCTGTCCAAGGCTTTTTATTGTATTAAAAGAAGTAAAAATATTTTCATCAACAATAAGACAGAATGACAATTACAGAGGATTATGATTAAACTATAGTTGTTGAAGGAAGTTTCCTTAGCAAACTGTAAAGCCTCTTCATCTGAAATAGCCTCTAAAATGTTTTTACAATGCCAGTATTAATATTAATTCAAATGGTATGTTACTGTTCATAAGCCCTGAAAAATATGAACAGTATGGACTTTTAGAAGTCAATTTGAGCTTCAACTTTTAAATTTTAAGCATCATGCCTAAGATTTCAAAAAACATGAAATTCACTTTAACTGCCAAATTTTACAGATTCACTTATAAAAGTTTGTTGTGACCATCATCTAAAGTAGTAAATTATTCTAAGGTTAACACTGGTAACATTTCAGCTTTAGTTACTGTACACTAATTTCTATGTAATAACATACCTCCCTCCAGTTTACCACTCTCCAACTAGTATAGAGCTTATTACTGTTTTGAAGGGGAAACAAATCTCTCTTCAATGCATTGTGTCCAAAGGACACTTAGATTTTGAGGATAAAATAAGCCTTCAAAGTCATAAAAACAGGGTGAAAACAGTAGTATTACAGTCCACTGAATATCGAGAATATCTACCTCTTATTGAGCATTCACTATGGGTCTGAGATTATTGAGTGCATGAGCATTTAATTTAATATTTATATATATAATTTAACAACCACAAAAGTAAACATTATTTCCCTAATTTATCAGACAAGGAAACAAGGTCAAGGAAGTTCAGTGACTTGCCCACAGTTGCAGAGCCTTCAAATGACAGGGCTGCAAGTATTTTTGACCTCAAGTTTGTGCTTTCTCCACCACGTCACATTCCTCATTAACAGATTACCATAAAGCCCTGGAGCCTCTCATCTTCATTTCTACCCTACCTTCCTACCTATACAAGCTGTATCTACTGGCTCAGCCCTGGGAAAGGAGGGAAGATGGAAGGAGAGAGACTTGGGTTGTTTCAATTCATTCATTCCACTGTACTAGGATATGGAATGTGGTTTTTCCCATCATCCCACAATAGAATTTAAGTCTCAAGGCCAGAGCTGAGGGTAAAAGGCACTTCACACTTCCACATTTCAAGTTCCTAGAACTGCCAGCATTTAGGGTCAGCCCTACCACTACCAAACTCCATCATAATTTTAAAACTTCATCTATATATTCAGTTTTCTCTTGTGCAGAGCCTTCTGTTGACAGAGTGTCGTGGAGGCCCCAAAGGGAGAGAGGGTGGACTAGGATAGGCACAGCCCTACAAGCAGGTTTGAAGTCTAGGCTTGATGTTAAATTTGGGTAAGGGGAAGGTTTAAGAATAGGACATAACTGGCCTTGACCTGTGCAAAACCTTGGGGGTGAGACTGCAGATGGGGAGCCTGGCTGGAGAGATGCAGAAATGATGAATATGGGATGATGGTGGTGGTAAAGATTTGAATTTGAGCCAGGGCAGGGGGCGTCTTTGTCAGGTGAGACTGAGTTGGAGATAGAAGGGCAGGACTCACCTCTCTGGTGTGGAGAAAGGAGAGGAAAAGCCCACTGTGTGAGAGGTGGGGGCGGGGGGAGGGTTGCTTCATCCCTGGAGCAGGACCATCACTCCTACCCATCCCTGGCTCCTTGCTTGGGAAGGGCCCTTTATCATCTTCCCAAGTTTAAAATTTTGAGCCCAGACTGAAGCCAGAGAGAAGTAAGGAGAAAAGGAAGGGCCCCAAATGGAGGCAAAGTCCATAGGATGGGGCCTTGCCAGGTCCTATAAGAAGACTGAGAGAAGGGGTCATTGTCCATGGTTCTGAGGGTCAAGCATCTGGGGGAAGGGGGCTATTCCCCCACTTTCTAGTGGGGAGGTAGAGGGAGGTTTTTCTTCCAGAAGGCAAAGGAGGAAAGCACTGAGAAAATCCCTAAAGGACAGCAGGTGCCTGCAGAAAGGGGCATCATTTCCTGGCTGGATCCACACTGGGCTGCAGAGCCCACGGGTCCACATTCATCTCAGCACAGGAGCCAAGCTTGGTGAGACTATCCTCAGGATGGAGGCAGCGCATTCTCAGAGAAGTGGCCCCTGTACCATGTTTGCCTTTACAGTCTCCTCAATCTGGGGATGAAGGAAGCGTCGCTTAACATCTGTTCCCATGTTAGGAGATCCCAGAAGGAGGCTACATCTGCAAGGTTTGATAGGACTGTTCTGTGACATGTCTAGGAGGAAGATGGGGTGACCCCTACCCAATCCCAGTTCCCCAGGGCCCTTAGAGGATATGTACTACCACCCCTCTCATTCCTTGGCTCCATAAGAAGGTACCGAGAGATTAGCAAAGGGGTGGAAGCCCTGGGAGCTGCCTAGGCAGCCCAATGTAGAAAAGAGTTTAGAACTTTTCCTCCTGGCAGCATGAAGGGGCCAAAAAGAAGCTAAACTGTGACCCCCAAAAGCCACCAATAGTCTCTATGCAGAGACCACCATATCAACAGAGGCTTCCAGCATTAGGCAGAAACAAGGTAAATTGGAACGAGCAGAGGACTCCTCTATGCCTCACTACTTACATGTGACTTCTGATAAGCAGTTTGAGCATCACCTGGGAGTTATTAGCAATGCAGAGTCTCAGGCCCCACACTCAACTTTCTGAATCAGGATCTGCTTTTTATCAAGACCAGTAGGAGTTAAATCTACACATGAAAGTCTGAGTAACAGTGCTGTAAACCATGAATCTGTCACCAATCAAGGCAGAAAAGCTTCCGCTCCCTTCCTGCTAAGTTTCTGCAGTGGGCACCTGTGGGAGTCCAGGGTCTGATGAGAAGCGAGAAGGAAGTTCCAAAGGGAAGAGAAAGAAGAAAGTATGTAAGACAGTCCACATAGCTTGGTTTTCAGCAGGTAAACAGTGTCAGGGAAAGCGGAGGAGAAAAGCTTTAAAGTTTAAAAATGAAGTTTTCAAATGAACAGTTGTAGTTACTCAAAGACTGACCCAATAATTAGATTGGGAAGAATAATAGGAAATTGGCCAAGATGTTTTTAAGGGGCAGTGCAACAGAGATAATTTGGAATCAGTAATAAGAAAAAATACAATCATTCCATGTTTATATGTTCAATAAGTTGAGAGGTCTCAGGAAGTTACCTCAACAGTCATTCATTTATCCACCAAACAGGTATTAAAAATCAAAGTGCTGGGCACTGTGCTGGGTGCCAGGATGCAAACAAACAAGATGCGGACCCAAGGAACTAAAGACCAATGGGTGAGACAGCCATTCATTCGGGAAATACCTACTGTTACCCCCCTGGATCCAGTAACTGTCGTGAGCACCAGGAACACAAAAGCTGACAAAATAAGCAGAATCTCTACTCATGGTGCTTATATTCTAGTGGAGGAGATGGATAATACATGAGATAAATAAGTAAAATACATAATAAGACTAAGAAAGTAAAATAAAGCAGTGAAGTGGGATTGGGGATGTATGGGGAGTGGTGCAATTTTAAATAGGGTAACCAGGAAAGAAACATGAATTTTAAGTAATGCTGAAGAGGGAGGGAGCACACCTCATGGGTGTCTGGAGGGAGAGCACTCCAGGCAGACAGGGCAGTAATGCAAAGGCTTTTCTGTGCCCAGACCACCGAGGAGGCCACTGTGTAGCTGCAGCAGAAGGATGGCAGGTGACAGTCAGAGGACGTGAGGTTGGAGAGGTAACACCAGCCAGGTAGTGTGAGTCCTGAAGGCCACTGTGAGGACTTGGGCTTTTCCTCTGAGTGAAAGGGAGTCATGGAAGGATTCTAAGCAGAGGCGTGATGGGAATTTGACTTATGTTCTAATAGGATGTCTGGTTGCAATAAACAATAGAAGTAATGAAAGGTTATTAGATTCTGGATATGATTTTCAGGTAGAGTCACCATTTGCTATTAGGTTCTGACAAAAAGATAGGAGTCAAGGATGATATGTAAACAAATAAATATCGTAAAATATTGTATTTTGTTAATCACATTCTGTAAATCAAATCTCATGTAAATCCAAAGAGCTCTAATCTTGATCCCAGCACATCAGGTCTACCCTTAGCAGGACTTCATGCTGGAACTCCCTGGTCTGTAAGCTGCACAGAGCCATGCTGTACAGCAGGTGAATGCCACACAGCTTTTCTGTAATGGTAACGAAGAAACCTAGAAAATGAAATCCCAGTACTCCTAGTTGTCACTTGTCTGCTTCCTTGGACCACGTTAAACCACATGTTTGAGTATTTTGTACATTTTCCCCCAGAGTTTGGAGGCTGTAAACTCTGGAACTGTTATAATCTACCCATTGGAGTTTACTGAAGGCAAAGGAAGATACTAATAATGAGGCGTCTCTTATGGGTTCCTTCTCTACCAGCCCTAACACAAAAACTGATCTCTGAATGTCTCTTCAATACTTAAGAAACTTAAAATTAATTTCTCAAGGTAGTTGAACCAAAAGTGACAAATATGTCCTTCAGAGGAAAAACTCATGCTGGAGTAAACTAAATCTGAATTATAAATTTCTAAATACCCAATCATAAGTCTCAGTTATTTTCAGACAATGTCGTCTCATTTAACTTATCTTCAGACAACATCCTTTCTGACTTCCGTTTTAAAAGAATCTATAAACCAGGATCATAAAATCCAAAGGGATTTACATTTTAAACATCTAACCACAAGGTGGAGATCTAAAGCAAAGATTAGTTTTCACAGCAGGGTTCAGTTTAGAATCCAGAATTTCTCACCTAAGATTAGAGTGGTGCCTGTTCTCAGATTCTGTCAGAAATTGACTTAAAATATTTTAAGCTAAAGGAAAACATTGCTTATGTTTCACTGTTGTTTTGTATAGATTGGAAATATACATGGCATGCAAGTATTTCAGGAAGCTCTAAGCAACACAATTTCAGGTGGCAAAGTGGAGATATTGTTTAGAAATGTCAAGTTTAGGTCGGTCTAAAGTAGGGAGAACACCATTGTTTTATCACTTGATCATGAGCACATATAACAAGGGGTTAATGTGATTATTTTAGTCCAGATATTTTATGGCTGGTATTGAATAACTAAATCCCTTTACCTTGACAGATAGCAGTGCTAGACTAATGATTCTGAAGATTCTAAACCATGAGTATGACTCAAAGACCCCTCTAGTTTTATTTCATTTTCATATGGTAGTGGGACCAACTTACAAGTGAAGCCCTGGTGACAGCAGAAATCCCTCATCTTCTTTTTAATTTTTAAATAAATTTATTTATTTTTATTTATTTATTTTTGGCTGTGTTGGGTCTTTGTTGCTGTGCACGGGCTTTCTCTAGTTGCGGTGAGCAGGGGCTACTCTTCATTGAGGTGCATGGGCTTCTCATTGCAGTGGCTTCTCTTTGTTGCAGAGCATGGGCTCTAGGGGCACGGGCTTCAGTAGTTGTGGTTCCTGGGCTCAGTAGTTGTGGCTCATGGGCTCTGTAGCGCAGGCTCAGTAGCTGTGGTGCATGGGCTTTGTTGCTCCATAGCATGTGGGATCTTCCTGGACTGGGGCTCGAACCCATGTCCTCTGCATGGGCAGGCAGATTCTTAACCACTGCGCCACCAGGGAAGCCCCTCACCTTCTTTTTAGATGAGTGGGTTTTATCAGTTTCCGAAATTACACACCAAATGCACTTGTTTGATTCACAGATTATCTTCCAAGTTTACTCATCTAGAAGTCTCATTATTTTAAAAATAATCTAAATTTCCTTTGGTTTCTTGCAGTATGAACAATTATTCTTCCCTATAAAAACAAACAAACAGGGCTTCCCTGGTGGCGCAGTGGTTGAGAGTCCACCTGCTGATGCAGGGGACGCGCGTTCGTGCCCTGGTACGGGAGGATCCCACATGCTGCAGAGCGGCTAGGCCCGTGAGCCATGGCCGCTGAGCCTGCGCGTCCGGAGCCTGTGCTCCGCAACGGGAGAGGCCACAGCAGTGAAAGGCCCGCGAACTGCAAAAAAACCCAAACAAACAACCAAACAAACAAAAGACTAAAAGCAAAAATCTAAGCTAAATAATAAATAGAAAACATGGTATGACCTTTTTTATTCTGTTCCTTCTACTTCCATATGCCTTAACTTAATTTAGAGATTATATAACAGAAGTAAATTAACCATTCTCAACAGCAGCTAAAATTCTTGGCAGGGTAGCTCCTTAAAGCTCTTCTGCCACTTTTTATCATAATGAAAGAACCAATTTGTGGCAACTGTTTTTCCTCCTAGTTTACTCAGGTTCTAAGACTTTTACTCTTCAATTTATTATAGGTTTTGATCACCTACACTTAGAAAATTAATAAGGAAGGTAACCACAAACTCAAGGATTGTTGCTTTCAGCTATTTGGTGGGAATTTCCCCCTCATTCCTTAGGGCTGATTTATCTCTTTATCTCAGTCACCTATGTTACAACTAGTAGCACAGAGTCCCAAGCTGTTTATTTAGATAAGCATCAAAGTTTGGAATGCTGATCTGCACTTAAAAGGCCTTTGATCCTGTGCACCTTGATTTGGAAATCAAATTGGAACTCTAACAAGAATGGTTTGTCTCTTCCGCTACTTTCTGGTCTCAGCCAGTCCGGAAATACCAAGAGCAGGCTTCGAGGTAGTATTTAGAACTTCCGCTTCCTGTTCTGAAGGAAAGCAGAAATGCAGAAACATGAACATGTTCACCGAAAAGAACAATGACCTTTTGCAATCCACCACAACATCCAAGTAAAATTTTGTTCAAATGTTGCCTGTTTACTTAATCCAGTGTAACCTCATGTGACACCATTTCAAACCCAAACAAAATCTGTAGGTTTTCAGCTTTGGCTGCTTCCCTGGGGAACCTGAAAGAGTGAGAAACATTCTCCAGGAGTGCTGTCTGGGAAGGGAGTGTGATGTGTGGGCTATAATGTTTATGATCAGTTATAACCTTAGCGAGCTCTAAGGGCTGCTCAGTTCTTAATTCCTCCAGGCAGTGGTTCTCAACCTTCGTGTGCAACAGAATTGCATGAAGGGCTGGTTAACATGCAAATCACTGGGCTCATCCCATCCCCATCCCAGTCACTGATTCAGTAGGTCTGGGATGGGGGTCAGAGAATTTGCACTTCTAACCAGGTGACTCTGATTGTTCTGATCTGAGGATCCCGCTTGGAAAAACCGCTGCTCTGAGTGATTTTACCTGTGACAAATGGGGAGAACTTAAACCTTAGCAAATGTTGAGATCTCATTTTGAAGAGGAAGTGAGACAAAACAGGAGTACAGAGTTTAGAACCAGTCACACTTGGGATTTGAATCTAGAATCTGTCCAAAACTGTGAGTGCAGGCTTAACCTCCCTGACCCATACATCCCTTACCTGTAAAATGAGGTTTAATAATCATATCTGCCTCTGAGAACCAAATGAGATACTGTATGTAAGGTGTCTGGCACACAGTACTCTATAAATGGTTATTTTTATTTTAAAAATTAGACACAATTAGTAAAAACAAACAAAAAAACAGTTCACTTGTAGGCAATAATCTCTGAGATCTAATACAGGGGAAACTTTGGTCAGGATACAATATGTGTTTGTTTTGGATTCAGATTAAATAAAAAGAGATTGATATAATCTGAAGAAAAACATTGCTCCTTTAAAATAAAATCTCTCATAAGATCCCTGGTTCGTTCTTGAAACCTATTTTTAATTCTCATTTCTTATTGCCATCTTAAAACTCATTCTAACATTTACTTTTTTATTCTGTCTCTTGCTGCTATATTTCTCTACCCTGCTGTTTACACCTCCCTCCCCCAAAAAGAATTTTTTTTTCTAATATGGAAAATGTCTGGGAGCCCTAAACTCTTAAGTAGTGGAGTTAACCCTCTCCAGTTACCAAATTAGAGTTTGAACACAAGGGGATAATTAACAAATTGAAGAAAATGAAGGAAATTAACAACATATGTTAATAAACCACTCTAGTGACATTAGAATTAATTTGTACTGCTGAGTTTCCATCTTAATGAGGCATCTGTGCATTTTCACCAGAGTAATAGTCTATTACATCCCAAAACAAAGGGGGAACTAGAGGAAAATGATCAGCAGTTCTCCACCTCTTCCAATGATTAAAAATGGGCTCAATCCAAAGCATGAGCTGGTTGGTAGACAAAAGAAATAGTTCATTCATCTACTAGGCATATATTCATTGTGAACTAACTATGGTCTCTCTCTATGGGAATATACTGGGAATGTACTTATGAGTAAAAGAGACCCAAGTCCTCGTCCCATGGAGCTTATAGTCTAGTTGGGAAAACGGACAATAATCAAATAAGCACACAATATATTAATAAAGAGAAACAGTGATAGCTGCAATGGACCAAAAATATGGGTTAAAATAACACAGTGACAGTGGGGCTGGGGAAGCACAGATGAAAGCCTACAGGAGCTATTACAGCCTGTGCAAGGAGATACGAAAGGAGACTAGAGAGGCTGGAGTGAGAGTTAGGAAGAGAGACAGGCTAAGTCACAATTATGAAGGGCCTTGTAGGCCATGCAGGTCTTCATCCTAGCAATAGTGGGAAGCCACAAAATGGTTTTAAGCAGGGAATTGGCAATGATCTAATTAGCATTTTAAAAAGGTCACTTGGACTTCCGTGTACCAGATTACCAGCTATGTGGGGATAGGATGAGGAGGCGGGAACGGATGGCAAAGGGGTAGCTGCGGTAGGAGTCAGTGATGTTTAGGGCAGTTACAGTCCAGTGAGAGAAGTGATGGTAGATTGGACTTCGTGATGAGAAAGTGTTCACTATAACCTTCTTTAGTGGAAATTTGCGCAAAGAAGAAAAAAATGTCATTTCTCCTAGGGGTCAAAGTATAGATGTGCCTAAAAGCTTACAGAGGGACCACATGATCGTTCAAAATCCCTTCTAATACTCTGACATGATTTAGTGAAGTTCTAATTCACACTGTCACATAACCAGCCTTATGAGTGATATTCCATTGTATTTCAGGGCTATTCAATAGATTGCCCAAAAGGCCCATCACCTTGGTGTCTGACCTCACCATTTGCATTTAATCTTTCGTGTGGTAAAGGCTTATCATTTTTCAGGAACTACTTGAATGCACAATTTTAATTTGTTTTCTGGTTAAGCGACCAATGAGGATTAGATAGCAACTAGCTGAGGATGAGCCTCTGGAAAAATAGGACCAAGGGTCTGCTTTAGTAGACCTGAGATTGTGAAAGAGGAAGGGGTGCTGAAGTAGGTTGGGAAAGAGGGGATGGGACACTAAGGACAAACTTTACCTCCTTCTTCAAGTTTGCCTGGGGCCAGCCTTGTAAGTGGGAAGCTATGGGAGGTTGCCACAGGTAGTAGGCTGCCATTTTAAACTGGTTTTACACGATATCTTCCCCCTATAGAATAACAGCCAAGAGTGAAGATGAATCCCAGTAATACATTTTCTAATCAGACCCTTTATTATTGGAAATGATCCCAGTAAAGGCAGAGGGATATGTCCATGAACATAGCCTTCCTGTCCACCACAGCTCAGGAAGCCACTACTTCTCCATTTCCATCCATTTGTGTGCTGAAGGCATCCCCATAAATTTCTACATGGTTCCTCTCTGGTGAGGGTGATACAGAGGGCTCATAAAGTAGCCACTCCCATGGGACCAGGCTGTTTATTTCTTCTCCCTTCAGATAAGTCTGCGCCCTGACCCACTTGACTTACACATGAAAGTCAAGACTACTGCTTTCTCTTCCTCTAATATAGCCCTCAACCTCTACTAAAAACATTTCCCATCCCCTACATGCTGTTATTATAGGGAGTTTTATTGCCAGTTGGTCTGTAAGATTCTTCCTGGAGTTGAAATCTTCTAAGGAAGTATATATAAAAAGGGTAGAGAGAATGGATAAAGAAGATGTGGAATATATATATATACATATATATATATATATATGTGATGGAATACTACTCAGCCATAAAAAAGAATGAAATAATGCCATTTGCAGCAACATGGATGAACCTAGAGATTATCATATTAAGTGAAGGAAGCCAGAAAGACAAATACCATATGATATCACTTATATGTGAAGTCTAAAATATGATACAAATGAACTTATTTACAAAACAAACAGACTCGCAGACATAGAAAACAAATTTATGATTAACAAAGGGGAAAGGGGGTGGGGGAGGGATAAATTAGGAGTTTGGGATTAACAGACACAAACTACTATATATAAAATAGATAAACAGCAAGGTCCTACTATATATTTTATATATATATATATGAATTACTTTGCTATACACCAGAAACAAACACATCATGGACTGTAAATCAACTATACTTCAATAAAAAATTAAAAATAGATAAAGAAAGAAAGAAAAGAAAAGAAAGGGTGGAGAGGTAGCAACTTGAATCACATTTATATGGAGTGATTCTGTAAAATGCAGGTCCTGAACCCTGGCTCAAATGTACTAGACCAAAATCTACACTGTAATAAACACTCCAGGTGACTCCTAGCATGCTACAGTTTAGGAACCACTGCTCTATGGCAGCTATGTTACCACCTTATATGGATGCACCGCTGAGTCTCTAGATAATGGGAGGGAAAGGAGTAGATTGCACATAAACCTCAGCCTTCCTCACCCATGCAGTGGCCTGAAGAGCTCCATTCATGAGGTCAGTCAAGTAGGTTGATCAGGAATTTCGCCTGACAAAAAGGTTGTGATCTTTCCTCTGGAATTCTTTCTACAGTGAGGTTTGAGTACAGGGAGGATGGTTATCATCTTGTCTCCACATGGGATGGAACAACCCCTCTACCGGGCATTTGGGAATGTAGGTGGGAAGGTCACATTGTTGACCCATGAGTGCTATGGACATTTTGTGGTCTGGGGCCAGAGATGCTAAATTTCTTGCCTCTGGGGGGCCTCCCACACAACAAAAAATTGTGCTGCCCAAATGCCAGTAATATCCCAGGTGAAGAATCCTTCAGTTTTGATGCCCGTATAATGAACATGGATCCAATGTTTAATATTTGCTATAGAATCTTCTCTTTGTCCTATGCATTGAACACAATATATGTGTTTCTATGTCACTGAAGAGTGTGTACATAAAATCCTCAGCACATTGCTGGTTTTATTCTAGGTAGCTCTAGGAGTTTCAGATTTACATTCATTTGATCAGTGCAAATGAGTGATTAAGGATTAATTAATAAGATTATCTTTCCCTAGGGCTTGCCAATTTGAACACAATCCAAAGTGGAAAAGATGGAAGAAGGTTGATATGACCTATTGTTAACTTATAAGGTCCATGTGAAACCTCTTAATTACACAGGAAAGTCCAGTATCTGACCACGATTCTCCATCATCTTCCCATCATCTTCAGTAACAACATTATTCAACAGATTATGTAGAATTTTACTGAAAGCTGGGAAGATAGAGTGCTTGCCATTGAAATACTGTGCATCAGTATTTGGCCTTAGCTTTTATTGCTGTTAATGGTAGTTTCCAAGACAAGTTGAGCTTTCTATAAAAATAAATCCCATTGTAAGGAATCATAATGTATACCAGATTCAGGAAAAAAGATTCTTGTACACACACACACACAAGAGTGCAGTTGAAATGGTATTCTTGCCAGAAGCTATATACCATTCTGCGATTTATTTCCTTCTTGGTGGAAGAAAGAACTTCAAAGACATAAGTATACACATATGCTACAAGTATGTCTACAATCTAAGTGCAGGAACCTCTGAACCAACTTCCACATGATATAATTAGCAAGCCTATCACTTATACTACTAGACAATATAAAAATATATTTACTACATAATATACAAGTAAGGAGATGTAGTTATGGAGAGATGGCATAAATTATACAAGTGAAGAATAATTCGGTTTGGAAGATAAAACTTTCTAAAATTCAAATGTGATCAGTAATTCCCCAACACCTTTAAGATACCACTTCCTTTAACATGTCCTACAAGTCCCTTCATTATCTGACCCTTTCAAAACTAACAAATCAATATATATATTTAAGTACTCGTTTCAAAAACAAGGAAGAGCACGTGGAAACATAATATAAAAAAGAAAGAGAAAGCACTGCTCTGAGAGATGGAGGGCACGATGTTCTAGCATCCATTTTGCCACTAACTTCATACAGGGTACTTTTCATCCTCTGTGAAATTGTGAGAGAAACTACACAAGAGCTGAAATCAATAGTGAGGCTAACAATTTATTAACGCACTTGAATTTCTACTTCATTGTCAGAATTGCTAAACATGTCAACAGGGCTTATGATTGGTCTGTTTCACCTCTTACTCTTTCCTTATGAATTGTGTCATGGATTAACATAAATTTAAGAAGCAATTGCTAAGAATAGTTTGAGCACTGATATCTTTTTAAAGTGGAAAAAGGACTTTTTTGGTAGTGGAAAGCAAGCAGTAAAACTCATGATCTCTTGTATTTTATTGGAACGTAAATGTTTTTAAAACTCTAAGTTTGGTACTTTACCCATCTGTTTCTTTGAATATTTGTTTGAGAAAAATCCATTAAATTTCAGTAAGTTTGCAAATAGTTGTTTTGATAATATATCCTATTGAAGCGATTCAAGTTTGTGCTGATTCAAAATGTAAGGCAACCTTCCTTGTAGCAGTTCATCAGAGGATATTTTTGGTGTCTTTCACAGTGATATTAAGAATTTTTAAATACGTGAGTTCTCCCAAAGGTTTTCAAAATAAGCATGTTTCCAAATAGGCTTTTAAAAGAAATCCAATAAAAGCAAAGATGGCAGCAGCTGCATAGAAAAGAAAAAAAAGCCTCATAATTGATCTATAAAAATTTCTTCTAAGAAGCCCATGTTGCTTAAATAAAACTCTAAAATAAGTATCAAGGTTTCATTCCTACTACATAAATTAGTAGACTATAAAATACTTACACAAATATAAAGTAACTGGCCCAGAATAGATAATCGCTATTTTGCCGCTAACAACTCTAAATTTTATCCAAAACAATCCAGTCCCCAGAAACAAGTTTGATACTAGGAGGATGCACTTTTACGCATTTCTAAAATCTGAATCCTCCCAGAAAACAGATTCTTGGGAGTCTGCTCATAGCTTCCTGCCTGATGCCTCCTCAGCCTGCCACCCCTCCTACTGAGCAGCTTCCTTCAAGAAAGAGCCCCAGGGTGCCTCTCACCACATGAGGGGCATCCAGGCAAAATTCTCAGACTTGAACAGTGACATTCCAAGTAACTGTACACACCGTGAAGGCACTGATGTTGGAATTTTCTATTATGTGGCAGAGCTGTGTTCTGGTGAAACAGGAGAGAACAATTTTAAATATAAGTAGGATTTTCAGTCTTTGGGGAAATAAACATTAGTCAGAGTCTCATTGTCACCCAAATAGGTGTTGAAGAACCTGGAAAAGTTTGTGTCATGTAAGAATGACAGAGAAAAGACATTACTGTATAACCGTCTCTCTGCTCCCATCTGGCTGAGGATATGTCCATCTGGCCTGCTGGGCTTGGGGGGCACAGGAGAGGCCTGGCGTCCACCTGGATTTATATTAGAGGACAGGAAAGCAAAACAGATGAGAAAAGGCTAAGAGATGAAAGATCGCAGACAGCCTGTGTGAACGCAGGGCATGAGAGAAATTTTAGCAGGAGAGAGACTTAGGAGAGAACATTTGAAGAGAGTCCCTACGATGAATCTCCCCAGGAAATTTTCTTGGGACATTGCAATAAATATTAGGTTCCCTTTAAATAATTTTCATTGCTAGCTTGGTGTGGTCGTGAATGTGACACCATCTGCAAGGATCTACTGATCCCTCAGGCAGAACTGGAAATCACAACCTTTCCAAAATGCAAATCTGATCATGCCCCTCCCCTCCTGAAAGTCCTGCAAAAGTTTCTAACCACTCTGCTTAGCACTGCATGATCTGGCCCCTACTTTGTTTCAGCCACATTTCCTACCGTTACCCCAATTCTAAGCTCCAGCCGTACATAAAATGCATAGCTCCCCACACGCACTGTGATCTCACAGGGCTTCAGACCTTCACACTCGTTGCTGCTCCCTCAGCTTGAAATGCCTCCCTACCCATTCTTTCATTCGTCCACTTATACAATAAATATTTGCTGAGAACCTATTATGTGTAAGCACTGTTCTAGGCACGGAGTGACCAAAACGGTGAACAACTACAAGAACGATTACAAAACAGTGAACAAAACACACAGAAAAGTCCTGCATAAGTCACATATTATCTTGGCTACTTCTTTATGCTGTTCAAACACACTCCGAACTCAACACAACACAGTGTGTGGATCCCATTTGAATCTTGTTTCAAGCATGCCATCTTTGTTCTATTTTGTTTTTTATATAATGTATTTAAACTAAAAATAATAGTTCATCCATTTCTCCCACCCCTCACTCCCCGCCTCTGGCAACTACCAACCTGTTCTCTTTGTCTATGAGCTTGGTTTTTGTTTATTCATTTGTTGCTGCTGTTGTTGTTGTCTTTGTTGTTTTTAGATGCCACATGGAAGAGAGATCCAATGGTATTTGTTTTTCTCTGACTTATTTCACTTACAATAATGTCCTCAATGTCCATTCAGTTTGTTGGAAATGTCAAGATTTCATTTTTTTTAATGGCTGAGTAATATTCCATTGTGTATATATATACCACATTTTCTTTATTTATTCGTCCGTTGATGGACACTTAGGTTGATTCCATATTTTGCCTATTGTAAACAATGCTGTAGTGAACACGGGCGCATATATCTTTTCAAGTTATTGTTTTTGTTTTCTTCAGATACATACAGAGGAGTGGAATTGCTGGCTCATATGGTAATTCTATTTTTAATTTTTTGAGGAACCTCTGTTTTCCATAGTAGGTGCTCCAATTTACTTTCCCACCAAGAGTGCACAAGGGCTCTCTTTTCTCCAACAACACTTGTTATTGCTTGTCTTTTTGATAACAGCCATTCTGACAGGTGTGCAGTGATATCTCACTGTGGTTTTGATTTGCATTTCCCTGATGATTAATGAAGTCGAGCATGTTTTATGTATCTGTGGCTATCTATGACATATAGATAGACTTTGGAAAAATGTCTATTCAGATCATTTTAAATCAGATTGTTTTTCAGCTATTGAGTTATATGAGTTCTTTCTGTATCTTGAATATTAGCCCCTTATCAGTGCTATAGTCCCACTTGTTTAATTTTGCTTTTGTTGCCTATGCTTTTGATGTCAGATCCATCATTGAGCATAATGTTAGCTGTGGGCTTGTCATCTATGGCCTTTCTTATGTTGCAGTACATTCCCTCTATACCTGTTTTGTTTGGAGTTTTTACTATAAGTGGATGTTGAATTTTGTCAAAAGGTTTTTCTGCATCTATTGAGATGGTTATGATTTTTATTCTTCATTTTGTTATTGTGGTATATCACATAGACTGATTTGTGGATATTGAACTATCCTTGTATCCCTGGAATAAACCCCACTTGATCACAATGTATGATCCTTTTAATGTGTTGTTGAATACAGTTTGTTAATATTTTCCTGAGGATTTTTGCATCTATGTTCATCAGCGATCTTGACCTGTAATTTTTTTTCTTGCAGTGTCCTTCTCTGGATTTGCTGGCCTCTTATAATGTGTTTGGAAGAGTCCCTTCCCCCCCATCTATTTTTTTTTTTTTTTTTTTTTTTTTTTTGTGGTACGCGGGCCTCCCACTGTTGTGGCCTCTCCCGTTGCGGAGCACAGGCTCCGGACGCACAGGCTCAGCAGCCATGGCTCACGGGCCCAGCCGCTCCGCGGTATATGGGATCCTCCCAGACCGGGGCACGAACCCGCATCCCCTGCATCGGCAGGCGGACTCTCAACCACTGCGCCACCAGGGAGGCCCTCCCCCATCTATTTTTTGAAAGAATTTGAAAAGGATTGGTATTAATTCTTACTTAAGTGTTTGGTATAATTCACCATTGAAGCCACCTGGCCCTGGACTTGTATTTGTTGGAAGTTTTTTTATTACTGATTCAATTTCCCTGCTAGTAATCAGTCTCTTAAGACTTTCTATTTCATTATGATTCAGTCTTGGTAAGTTGTATGCTTCTAGGAAGTTATCAATTTCTTATAGGCTTTCCAATTTGTTGGCATATAATTGTCCACTGTAGTCTCTTATGATCCTTTGTACTTCTGTGGTATTGTTGTAACATCTCCTTTTTCCTTTCTGATTTTATTTGAGCCCTTTCTCTTTTTTTCTCTTTTTCTTTTTTTTTTTTGGTGACTCTAGCTAAAGGTTTATCAATTTTGTTTATCTTTCAAAGAACCAGCTCTTAGTTTCATCAAGCATGCCATCTTAAAATATCATGAGACAATAGAGGAAACTTGAAACTGACTGGACATTTGAAAATATTATTATTATTATTATTTTTTAGGTGAGATAATAGCATTGTCATTTTGTTTTTATTTTCCTGCATAATAAAGCAAATTAAATTACACACTTATTTTTGGCAATAGATACACATATATCTTAAACTGTATAAAAACTTAGAAATATTAAATATCATTACAGAAAAATTTGAAATTATGACAAGATATATAGCAAAAACCACTTACTGAAAAGAGCATACATGTGTTAGTTAGTTGGTAAATGCTGCCTCTGTATCAGTATACACACTTTGAATATCATCCTTCTGTGCTATTGATGTGTTTAATTTTTTTCTTATATCTGCAAATATAAATTTCACTAATATTTTCCCCTTGAAATAGAGAAAAATTCTGCACTGTTCCAGGGATCCCATATTGAGAAATGCTCTTTTGTATATACCATCTCAAGTCCTTACAAGCTCTTTCTGCTCTTATAGAAATCATACATACTGTTTCCAAGGTGCACTATAAATTTTTTTAAAATTTTTGTTTTATATTGGAGTATAGTTGATTAACGTTGTGTTACTTTCAGGTGTACAGCAAAGGGATTCAGTTATATATGTATCTATTCTTTTTCAAATTCTTTTCCCATTTAGGTTACTACAGAGTATTGAGCAGAGTTCCCTGTGCTATACAGTAGGTCCTTCTTGGTTATCTGTTTTAAATATAGCAGTGTGTACATGTTAATCCCAAACTCCCAATCTATCCCCACCCCACCTGTAACCAAAAGTTTGTTCTCTAAGACTGTGAGTCTGTTTCTGTTTTGTGAATAAGTTCATTTGTATCATTTTTTTAGATTCTGCATATAAGCAAAATCATGTGATATTTGTCTTTCTTTGTGTGACTTACTTCACTTAGTATGGATCTCCAGGTCCATCCATGTTGCTGCAAATGGCATTATTTCATTCTTTTAAAAAATATATATTAATTAATTTGGTTGCACCGCGTCTTAGCTGCAGCAGGTGGGCTCCTTAGTTGCTGCAAGTAGGCTCCTTAGTTGCTGCAGATGGTCTCCTTAGGTGCGGCAGGTGGGCTCCTTAGTTGTGGCAGGCAGGCTTCTTAGTTGCAGCTTGCCGGCTTCTTAGTTGTGGCTCTTGGGCTCCTTGGTTGTGGCAGGCGGGCTCCTTAGTTGTGGATTGCGAGCTTCTTAGTTGCGGCTGGCCAGCTTCTTAGTTGCGGCACTTGGGCTCCTTGGTTGCGGCATGAGGGGCTTCTTAGTTGTGGCATGCGAACTCTTAGTTGCGGCATGCACATGGGATCTATTTCCCTGACCAGGGATTGAACCCCAGCCCCCTGCATTGGGAGAGCATAGTCTCAACCACTGTGCCACCAGGGAAGTCTCTATTTCATTCTTTTTAATGACTGAATAATATTCCATTGTATATATGGACCACATCTTCTTTATTCATTCATCTATCAATGGACATTTAGGTTGATTCCACGTTTTGGCTATTGTAAACAGTGCTGCAATGAACACTGAGGTGCATGTATCCTTTCGAGCCATGTTTTTCTCCAGATATATGCCCAGGAGTGGGATTGCTGGATCATGTGGTAACTCTATTTTCAGTTTCTTAAGGAATCTCCATACTGTTCTTCATAGTGGCTGCACCAATTTACATTCCTACCAAGAGTGTAGGAGGGTACACTTTTCTCCACACCCTCTCCAGCATTTATTGTTTATACATTTTATTTTGATTATGGCCATTCTGACTCGTGTGCGGCAATACCTCATTGTAGTTTTGATTTGCATTTCTCTAATAATTAGTGATGTTTAGCATCTCTTCATGTGCTTTTTGGCCATTTGTGTGTCTTCTTTGGAGAAATGTCTATTTAGATCTTCTGCCCATTTTTTGATTGGATTTTTTTTTTTTGATATTGAGCTGCACGAGCTGTTAGTAAATTTTGGAGATTAATCCCTTGTTCGTTGCATTGTTTGCAAATATTTTCTCCCATTCTGTGGATTATCTTTTTGTTTTGTTTATGGTTTCCTTTGCTGTGCAAAAGCTCTTCAGTCCCATTTGTTTATTTTTGTTTCCATTACTCTAGGAGATGGATTGAAATGATATTGTTGCGATTTATGACAAAGAGTGTTCTCCCTATGTTTTCCTCTAAGAGTTTTATAGTATCCAGTCTTACATTTAGGTCTTTAATCCATTCTGAGTTTATTTTTGTGTATGGTGTTAAAGAATGCTGTAATTTCATTTTTTTACAGGTAGCTGTCCAGTTTTCCCAGCACCATTTATTGAAGAAATTGTCTTTTCTCCATTGTATAGTCTTGCCTGCTTTGTCTTAGATTAATTGACCATAGATGTGTGGGTTTATTTCTGGGCTTTCTATCCTGTTCCATTGATCTATATTTCTATTTTTGTGCCAGTACCATACTGTTTTGATGACTGTAGCTTTGTAGTATAGTCTGAAGTCAGGGAACCTGATTCCTTCAGTGCCGTTTTTCTTTCTCAAGATTATTTTGGCTATTCAGGGTCTTTTGTGTCTCCATACAAATTTTAAGATTTTTTTTTTTTTTTTTTTGCGATACGCGGGCCTCTCACTGTTGTGGCCTCTCCCGTTGCGGAGCACAGGCTCCGGACGCGCAGGCTCAGCGGCCATGGCCCACGGGCCCAGCCGCTCCACGGCATGTGGGATCTTCCTGGACCGGGGCACGAACCCGTGTCCCCTGCATCGGCAGGCGGACTCTCAACCACTGCGCCACCAGGGAAGCCCTAAGATTTTTTTTTGTGTGTGTTCTAGTTATGTGAAAAATGCCGTTGGAAATTTGATAGGGATTGCATTGAATCTGTATACTGCTTTGGGTAGTATAGTCATTTTCACTATATTGAAGAATCCTTATCTTTTAAAAATACATGCTGAAATACTTACAAATAAAGCATTATGAGGTCTGAAATTGGATTCAAAGCAGTCCAGTGAGGGATTAGAGGGAGTGAAGAGAGTATGAATTTTTTAAAACTGGCCATTTGTAGATAACTGTTAAATTATCTCCCTACATTTGTATATGTTTGAAATTTTCTATTATACAAAGATTTTTTAAAAGGAAGAAAAAAAAGTAAAGGTATATTGGACTTCCTGCCCTCCAACAAGCCTTCCCTGGAGTCCCAATCCCAGCTCCACTCCTGAAACCCAAGGACCCCTTTTGCTCTCCTAGCCCCTTAGCTCACCTCATCATTACACCATTTTATGACTATCTGCATTACCCCCATGAGACAGTCAGCTGCTTGAGGGCAAGGATTGTCTGTGTCTGTCTAATCATTCTTTCATCAGCTTCAATTACAGTGCCTGGCAGAAAAAATAGACACTAGACATCATCTCTGCAAGTGAAAAACCAAAGAATAAAAATCAAATTTCAATGCCTGTGACACTGGTTTTAAGGAAACCAAAACTTGGTAGCTGTCTTCTGTCCTAAGTAAAATTATCTGGCAGATGTGATTCCATTGACTCAGCACATATTTATTGAGTCCCCCATTGTGTGAGAGACATGGTGCTGGGGACCACATACTCCCTATTATTGACTGTTTTCCTTTGGGGTCTCCATGAAAGACTGGGGGAAGATGCAGGGGTGTCCATGCATATGTGCACATGCATGCACACATACTTAGTTATTTTCTCATTGTTGGTCCTTTCGTTGGGGTCTAGTTGAAACAAAAAATACCTTAGTATCCCTATAGCAATGTTTAGCATTTCTGTTTGCTCATTTTATGTACCATATTGATAAACAATATAAGATTCTTTGCTATTTAAAATAGTTTCTAGTCCTCTTTAATAAAGATTAAGTTAGCTAAGGATAAAAACAGCTTTGGTCTTTCCCCCAGGGTTTATTTCCTTCCTAAAATAATTAAAAGACAAAATATATATGTATGTTATTTATTCTACTAATAATATGAAACTTGCTAAGTCCTGACAGATTTCAGTAAGGGGTAGGTGATATGAGTCTCTACTCAATCTCTCCCAATCCCAAATTAAGTATAAATAATAAAATCCACTTTTTATGATAAGGTAAGATGGATAAATCACGCTAGTTTTGAGATCGTCCTCTCTCCTTGGGAGGTTACTTACCCTTCTTTGAGTAAAACCAAATCATCTGTCAAGAAAAATTCACATCACATAAAGTGTAATTCTCAAGGAATATATACTTAACTCACTTTATTCTTTTACCTTAACTTTGTTAAGTGCTTGAAGTGTGTCAATATTTCAAAACCTGTGAAAATCTTGCTCAGTGGTGGCTCAGTCTGACAGCTAGAAATATTCTTCCACACATTTAATTCCATCAATTTAAGATAAAATATATTTTGCAAGAGCTATTAATGAGCCATAGGGTATAACAAAACATAAGCCAGGACTGCCGCTGCAAAATTTCCAGTACACCTGTACTAAGTGGAGCCAATTTATTGCGATCTGCATTATCATAGGATCACACAGGGCGTGCACCCCAAGGAAGCTGAACGCATTCTTAATGAATGCGTAAGTGAATGAATCTCATCAGTTTGGACTAATGAAGCAGAGTCAAATAGTAAAAGCCTATGTTATAGAAGAATATACATACATATGGTTATTAGCCTAAGAATGTACCAAAGTTGTATCCAGATAAAAGACTAGAGAAACTCCTTTAATAATGATAGCCAAAAATATGTTTTGACTAATTATCCAAATATAAATACCTTGATATATTCTAGTATGTGTTTAAAATATTTCAGCATAGTAATTACAACATCAGTTTCCATTATCTATGAAGAAATATTTTATTAAACCAAGAGAAATGTCCACCAATTAATTCTCCAATATGGAGGATGGCACACAGGTGCTGATACCAGAAACCTGGCTTGAACTCTATCTTGGACTCTCCCTTTTTCCTAGTCCCATGTGCCTGATTACCAAGGTGTATTGTGCCTATGATCGTTATATCACAATTCCTCTTGTCTGCTTGGAAAACTCCTACTTTTCCTTCACAATTCATAATTCTGTGTAGCCTAAACTGACTCTCCCAGACAGACTTAGGCCTTCCTAATGTCTAATGTACCTTAGTCATATTTCTATTACAGCATTTTCATATGTTATAATATTGTCATTATTTGAATTCCTCCTCTCAGGAATGGGGTGGATAAGAGCCAGCTCTGGCTAGATAAAACTGATGGGGTAAACCCAAGCCAACATCCACAAGAGGGAGCCATAAATAGGAATCAGAGATCAGAAATGCCCTAGAATCAAGGGATCAGATTAAAATGGTACCTGGAGATGGAACTGATATGTGGAAGATGGAGGAAAGACAGAAATGAGTGTAGGTTAGAAAGTGGAAGAGGGTCCGGAATGATTGCCACAAATATTGGTGGTCAGAGGCTAACATTTACCTGATTCTGATACATGGGGAATATTAAGCTATTTAACAGAGACAAGTGATGGCAATCAGTCAGGAATGTTCTGTTTATGCTATTGGGAGAGCAGAGGTCTGACCTCCTCTCTTAAGTAAGAGGAGCCAGGGCCTTGGTTCAGCTAGAATTCCAGAGTTAGGAGGGTGTGGCGAATGAGTCTGGGGGTGAGCCGGTTGCTGCAGGGTGAGAGCAGAGGGTAATTGAATCTATGGCTCAGGACCCAGGAATAGTACTCATTAATTTATTCAACAAATATACATTAAATGTCTAATGTGTGACAAGCACTGTGCCAGTGTCTTATTCAGCTTGGGCTGCCAAACAAAATACCACAGATTGGGTGGCTTAAACACAGGAATTTATTTCTCACAGATCTGGAGATGGAATTCTAAGATCAATGTTCCAGCAGGGTTGGTGTCTGGTGAGATCTCTCTCCTTGGGTTGTAGATGGCTACCCTCTTGCTGTGCCTTCACATGGTCTTTCCTCAGTGTATGCCGGTCAGGGTGGGGGGAGAAGAAGCTCTCTTGTCTCTTTTTATAAAGGCACTAATTCCATAATGAGAGCCCCACCCTCATGACCTCATCTAAACCTATTTACCCAAAGGTCCCCTCTTCAAATACTAACACATTGAGGGATTAGAGCTTCAACTGATGAATTTTGGGGAACAGAATTCAGTCCATAGCAGCCAGGGTGCTATTACATTTGTGGTAGAGAAGATCCTTCATGAGTACAAGTGAGAGAATGTTACAGAAAGGAAAAACAGGGTTTTAAGAAGAATGTATTTCAGGGTTGTTAATCTAGTCATCAAGTTTAAGGAAATTATGGAAGACAAGAATGGGACCCAAAACCAGAGTCAGGAGCAAAGAGTTAGTGAACTGAAAAGAAGAGCCAGTGGAGTTTAGGACACCAGCCTGGGAAGATGTACAGAGGCAGCAGGACATGGGGAGAGTGTGTGGCAGGGGCAGGGAGTCTTTCTGGTGGCTGAGCCCAAGGGGAGGCCAAGTGAGGTATTGAACCTGTTCAGAAAAGAGGGAAAGGGTCTTGGACACAATTTCCCCTCCAGGTTGTAGCAAACAAACAGCATTCAATAAATATTTGCTGAGTAACATAATAAATATGACTGTCTTACTTTTAACACTGACTTAATTGGTCTGATCCATGAGGAGTACGTTTTTAAAACAGTAATTCTTATCAACTTCTGTCCTGGTTGGCCAGTTTACAGATAATCTAGCTCCTTTTCTTCTTTCTACTACCCTATTTCCCCACCTGTTCCTCCTGACTCTCCCCGAACATAAACATCTTTTTGAATCTTATAAACCAAAAAAGAAAGGGAATGAAGCTGAGCAATCAAGTTGGGTACTTTTAGGGAAGTCATAGCAAAAGACCTGACTCAGAAACAATCAATTGCGATTTTCATCTGGCTGTGTAATAATTCTCTTTGTACCACAGGCCGAGTAAAAATTGACTAACCATCATTTCCTTTTGCCAGTGGAGAAATTGCTCCAGTGGTTTTACATGTTCATAGCTAAATAAATGCTGTTTGGTTCTTGTTGAAGCCTTGTTAGGATGTTATATAATAGAGGAGGAAGCCTAGAGGGACGGCAAGTTCACTTGATGCTCGGCAGCACATATGATATTCCCACTCATCGCCTTGCCAACTTGGGTGTGTGCACGTGATCCTTCCCGGAGCTGTTCCACTGGGCTCCTGGAGCTGCCGCTTCCGTCCTTGGCTGTGTTGCTGGGAATCTGTCAACTAGATGCTCCTCACCCCTAGAGGGGAGACGCCTGAGGAAGTTCAATCAGGGTCAAGGAGGCTTGTTTTCTCTAGCCCCGCGTCAATGGATTGACTCTATAAACTGATTTGTCCTGCTGAATAGAAGGAAATCCTCATTGTCTTTTCACACTTGGGCTTCCCTAACGCAAGCACTAACTCAGGAGTCATGATTCAGTCGCAAAGTTATTTCACGTACATTTTGTTTTTTCCTGGAATGATGATGAGATCAAGGTCTGTATCTATGAAAGAGTTTGTGAGAACCTCTGGAAATATAAGGTGTTTATTGGGATGGATGGTGGGGATTTGAAGTTACTTTATTCCTTTTCACTTCTGTTATTCTCTAAGGATTTTAGCCATGTTGCCTGAAACGTCATCACACAAATGCTTTAGTGATACAACTTTCCAAAGAGCAAAATGTTGGAAAGCTCCAGTTCATGATCTAGCCTGTGTCTAGTGACATTCAATTCCTCAAATTTTCAGCATTATTAAAAATGAGGCTTCCTAAAGTTGCAATAAACCTTTATGTTTCTTCAGACAATTGAAAGGATACCATATATTATTTTTAAGTGCAAAAATATTAGATCCCCAAGGAGTTATGATCAGAAAAATAGTATCTAGAGAAAAATAGTATCTAGAGAAAAACTAGCCAAAAAAAAAATTCCCATAGAATTTTTAAATAAGAGGGTGAAAATGGTCTTAAAGATGAATGAAATAGTCAATACCGTCCTGTCACTTTACAAGTGAAGAAGCCAAGGCCACACAGTTGACATGATGTGTACATAGTGACAAAATTCATGGAGGGAAAACCAGGACAAGAATACAGGTCTTCCATTCCTCAAAGTCCAAGTCTGTGCTCTAGAAAATTCTAGTCCACTGCACGTCCTCCCTTCCAAAACTGCATATTTAGAAATACATGTTTCACATTAAAATTCCAAACCAGTATGCAGATTGAAAGATATTTTTCCACATATTTTCTTAAACATTTCAAAACAGGCTTTTTGTTTTCAGTTTTGCATTTGGCCTTTATTCTTAACTTAAAAGCTTAGCTTAAAAGGAAGTCTTTGGAATTTTTTAAAAGATGGAGATTTCCTTTGCTTCCAAGACCTTAGAGCTTCCTCAGACCTTATTTTGTCTTAGGTAGTTGGATTTTCCATTTTTAAACATCTTTGTTTTCATTTAACTAAGTAAGTGTGTTCATCACTAACCTCTTTGCCACTTGAAATCATTGTCTTGTTCAGCCATAAAAGTCTAAATACAGTTTAACACCTAACAAGAAAAGAAGTATAATTGGAAAACTGTGACAATTTTGCTAAATTGAGCAGTACTTCTTAGAAAATCATAGGGAATCTGAATTCTCTGATTGTGAACTATACACCTTTTAGCACTGAATAATAGCTACCACCTTCTCTAAACTCTACCATTAAGGTTTCTAATCCTGATGACATTTTACCAAGGAAAGGTATGGTCATTCTCTTGGAGATCTGAAGATAACAAATATATATTAACTAAATTAGAAAGATGAAATTATTAGAGTGAAGATTTTATTTCTCCAGGCTGACTGCAGTTCCAAAGAATAAATATTAAATGAAAATTATTAAAGAATTTTAATTCAAATCTATTTAAAATTCTTGAGAAGTTCATCAAAAATAACTGCTGACATGTCATCATCCAAAAGGTTAAAGCACTTCCTACTTGGTATAAAAGAGACCTCACGTTCTGTATAATCATGCTGTCTGAAGAAGAGAAAAGACTTTAATTTTACAGAAAATCTTTTTCATCCCCAGGAATTAAAAGGAGGGATAAAACCCAAGTTGTTAAGTGGAAATACAATTGCTATAGTACCAGTATTAAATTTGCCTACAAACAATATCGATATAATTTATATCCAAAGCAGTATCATCGGAATTGCTATAATGGATGAATAGCTATTTTTCAATATAACATGTATTTTACCAAAACACCTCCCTTTTGTAACAGAAAAGTGAGCAAGTTTAAACACAGTGACTCATGACCACCTGCTACTTCTAAAAGTCCAGTGATACGCATACCTATTATTCAGAGGTTAGTAATGCCCTCTAGAGCTCTCTTTTTCTTCTCCACCTTTGTCAGCCAACTCACTTTATGACTATTAAGTCCATAAAGCTTCTGAATCCTCTACAGCTCATCTCGTAACAAAAGTTGACCACCTGACATCCAGGCCTAGTTTTGTGAAAATACGTTAATCCCTCCCTAAGACCGTGATAACCTGAGTCAACAGTGAGCACATTAGTGAAATACAATTGTTGGTTTATGGAGTAATTCCAGTTAGCCACTGAGCATGAGGCATCCTCTAGTTCTTCCATTGTTTAGAGATTCATTCAGTTTGAATGAGTGGGCATAAGAGAGGAGGCAATGAAATCATGAGTTGATCTGTCCATCTAAAATAACCCCCATTATTTTAAAAAACATTTAATATTAATTCAGAGACTAGACAGAGACTTTGAACTATAAGTAACAATCTTCAAACTATAGAAAAATTACTAAAGTGCTTTCTATCAAATATTTTTATTGACCTTTGGGATAGTCTAGAGTTCTTGAAAGAAAATTAAACACCAGATAAGTTAACCGACTTAGAGGTAAGCACGGGTCAGTGGCTAATATGTGAATAAACTAGAGATAGACTAAAAATCACGTGAATCTCTCTTCTCTGCTCTTTGTCTGTAGGACAGAAGTCACTGTCATCCTCCCACCTCCCCTTTTAGGACCCCACCTCATGTCCCCTTGTTCCAAGTGCCTAGGCTATGTCCTGTTCCTAAAAAGTCTGGATTTCCCAGTTAACTATTGTTTGGGAAAAAAAATCTCTTAAGCCACTATGTGGTCTTAAACCAAAATGTGTTCCATGGCATAGGAATAGTTGCCTTACAAAAGTGGTCTCTGATCAAATTAGGTTTGGAAGTTCTAGGTTAAGTAAATTTTTCCCAGCCTTTAATATCTCCAGATATTCATATGCCAACTTTAATACATCATTTTTGTTGTTTTCTAAAACAAAGTATATGTCACAGACACTATAATAAAATAAAACACAATTTGGGGGACTTCCCTGCTGGTGCAGTGGTTAAGAATCCACCTGCTAATGCAGGGGACATGGGTTTGATCCCTGGTCCAGGAGAATCCCACATGCCTCGGAGCAACTAAGCCCATGAGCCACAACTACTGAGCCTGAACTCTAGAGCCTGTGAGCCACAGTTACTGAGCCCACGAGCCACAACTACTGAAGTCCGTGAGCTTAGAGCCTGTGCTCCACAAGAGAAGCCACCACAGTGAGAAGCCTGTGCACTGCAACGAAGAGTAGCTCCCACTTGCCACAACTAGAGAAAAGCCCGTGTGCAGCAATGAAGACACAACACAGCCAAAAATAAATAAATAAATAAATAAATAAATTTTAAAAAACACAACTGGGGAAACACTGTGACAGAAGCTAATTCCTATGAGTTTACCTAAGATGTGTCCTTTTCAGAAAGATACTTTTTTTGTAATTATGTATGTCATTTTGAATATTTGCCAAATACATAGTAGAAAATTAAACTGACCTCTATTCATACTAGCCAAAGATGATAAGATGTCTAGAATATTTGCATTTTAAATTTGCTTTTGGAAGATTAAAAGGCTTTAAGATGTGAAGAAATTACAATTTAAGATGGCATTTCATGTACTGTGAATAAGATGCTCAAATTACTTCACTTATGTATCTTCCTTGGAAAGCTGATCCTAATAATAGAGGTGACATTTATTGAGCATTGCATGCCAGGCTGTGGTAAGCATTTTTCATTATTCACAGAAGCCCTTTAAAGTAGACCCTTTTAAAATTCAAACCAAATTTGTCTAGTTTCTAGGCCTATGCTATTAACCTCACTATGACACACCTTCACCAGTCCATCCAATTACCAAAGTTCCAGTAATTCAAACATGAACTCTGCTTTTTCCTTCATACCACAGCTCCAGAAAGTGCCAGGATTTAAGCCAGGATTCTGTCTATATTTCAGAACCATTTCCCTCTCCTTGTATAGGAAATGTTGAACTTCTTTAGAGTAAGTACTTTGATTTCTGCTATGGATAACAATGTAATAAACTAGGCAGGTGAAAGGCATGCAACTGAATTGATTCCACCCTCAAAGGGGCTCACTGGTGACCCTGGTTAGTTCACTGCAGTCACGGTTTCTTCTTTGAGTTGTGTTACTAAAGTGTAGTCCTGCCACTCCCAAGCTATGTGTTATGGGTCTGTGATAAGGGGCTTGTTCCAGAAAACAAATCAACTACCTCATTAAGCACATTATTTAGTTCAGCTGACATTTGCTTTCAAGGCAAGAGTTTCTTGACGAAGGAAGCAGTGTGTAGATTTACATTCTGGTGCAAACTCCTTACCTCACAGCAGATGGGTACAAACGGTTCACAGACAGGCTATGAGCAACACTGCTCTAATTGACTTGGTTTGGCATTATTTTGTTTTGACCCTAAGGTCTAGGTGGTAGAATAAAAAGAGCATGGACTTTAGAATCATGCAATTTGGGTTCCCAGTGACAATTCTGTTGCTTACTTGCAATGTAATGTTCGGAAATTTATGCAAAGTCTTTGAGTCTCAGTTTTCTCATCTATAATATGGAGAAATTCATTCTTTCCACATAGGTTGGTTGCAAAGATTAAATCAGACAATGTTTTTAAAGTTACTAACCATATGTGGACAATATATTTGTTAATAAACCTCACTCTCTTTCTGCTTCTGCCACATGGCTTCCAATACCATGTATTGGAATTTTGGTATTTTTGGAGTTGGTATTTTTCATTGAGACAGGTTTTTCATTGCAATTTTGGACTATAGTAAAGCAGAAGGAAAAGGTAAGAAAGTATGGCGATGGTAGGAAAAAATAGAGCCTTAAAAAGGCACAATTATTAAAATTTATACAGAATAAAAAATCATTCATTTTACTTGTTTTGACAGATCTTCTAGGGAAAGAAGTTAAGGATTAGAAAGAAATGTTAGCCTGTCTTTGATGATTTCTGAAATCCAGGGAATACATATACGCTGGTCTCTATTATCCCAAAGAACTATTATTCCTTATCTTTTTGCTTCAGTTTATTGCCCAAGAGTATTGTATTAAATCTATTTAGAAAGATACGGGGACTATGACTTGTCAAAGTTAATCAGAATTCATAATACTTAAAAAAATTTTTAAATAGGCTCTAAAAAAATTAAAAAATGTTCAAGTACACTTGAATAGCAGAGTTCTTGCTGAATTCTACTGGTGGGCTCTTTCTGTAATTGGCTTATTATTGGTCCAGGCTTAATTCATACAACTGTTATTGTTAATAAACATGAGGAGAATCTTTAGAAGAGCATAGTAATCTTTCACATTTGAATAGCTATGGTAGGATGCTGCTAAATAAATCTACCTGAAGAAGTTTTCTGATGACCGAGAATACAACTTTATGACATGGGCAATTAATATTTTGCTTTACTACAGCAATTGCTTGCGAGAAATTTTGCTTAAGTTTCAGGATTTATACTAGGACAGCACTTCCAATATATTCTCAAAATTTATTACTCAATATATTTATTATAGAATATATTTTCTTACCACTGTAAACTTTGATAGAAGTATTAACACTACCACCAATACATAGTTCATTTTTAGGTACATAGTTTTAAATGAAAAGTGCAGTCTAAATAAAGAATAAAGTAGAAGGTCAAATAGAGAATAAGAATTTTTATTTCACTCAATAAATGCCTATAATTTTAATTTTTTGAAAAAATCAATCTAATTCTAAATGCATCTATTCAGCACAGTAAGGATAGACAAATACGATAAGAATAGACCTTTCTCAACATACTTATACCAATTCCACCTGTCTCTAGAAATGTTTTCTCAATCAGTAGAGATGGGATATAATGAATTAATTTACTTTACATGGAAAAATCTTTTGCTTAACACTCCATATAGCCTGAGTGAGTTAATTGTTGTAGCACATTTTTCTCATTCATTAAAAGAGAGACAAAAGAAACTTCTTTTGTATGTTCTCCATTCCTTTGTTTTGAGATTTCTCTGCAGGGGATTTAAATTCTCCAGGTGCCTGCATTACACATAAAGGCACAGTGGAGAACTAAGCAATCATCCAACTATGTCAGATTTTGCTGAATTTGCCTCAATAATCTGAAATTTCAGAGAAACAATATCTGTTCAGAATCACCTAAGTGGTTGCCTCAGTTTCTTCCACTAACTTTGTAGTAGTCTGTACATAGTTCCATAACCTTTTTTTTTTTTTTTTTTTTTTTTTTTTTTTTTTTTTTGCTATATGCGGGCCTCTCAGTGTTGTGGCCTCTCCTGTTGTGGAGCACGGGCTCTGGACGCGCAGGCTCAGCGGCCATGGCTCACGGGCCCAGCCGCTCCACGGCATGTGGGATCTTCCCAGACCAGGGCACGAACCCGTGTCCCCTGCATCGGCAGGCGGACTCCCAACCACTGCGCCACCAGGGAAGCCCCATAACCTTTAAAATGGGATACCTTGAACCCTGTTACACTGTTGGTGGGAATGTAAATTGGTGCAGCCACTGTGGAAAACAGTATAGAGTTTCCTTAAAAAAATAAAAATAGAATTACCATATGACCCAGTAATCCCACTCCTGGCCATACAACCAGACAAAACTATAATTTGAAAAAATACATGCACCCCTATGTTCACAGCAGCACTATTTACAATAGCCAAGACATGGAAACAACCAAAATGTCCATCAACAGATGAATGGATACAGAAGGTTTGGTACATATATACAGTGGAATATTACTTAGCCATAAAAAAGAATGAAATAATGCCATTTGCAGCAACATGGTTGTAACTAGAGATTATCATACTAAGTGAAGTAAGTCAGAAAGAGAAAGACAAATACCATATGATATCATTTATATGTGGAATCTAAAATACAACACGAATGAACATATCTACAAAACAAAAACAGACTCACAAATATAGAGAACAGAGTTGTGGTTGCCAAGGGGGAGGGGGTGGGGAGGGAAGGATTGGGAGTTTGGGATGAACTGTATTCAATATCCTGTGATAAACCATAATGGAAAAGAATATGAAAAAGTATATATATATATATATATATATAAAACTGAATCACTTTGCTGTACACCAGAAATTAAATACAACATTGTAAATCAACTATACTTCAATAAAATTTTTTTACAAAGTAGATGAGATTTTAAAAAATATGAGATCCCTTGAAATTGAATTTTAAAAATAATCTTAAAAAAGACTCTACTGCTGAATACTTCTTTCCAGTCTCTGATGAAGGAAAGTAGTAACCTTCATCCCTGAAGAGTTGTGACAATGTAAACATAAAGTATTTATCTAGCATTTGGTCAGACAGACAAGCACAAATAAGTCATTAGAATGTGCTACATCACAACCATGACTTAGAAATAATATAATTAGTATATTATAAATTACTATATTGTTATAAATGATAACAATAGAAACATAAGGAAAAACCTTGTCATTAGCTTATGGCCATGTTTTCACAGGGGTGGAGGAGCATAGAGAGGATGTATTTCTCTTCATTTATCTTGAGCAAATGTTTGCTTTGGTCTATTTTTGCTTCCTCTCCCACTTCCTACTAAACAAGTCACACCAGAATCAATCATGTCAATATTTAAGGGACTCATTTAGCAGCTGCATTGTTTCCACTTCCTGTAATCACTGAACACTAATGTGTAGCTATTTTCTACTTTCAAAGTAAGTTTTAATCATAGTTATCCCCATCCTTATGCCCTCTTCCCACAATCAGCCTCCACATTTTCAAATTAAACAACTTCTAATAATTCATCAGTTCTAGAATTCTGCTTTGTCTGTGGTTCATACCTAGTGCTTCAAAGAAGCTGGAAGAAAGGTACAAAATTAATTCATTAATCCAACCTACTGACCTTCTGAATCAGAGCTTTCCAGCGATAAACCCTAGGCATCTGCATTTTCTCATACTTTTGATAATGTCCTTCTCTTATTTGGATCCCTTGTTAATCAGATATTGAATATTCTAGATTGATTCTGATCTTCTTATAATTCTTTTCCTATTGTCCCTTTCTATTTTTCTCTCTTTATTCTCCATTCCAGGATATGCCTCAATTTTATCTTCCAACTTTTCCACTGATTTCTTTATTTTGACATCCTTTTTAAAATTTTATGTTCTTTTAATATTTCTTTTTTCACTGTGCTCTGTTTTTTTTTAATATATGCAGGAGCTAAACAAAACAGAAGTGCAAAGAGCTGAACATATTTAGGAGACTGTCATCCATTCTCTATAGAACAGCCAGAGTAGAGGTATAGACTAGTGAAGATAAAGATGGAGAATACAATGAAAGCTCCGATTCTCCCCTCTTCACCTCCCCCCACCTTGTATTCAAGCCTGTTACCAAATGACTTTGTAATTCCTCTCATTAAACAGATGGAATCTGTTTCCCGAACCGTGATCTGGGCCACTCTTATGACCTCCGTTGGTCAATAAAATTTAGCAGATATGAGAGCATACCGATTCTGAGCCTAGACCTCAAAAAACCTTGTTTGTTTCTGATTACGCTTTCTTTTGCACCTCTGTGGTCCCCATAAACCATGCCCAGGCTAGCCTGCTGGAGGATGAGGGACACATAGTCCCAGGCAAGCTGTCCCAGTTTCTCCAGCTAAGTCTGTCCTAGACCAGCCAAGGCCAGCCAACCCCCAGACACAGAGCAATTCCAGCCAAAATCAAGAGAGCTACCCAGCATACCAGCCCAGACAAGATAGCAATAAAAGTCTCCTAAGTATGTTTCTGAGATTTTGCGGTTGTTTGTTACATAGCATTGTTGTGGCAATAGACAACAGATACCGAAAGGTAGTCCTTAGCCATATGTGGAGGATCATATATGTTACTCTGAGAAATTTAAGTTTATGCTTATGAAATGGAAACCCCTGAAGGGTGTTCAAAGGAGAGAAACATGACTTAGCTTGCATTTTGGAAAAGTAACTCTAGCTACAATGCAGAGGTTGAGTTGAAAGTGGAATCTCTTGCAATAGTTCAGGTAAGAGATGGCAAATGCCTAAATGACCAACATCAGTGGGAGTAGTAAGGAGAAGACAAATACCAGAGACATCAAAGAAGAAGATAATCTAGCAGAAGGTAAATGATTCGTTGAGGAAAGAGAGGGACAGGAGAGATTCTGGCATGTTTCCCAGGTTTTGGTGCCATGAAATGAACTCAAACTAGGTTCTGGGAGGAACTAGATTAAGTTCAGTTTTACTATATTAAATTATTATATATATTAAATTTGAGTCCCTATGGGACATTCAGGTAGATGTTTGGCAGTCAGTATTATGCATAAATCTGGAGGTCAGGGCTGAGTTCTGGAGTTTTGATAGCAATACTAATTTAGGAAACCGTAATGTGTGGGTAGTTCAGTAGAGCCATGAGGTTGGATGAAATTGCCCAGGGAGAAGGTGAATATATTAAGAAGAGAATCAAGGGCAGGCAGGGCACTAAGGTGAACAATGTTTAAGGCACTTGTTAAAGATGAAGAGCCAGCAGAAAGAGAGAGGACAGAAATACAAGGGGAATTAGGAACATTTCAAAAAGAGGAGGCATCATTATCTATTTGGTGTGAGTTGTCTCTCTCCCATTAACAATACATGTTTATCAAAATTTTAGAACCAGAAAAGGATTTAAAGATGAAGACTTCAACATTGCAGTGACATCTATAAAGTTATTTTTCAAACGAAATAAGTAATTTTATAAGAGTTGGGCCTACCAATCCAACAGCAAAATGAAAAGTTAAAATATTTCTGAAAATATTTAAAAGGTTCATTTTAATAACTGTAGAATCACTTTAAGTCCCATGAAATTTAAGAAAGAAAAGAAGCAGAATTATTCTTAACATCATAATAAGCTCTATTCTTTCTAATTTCAGGAGGCATTCCCTAGAGAACACTAGAACAGATGTTCAGGGAACACAAAGGTCATCTCTCTCTAGTGCAGGGCACTCTGTTTCTCTGATTATTTATAACTTGTCATTCGTATCATCTGATTTAAAAACAAGCCAGGAAGTATTTAGACCAAATGTTCAAGGACTACAAGAAGCCTGCATTTTTTTGGATCTTCTAATATAGTACCTCCATTTTAATCTTGCCCTTCTAAAGGACAGAGACTAAACATAAATAAATTAATCTACCATGTTAGGATTTTTTTTTAATTTAATATATACTCCTGAAAAAACTTATTTCATGAGCCTCCCCTTGTAAAGGAGTGTGAAATTAACCCTTCCAGAATATAAGAAGCTCCATCCTAGTATTTAGAAGTCATTCAAACTGTGATTTCTTAAACGATGCCATCTAAGTTGTACTGTTATCACTGCAGGCTAGTTTGTACAGTTTTTACCAACGCAGTAAATATGAGGGGACAGTGGACTCTACAAGTAAGTGCTCTAAGGTTCATTTTATGTCTCCTACCTGAAGGTAGCTTCTTGAAGAAGGAGAATACAGCAGCTCCTCTAACCACCGGAGGGGGCCATTTCATCAATTTCAAGCCTGACTATAATTAAGCAAAACTGTTTTTTTGTACCAGAAGGCTTCCCACCTGGTGGTGAAAAGAACTTGCTTACCAGTTGCAAATGACAAGAGCCAGGACGCCTTGTTGGTTGCAGCTTGGGTTGGGAGAGTGCCTCAAGCCTGTGATACCCGCTGTGAGGACTGGGAGAATTCTGGCAGCAATGCAGGGCACCCCAAACAGCTCTCCAACACCCCACAGCTGTTCCTGTCCTATTACAGGCCTCATTTACAACAAAGTAAGCACTCTCATGGACTTGCTTTCCCGTGGACAATCTAACACTTTGCTAAGTTGCCATACTAAATATATTTTTCTTTAAAGGGAAGCTCCCAAAATATGGGGGCAGGTAGAGAGTGATTCTATTTTAAATTTACTCACGTTATTTCACCAGCACGCATCCTTGGAGATATTGGTGTTTAAGAACAGGAGATTTTATGGGCTTCCCTGGTGGCGCAGTGGTTGAGAGTCTTCCTGCCAATGCAGGGGACACGGGTTCGTGCCCCGGTCCGGGAGGATCCCACATGCCGTGGAGCGGCTGGGCCCGTGAGCCACGGCCGCTGAGCCTGCGCGTCTGGAGCCTGTGCTCCGCAACGGGAGAGGCCACAACAGTGAGAGGCCCGCGTACCACACACACAAAAAAAAAGAACAGGAGATTTTTAATAAAAAAGAAAAAAAAATTGTAAGGTCTGTGTTTATTCCAGTGGCCAAGAACAAAAGCCCAACTCAAACTAGCTTAATAAGGACAAATAGGAATTTCTTGGGCCACGGAATAGACAGGCCCAACAGAATACTCCCTTCAGGAATGGCAGGCTTCAGAACTTCATGTCTTGAGGATGCTGTTGCTCCCTCTTCACTTCTTGGGTCTGCTTTCATGTGTGTTGACCTCACTGTCATGTCAGGTAGGGACTCTTCTCATTGTAGCAGGTGCTCCTGGTCAGTTCCAGGTTAAATGGCTCTTATACCTAATGACCCCACCAGAAAGAGAGCAGCTCTTCTCTAAAAACTCCAGCAAAAGCCTAGGTCCTGGCATGGCTCAGTCTACCTTGGGATACATGCCCACTTGTAACCAGTCACCGTGGGCTCAGCCAGGCCATGACCACTACCACCACAAAGCCTATGGGCAGTGGTGTGGATGCAAGAAGTTAGAACGAGGAAAGGTTGGTTTCCAAACAGAAAAAAAAAAATTTATTTTTGGAAGAAGAGGGAAGAGATGCTAGACATTAAGAAATCCATTTTATCTTACAATTTGTAAATCACCACAGTGCTTGAAACATAAAAAGAACTTAAAGAATAGTAGATAAAAGAAAGAATAAGAGTAATAAAATGTTCATGATTTATAACATTTCTGAGACCCAAATAGATGATGATGTAGATAAAGATAAGATCATTTTTATTTCAGTATATAACTTCATTGTTCTTTGTACAACTTACTTGGTCTATTAAGCTGCAAACTTGGATATAAATGATGTCAGTGCTGTGTGATTATTAATGAGAAATAATGAAAAGGTGAAGAAAGCATATTCAGTGATGCAAGAAAATTGATATTTGGGCATAATAAATAATTTTGTGTTCTAGGAAATGGATAGTTGGTTTGTGGTCCTGTTTCAGCCATCCCAATGTATCACTGGGCAAATTTGCCTCTCCTTTACCTTTGAGAAGAAATCCCTATTCTCAGCAGGCCCATAAAGCACAACTACCAACCACTGGGCCTTTGTTCAGGCTGTATTCCCAGCCTGAAGTGTTACTACCCTCCTCTCTAGCTCTCTAAGTCAGCCCACAATTTAAGGCCATCTCTGCCATAAGATACTGCTCCAGCTCTCACCCATCTCTCATCTATCTCATAGCACTTTGTTAGCCTGTAAAGTCCTTGGAAAGACCAGCGAACTCTTACTTTATAGAATGTTGTGACTATAGCACGATTTGACAGGTACTGATGCTCTTCTGTATTGTTCCCTGCATGTGAGAGACACAGGCTGAGCTACCTCTCTCTCACCCTACTCAGCTTTAAATGTTGTCTCCTCCAATGAGCCTTCCATGACCCTAAAGTTAGGACGGGTATCCCCTATCATTTTCCAGAGCCTCTTCAGCCATCTAGGTATGCATTTTCTTTGTGAATATTAACAATGCAAAATCTTTAACAAGGCTTTGATCTACTTAGCAATTCAAAAATAACTCACAGGAAAAAAAATTACAGAACAATTTAATCCGAAATGACATTGTACTTAAAGTACATGAGGAATTCAGCAAAAGGAAAAAATCAGAAAGGTTTCAGGGAATGGTGTGGTTTACTCATCACAGGATACTTAGCTCTATGCTCAGCACCTAGAACAGATAGAACGTCAGTACCTAGACAGACAGAATAATTTGGAGGAATGCCTATGGGATGAAGGGGGGCATAGATGGAGGGGGAGAGGGAGGAAGCATTGAACCAAGTGCTAAGCAGGAAGTGAATTTGAACACACGGGGCTGAGTAGATTATTATTGTGTGTAGTTTGAACCTCCTGTGAAACTATATGAATCACACAATCCTTGATTTAAGGTAGAGGTAAAGAAGTACCTTTAAAAAGAGGATAGAAAAAAAAACAAGAAGGAAAAGAGACTACAGGTTTGAAGTAGTGAGAAGGAGAGAAGAATGAATCACATCTACAGAGCTTTACAGTTTTATACTCATTTCTAGAATATCTAAAAACAAATTTATCACACCAAAGTCTGAGATTATCTTGCAATGGATTCTGTTTTAGAGAAGTATTGTTTTTAATCGAGTCAAATGCTTTAAACTTTGATCAGGAACTGAGAACTCATACAGCTTTTATCCCCAAAAAATATCTCTCTGACAAATCTGGGGTGTATTTCCTATACAACAGAAAACAATCCGTTAGTGGCATGAACCTCAATAAAGAGTTTGGGGTGATCTATTATTTCTCAAACCACTGGTCTGTGTACATGGGTCATAATGAAATAATCACTCCACAGGAACTTAATACACTCTGGGAAAGATCTCTGAGTGTTGTACCCAGGGAACCTAATAATGAAACTTGAAGCAACAGTGTAAGAGGAACAGGAAAACAACCCAAGCTGTTATCTCTTACTGAGACTATTTTCTCGTAGAGAATCCTGAGAAAACAAAAGACATCTTGTTTGAAGTGTTTTTGCCTTCTTCAAGTTTGAGGGGGAAAAAAAAATCCCTTTGAAGTACTTACAAATTAAATATTGCTGAAGACTATTTCTTCCTTCATATCTGAAATATTTACTAATTCTATATTTGGACAATTTTGCCTTTCAAAGAATTTATTTGTTTAATTAGCATCTACTTGTGCCTGGAGCTAAACATTGCAGAAGATACAAGAGATATAAAATTACATCAACATCACCTGGGAACTGACTGGAAATGCAGATTCTCAGGCTCCACCTCAGCCCTAATGAATCAGAATCTGCATTTTAGCCAGAGCCCCAGGTGCTTTGTATGTACTTGAGAGTTTGAGAAGCAACATTATGGCTGTACACTGGAATCACATGGACTTGTTTTTTTTTTTTTTTTTTTTTTGCGGTACGCGGGCCTCTCACTGTTGTGGCCTCTCCCGTTGCGGAGCACAGGCTGCGGACGCGCAGGCTCAGCGGCCATGGATCACGGGCCCGGCTGCTCCGTGGCACGTGGGATCCTCCCAGACCGGGGTACGAACGCGTGTCCCCTGCTTCGGCAGGCAGACTCTCAACCACTGCGCCACCAGGGAAGCCCGACACATGGACTTGTTTTTGTTTTTTGTTTTTACTGTTGTTACCTAGATCTCAGTCCCAGAAATCTCTATTCAATTTGTATGGGGTGCATCCTGGGCATAGGGATTTTTCTGAAGATTCCCAGATGATTCTAATGTGCAGCCAAGTTTAAGAATCACTGCTCTGGAGTCAATGCTCTGGTGGTTTTGAACTTTGTTGCAGCCTGGAACACTTGCTAAAATGCAGATTCTGATTCTTTAGGTCCTGGGTGGACCCCTGAGAATCTGCATCTCTAACCAGTTGTTATGTGATATTGAAACAATTTTTTTCTCTTGTATCTTCCTCCACAATACCTAGCTCCAGGCACAAGTAGATGCTAATGAAATATTTTTTCAAGTGCTTGCTTATTTTTTCCAATATAAAGATAATTGTATTTTATGGCTATTTTTCTTTTTTTCTTTTTTTTAAGTAATGGCAGCACAAACTCAAACGCCTAAGAAATAATAAGAAGGAAAATTAATGTTAGCTTAAATGTTACAGCCTGGTACGGGCTGACTTGTGTCCCCCGCAAAAGACAGTGAAATTCTTACCTCCAGAACCTCAGAACTTATTTGAAAACATATGTCGTTGCAGATGTAATTAGTTAAGTTAAAATGAGGTCCTAGGGACTTCCCTTGTGGTGCAGTGGTTAAGAATCCGCCTGCCAATGCAGGGGACACAGGTTTGATCCCTGGTCTGGGAAGATCCCACATGCCGCGGAGCAACTAAGCCCGTGTGCCACAACTACTAAGCCTGCGCTCTAGAGTCCACGAGCCACAACTACTGAAGCCCACACGCCTAGAGACCATGCTCTGCAACAAGAGAAGCCACCGCAATGAGAAGCCTGCGCACCACAATGAAGAGTAGCCTCCGCTCGCCGCAACTAGAGAAAGCCCGCTCACAGCAGCAAAGACCCAACGCAGCCAAAAATAAATAAATAAATAAATAAATTTAAAAAAATAAAAGAGGTCCTACTAGAGTAGGGTGGGCCCTTAATCCAATGTGACTCATGTCCTTATAAGGAGAAGAGACACAATGACAGACCCACACAGGGCTACGTGACAATGGAGGCAGAGATTGCAGTGATGTACCTGCAAGCCAACGAAGACCAAGGATTGCCTGCACCCACCAGAAGTTAGGAAGAGGCAAGGAAGGATTCTCCCCTAGAGCCCTCAGAGGGAGCATGGCCCTGGTGACATCTCGATTTCAAACCTCTAGCCTCCAGAATTCTGAGAGAATTAATATCTGTTGTTCTAAGCCACCCAGTTTGTAGTAATTTGTTATGGCAGCCCTGGGAAACTGATACACAGCCTACCTTCTCAGTACTTATTGCAAAGGCCAGGATTTTTTGCTGTTTGGGGGATTTTTTTGGCATCCCAGACATGTGGGCCCCTGTATGTTTACAAAAACTAGATTGATCTGCCAATGGCTACTTCAAATTTGGCTCATCATTTACTATTACATATAACTAGGGAAGGAATTATAGACAAGAAGCAACTGAATAGAAAGAGTTCTACTGAAAAAAAATGAAACAGGGGATACTTAAAACTCAAGGAAAGAAAAAAGAATATACAGACACTTGTAAAGTTTATTATAAATAACCTTGAATTTGAGGAAAAGCAAAACAATTCTCAGAATATTACCCTTTAATGGAAATATATTGCTTTGTGATCATACTGATCTAGACTGAAAACCCAGCAACATCAGTGTGATTTTAAAGAAGTCATGTAACGTTCATGATTCTGTACAATGGCAACACCAATGATACTATTTTCCCATAGAGGTTGGTGTAAGAATTTTTAAAGGTTCTGGCAGTCTGTCAAAAACATTCAGTAAGGGCTTCCCACGTGGCGCAGTGGTTGAGAGTCTGCCTGCCGATGCAGGGGACACGCGTTCGTGCCCCGGTCCGGGAAGATCCCACATGCCGCGGAGCGGCTGGGCCCGTGAGCCATGGCCGCTGAGCCTGCGCGTCCGCAGCCTGTGCTCTGCAACGGGGGAGCCCACAGCAGTGAGAGGCCCGCATACCACAAAAAAATTTAAAAAAATAATAAATAAAATAAATAAATAAATAAAACCATTCAGTAAGTGGTAACCATTATTATCAGAAGACAAGAAAGAATATTGAGTGTAATTACTTTAAGAAGTGCCCCCTACCACGCTTTTCATTCATTACAAAATTAGTATGTTTAATCAGCTCAGCAAAATACCACCTTAAGCCCAATTCAGAACAGAAAATATGGAATTTGTTAAGTAAAAACAATGGTAGCAGCTTACCCTTCCCCCTCCCTGTGTCCTTAAGTCCATTCTCTATGTCTGTGTCTTTATTCCGGTCCTGCCCCTAGGGGGTTCTTCAGAACCTTTTTTTTTTTTTTTTAGATTCCATACATATGTGTTAGCATACGGTATTTGTTTTTCTCTTTCTGACTTACTTCACTCTGTATGACAGACTCTAGGTCCATCCACCTCACTACAAATAATAGCATGGACATATATACACTACCAAATGTAAAATAGATAGCTAGTGGGAAGCAGCCACATAGCACAGGGAGATCAGCTCGGTGCTTTGCGACCACCTAGAGGGGTGGGATAGGGAGGGTGGGAGGGAGAAGCAAGTGGGAGGAGATATGGGGATATATGTATACATATAGCTGATTCACTTTGTTATAAAGCAGAAACTGACACACCATTGTAAAGCAATTACACTCCAATAAAGATGTTTAAAAAAAAAAAAAAAGGTAGCAACAGCAGCGACCTCTGCGTAGGAGAGAAACCCCTGGAACGGTGGTCAAGTTCAGGACACAGGGCACTGGGGAGAAGCACCCGTGGGAGAAAAAAGCTTTCCAAGGGCATGGGGATGGCGGGGACAGGAGCAGTGACCCTGAAAACAAACTTCCCTTCACAATTTTCTCATGTGTCAGTCTTGAGTAAATAAAATGTTTTTCCTTTCTGTGTATTAAAAACACGTCTGATCTTATTTCTAAACTGTTTCGAATAAGAATGTCTGAGCAAAGACCACAACTGACGAAAACTTTATTACGTATACCTTTTTGTATAGAAAAACAAAGAAATAAAATTTGCTTTTGAGCTTTATTATTGAATTTCAAAACAAAAATAAAGTCAAATTTATAATATTTTGAAACCAATTAAAATTCAGTACAAGCCAGTATTTTGATTTTTTAAATGTTCATTGGACAAGAAGAGAAAAAACAAAGTAGTGAAGTTTGTTCTGTGTAGAGAAAAAATAAGAAATTTATTTCCAGTAAGGATACAACACAATCTGTCTCTCTGAGTGCTTTTGGTCAGAAGACCTTCTAAACTACCACCAAGCAGACAAATATAATTATAGCAGATATATATAATTTATTTTAACCTGCAAAATTATTTAGAATTACTTAATTTCTTGGATAAAAGGAAGAATATTGTCTATTTACTAGATTAGGGAGAAATTCTTTTCGAGACATTTTGCTCATATCTGTCTGCTATAGACTGAATGTGTGTGTCCCCTGCCAAATTCATATGTTAAATTCTAACCCCCAATATGATGATTTTAGGAGGTAGAGCCTTTGGGAGATATTGAGTGGAGCCTTCATGAATGGGATTATTGCCCTTACAAAAGAGACTCCAGAGTTCCTAGTCCCCTTCCGCCTTGTGAGGACACAGTGAGAAGATGCTGTCTATGAACATGGAAGCAGACCCTGCATCTTGATCTCGGATTTCCCAGCCTTAAGAACTGTGAAGAATAAATGTTTGTTGTACAAGCCACCCCGTTTAGGGTATTCTGTTATAGCAACTGGAACAGACTAAGACACTGCATTAATAAATTCTTCCTACTACACTGTAATTTATGACTGTACAGGTCTGACTACCTGTGAAACCCTGAAAGACAGAAATTGCCTAATTCATGGTTATAGGCTCAGGACACTCTATCTGTTCCATAAATTGTACTGAATTAACTATTATAAGACTATGGAGTGGACCTTAATGTGCTCTGGTGAACTGTAACACAAGCCATCTGATATAGTGGACATTGTCAGTTTTTTGGTCTCCAATCGTCTAAACCTCCCTCATATATTTAAAGCTTTATACGAGTCCCTTTGTATAAAGCTAGATACTCACTTCCCCAAGCCCCTGGTAAACACAATCCCCCAATCACATTTCAAACTGGGACATCATGACCCTGACAAGCTGAGACCCTGGAGGTTCTACCATGTTGGTGGCAGATGAACCCCAACTGAAATCCAGTTTCCAAGGGAGGCAGTGCCACCAGCATGATATACCACGCAGGGTCCAGAGGTCAGCCACAGCTGCGGCACAACCTTGCAGGACTGCTTGGGAAATGTGGTACTGTCCACTGCCCAGCATCCCCTCCTCCCAACCCCTTCTGATCCTGGTTCTCCAGCCTTCCTTGGGATGTTGTCAATATCTTCTAGATACATTTCTTTTCTGCCTAAATCATTCAAAGTTCGCTTCAGTACCAGTAACTAAGAATCCTACTGAGTCCAACTGGGCTCTACCATTAATCAGCAGACTGACAGGCTCACCTAAACACTCTGGGATTAATTAGATGATCTATTTATGAACATGACCATTTTTGACTGTATGTCTAAACTCCCTTCCGGTTCTAAAATTCTTTGATGCCATTAGGGCAGTTTCAGTGAGGGATGTAAACATAATATTAACACAATACCTGTGCTTCTCATTCACTCATCAACATGTATGTGTGCCTTCTAGATGGATAGACCAGACACCAGTTCTTCCAGAATTGCTTGGGTCTTTTAAGAACTCTAGTCAGTAGGGGAGTTCTGTACTTTTGGTGATTAAATTATATTAGGGCCAATACTGAGAATTCTACAAGCTCCACTGCCCATCATACAACCGTACCTCATATACCACTGAATGTATCACTGAGCAGAGGAAGAAAAGATGTTCTCTGGCCCCAACTTAATCATGACCCGTAGAGCTATTTGGTAAAGTTCTCTCATGGGAGTTAAGTATGCTTAGCGTGTTCCTTCATTATTTCTGACTGTCACATGAATCAGACGAAGTCATTCTCGTCCAAGATAAAAAGGCACTGGCAATTTAGTTGCACAGTTGCCGGAGTGCTTTTTAAAGCAGTTATATGAAAAGAAAATTCAAAGAAAGCCAAATTACACAGGGCCGGTTACCTGCCATCAAGCTGGTGATGGTTATCTTGTTTCCCTGGACTTTATTGCTAACAAAGAGCTCATGTACTTTGACACTTATCAGAAAAAAAGGCACTAATTTTCTTTTCACTTACACTTAAGCTATCTCTTCCAGATGAGATCTGAATAGGAGATTAGCATGGAATCCTTGCCCTTTCTTCTCTTTCTATAATCTAGAGACCATTCAGTGGATCTGATAAGAGCTAGTTCTTTGCAGTTTGACATTGAAAGGAGAATTTTGAAGGGTTGAGGACCAAGCTGCATTTTTATTCTAAAAGAGTTAGGAAAAAGTATGTGAAATACAAAATGTCAATTTACTAAGATTCTTATCCATAGATCCTAAAAAATTAAAAAATGCTTAAATTTACAAGACAATTAGAGACCATGTAGTTGACATCAAACAATATCATGTCCATTTGGTTTCAGCAAGTCCTTCTTATAGCCAGGCATAAATCTACAGCTATGGACTAGCTTTACGATATGAAGAATAACCTTTACAGTTAGGATTTTAAGTCTTTTTTTTTTTTGGCCGTGCAGCTTGCAGTATCTTAGTTCCCTGACTGACTAGGGATTGAACCTGGGCCACGGCAGTGAAAGCGCCAAGTCCTAACCACTGGACCACCAGGAAACTCCCAAGATTTAAAGTCTATTAATGTCTGGAGTTCAAGCCATAAATACTTCTGGGAAGAAGAGCCTGGCAACTCCTGCATCTCACCCCCTCCAGAGCCTCTGGGAGTGTAGACGCAGAATGTTAGAGAAACAAAAGTTTGGGACAGAGGAGGGGTGGTGATAAGGTTGCCTGTCATTCCCCATTCCCTCTGGTGGTCAGCACTCAAAAGCTTTTATTGATTCATGTATTTTTAGATAATCACCCTTACTACTTTATTCTTTCTGACCTTTGTCTAATATTTATGTATATATGTGTAAGGTATACATGCACATGGTTTTATTTTTTTATAAATTTATTTACTAATTTATTTTTATTTTGCCTGCACTGGTTCTTCATTGTGGCACGAAGGCTTCTCTAGTTGCAGTGGGCTCTAGGGCACATGAACTCAGTAGTTGCGGCACATGGGCTTAGTTGCAGGACGTGGGATCTTAGTTCCCCGACCAGGGATCGAACCCAGACCCCCTGCATTGGGAGCATGGAGTCTTAACCACTGCACCACCAGGGAAGTCCCCCGAAATTGACCTTTTGTCTACCTGAGTGAATCTAATAAAGATTTTTTTTAAAGAAGGAATTATGCAAGAGTGAGTTTTCTTTATTAGTTATCTCCAAACTTGGGGTACAGAAAATGCACAATGAATAGTACTCAAAAATTGAACAGAAGAAAATGGAAATAAAAGAAATAATCTTCTAGGAGACATTCTCTAGTAGATTTATCTCCCACCAAGCAGGAACTTGTGGAATCATTAGCTACTTGAGTACTTGGGTCAATAACTCTTTGACTAAATTACCATTTATCTAGATAGAAGCCACACCAACATTCCTATGATTCTACAGTAGTAATTAGATATGTCTTTCAGGCATGTCACAGCCCAGTGCTTTTAGGTTGCACTCTCTGCATTGCTGAACATGATTTTCTACCATACTGATGATCTAATCAGACATTTCTTTAGAACAATTGTAGGCTATTGTTAAATGAATGGCCAAGATTAGTAGTTTGGTCTATGGGTGTGGAAAATACCTGGTTATTTTAGGGCACCGGTTTGTGATGTTAGAATCATTTCAGCAACAATCATTTGTTGAACATCATAAAGCTACAAAATGTGGTGGAAAGAATGTGGATTCAGAATCAGACAGACTTGGGTGTGAACCCCAGTCGCATCATTAATTAATTTATCTGTGTCTCTGTTCTTTCTTTCTGTACAGTGGTATGGTAGGCAGTCTCTAAAATAGCTCCCAGTGATGGCCTCCTGGTATTCACACCCTTGTGTAGTCCCCTCCCTTTATGGGTTGATTGAACCTAGTATATTGCATCTAATGACTAGAATATAGCATATAGCAAAAGTGATCAGATATCAGTTGCAAGATTAGGTGCTCCCGTATTCATATTCCATCTTTCTCTCTCCTTTCTCCCTTTGTTAGGATCAATAGCCAGTGAAGATCTGAGGCCTGTCAACAGCCATGTGAGGTAAAAGCATGATCTCCTGGAAGTGTGGGAGTACACCCTCCCCTGGCTGATCCTTGGATGACTACAATGTCAGCCAACTCCTTGAGCGCAGCTTTGTGAGGGACCCTGAAGCAGAAGGCCGAGCTAAGCCTGCATCTCTGACCCACAGAAACTATGGATTAAATAAACATGTGTTGTTTTAAGCTTCTATGGTTTTTTTGGGGGGGTGTTACATAGCAATAGATAACTAACACAAATGGAAATAATAGTACCTCCATTCCAAGGCTATTGTGAGGGTTAGAAATGGTGTGTGCCTCATTTCCTCTACAGCTTCTCTTCAGTAAATGTAGCTCTGACTACTACCGAGTGGCTTCTCCACATGGTGAGCTACTCTCTGCATCACTTACGTATCTAAATTATGTAATGCGACATGGGTTAGAGGAAAAAAATAGTTCCCTTCAACCTCAAAAGTAATTTGAAAAGAAGAAAGTTGAGTTGTATGGATCCTGGTGGAAAGGCCAACTGGCAGGTCTTTGAAAAGTATAGACTTGATTGAGGCAATAAAAGAAGCAAACAGAATGAGCTAAGGAGCTGATACGGAGAATAGAAATGTCCAATATGGAGTAGGATTTAATGCCTTAAGAATAAGAGCCTCAAATTCCTTTCACTGACTTAACCACCCCTCAGGGTGCAGTCATTTTCAAAACTTTAATGCAACACTTGAAAAAATTAATGATACACAGACATAGAGAACAAATGTATGGATACCAAGGGGGAAGGGGGGGGTGGGTGGGAGGAATTGGGAGATTGGGATTGACACATATACACTATTGATACTCTGTATAAAATAGACAACTAATGAGAACATACTGTATAGCACAGTGAACTCATGCACTGTGATAACCTAAAAGGGAAGGAAATCCAAAAAAAGGGGATAAATGTATAAATATAGCTGATTCATTTTGCTGTACAGTAGAAACTAACACAACATTGTAAAGCAACTATACTGCAATAAAAATTAATTTAAAAAAATTAATAATAAAAGAGTTTAATCATGCTTTACTTGGGTAATAAAAAAATAAATTTGTAGGAGTGAAACTGAAAAGGATATTGTAAAAATGTGAAGAGGGCTCCCTACGGAGGCAATGTACATCAGGGAAAAGTCCCTGATTCAGAATTAGAAGCTTTGGTTCTGGGATTTGCTTTGCTTTCGTTCTGTCACAAAACATGTATTAAGTGCCTACTGTATGCCAAACCCTTTTCTGACTCTATAGTTGCTGGGATATAGTGAAACAGACATAATCATTGCCTTTGTGAGCTAGCAGGACATGAAAAACCATATTTATTACAATGATGATAAGTACCAGAAGGAAAAGAACAGGGTATAATTAGAAAATGCAGGAGGACTTACATACACTGAATTGGAGGGTTTAGGGAAAGTTTCTCTGGAGCAAGTGACATTTAAACTAAAGGATGTGCGTGAGTTAGCCAGGCAACTGAGTAATAAAGAGCTGGGGGAAGGGTATCAGAGAAAACAACATAGTGAATGCTCTAAAGCAGAACAAGTTTGGCATGTCTGAGCCACAGAGAGGTTCATGGGGCTAGAACATGGTTGGCAAGAAGCAGCATGGAGGCTGGAGAAGCAAACAGGTCCAGATCATACAGAGACTTGTGGCCATGTTAGAAAGTAAGTTATTGTGGCATTGAAGGATTTTAAGTACCATAATGAAAGTTACTTTTAATGAATGATCACTCTGGATGGCATGTGGAAATAGGATTAAAGGCAAGAGGACCTGGTGTCAAACTAGAGTGGACACAGTAGAGATGGAAAGAAAGGGATAGAGGGCTTCCCTGGTGGCGCAGTGGTTGAGAGTCCGCCTGCCGATGCAGGGAACGCGGGTTCGTGCCCCGGTCCGGGAGGATCCCGCAGGCCGCGGAGCGGCTGGGCCCGTGAGCCATGGCCGCTGGGCCTGCGCGTCCGGAGCCTGTGCTCTGCAATGGGAGAGGCCCGCGTACTGCAAAAAAAAAAAAAGAAAGGGATAGATTGGAGATATGTTTTAAAGTTATAATCCAGAGGATTTGGTGATAGGTTGGATATGAGACATGAGCAAAAAGGAAGGGGGAGTCAGGAATGCTACCAGGCTTGGATTTACTGAATGATTAAAAACTGGAGCAGGAAGAAATTGAGGAAGGGAACAGAGTAAGATGAAAGTTTCAGTTCTGCACATTAAGTCTGTGTTGCCTGCAACACATTCAAGTAGAAACCAGTGGGCTGTTATGTATGTGAGTCTAGATCTGTAAGCAGAAGTCAAGCCATTTATCAGTAATGAAACTTTGGACAAGTCACCTTGTAACTCTGAGCTCAGTCTCATTTTCTGAAAAATGAGACCTAATACCTGCCTGCCGCAATAGGATGGAGGGAAAGACAGATGAGGCAGCATCTATGAAGGTCCTGTCTAAACTATAATTCAGTATAGAGGTGCAGAGTGGTTGATTAGTGACAGGTAACTTCTCACGTTGGTCAGGAAATTGTGAAATAGGGCTTATACTAAGTTTCAGTGTTTCCATATGTTCCTATTGGCATATATACATACATTTATGGAGAAAGAGGAAGAGGGGAAAAGAAAGGAAGAGGAAGGAAGGAGGATGGAAGGACGAATGGAAGGAAAGAAGGAGGGAAGAAAGGAAGGAAGGGAGGGAGGGAGACAAAACATGCAAGCAAAAACAAAAACATTAGTGATTTTTATGCTCACGTATTTGTTAAAGGATCAATTTTAAAGGGTAAAATTATGACAATTAATGTAAACATAAATGTATCACAGACTTTATTTAGCCCACTAATGAGGGAACTAGTAAGGTGAAGTCAACAACAACAGCCAGTTCAATGGGGAATCTAAAGAACACACACACACACACACAACACACACACACACACAACACACACACACACACACGTTTCTTTAGTATATATGTGTGGGTGTGTCCAGGAAAGTATTGACTCAGCAGGTTTGGTTACTCAACCCTGCACATTCCAAAGAAAGGACTGGTTTTCTGCTGACACCTAGGAGATGACCTCTGAGTTCTTGGAATATCCTGCCTGCTAAAAATGGTTTTTCACGTCTGAGGCTTTGGACCACACTGCATTAGTTTGAACTCTGGGGCATGGAGATTGTGTAGCTAATATCAGTCACTTGCATACTACATGCCTACATAACTGATCCTCAGTAAAAATCCTGGACTCTAAGGCTTGGCTGAGCTTCCCAGGTTGGCAGCCCTAGAAGCTTGTGCCTAGTTTGTCCTGGACTCTGCCCTATCCACTTTTTCCTTTTGCTGATTCTAATCTGTAGTCATTCACTATAACAAACCATAACCATGAATATAAGGGTTTTTTTCTGGGTCCTGTAAGTCCTTCTAGTGAATCACCAAGCCTGAGAGTGGTTTTGGGGATGTCTGACACAATAGGTGATTAGGACTGCTGAAATACATTATGGATTTCAAACATGACTCTTTTACAGGGCAGATGGAAATTATTCACATTGCTATCAGCTTTCTTCCAATTACAGAGTTGTAAAAAAGTCAAAGACAAGGAAAGACAGAGACCCTTAAAGAATCAGATATTCTGGAGCATACACTAGACAAAGCACAGCATTCTACTGAAAAAAATACCTAGTAATATTTTTGCCCACTTCAAAGCCTTTTATAATTTTTTTTGGCATAGTCATTAAACCACTACTAAATCAGTACTCCTTAAGGAAGTCCCTGGTAGAGACAATAAAGAGTCTCTTGAGGCTTAAATTAAGAAAATGGAAAATAATAATTTTCTAAAGGTGATTCTCATTTCAACTTGTGTTTGTTCAAATCAATGCTGTTTGATTCTCCAATTTATGAGCCATACATCTCCTAATAGTAAAATGAAAATTTTGTCTTTTTTTCTTAAGAGGAATCCACAATTCCAGGTTGTCTGAAAGAGAAACGTGTTTCCAAAGGAGTAACCTAAGTCTATATATTCAAAACTAAAAAGGCTTAGAGACTTAAGCCTTTAAGTTTATTATCTAACAATTGTTGATTTTTAGGGAACAATTTTAAAAGCATAATCTGGAGAAAGTCTTGACTAGAACAAAAGCATCATCAAAGGAGCTACCACATGAGGGCATGTTAACAAGACTGACTGAATTTGAAAAAGAAAGAAAACAGAATCAAAAATTTTAAAACATGTGGTATATATATACATATACAATGGAATATTACTCAGCCATAAAAAGAACAAAATAGGGCTTCCCTGGTGGTGCAGTGGTTGAGAGTCCGCCTGCCGATGCAGGGGACACGGGTTCGTGCCCTGGTCCGGGACGATCCCACATGCCGCGGAGTGGCTGGGCCCATGAGCCATGGCTGCTGAGCCTGCGTGTCCAGAGCCTGTGCTCCGCAACGGGAGAGGCCACAACAGTGAGAGGCCCGTGTACCGCAAAAAAAAAAAAAAAAAAAAAAAAAAGAACAAAATAATGCCATTTGAAGCAACATGGATGGACCTAGAGATTGTCATACTGAGTGAAATAAGACAGACAGGGTATAGACGAATATCATATGATATCATTTATAAGTGGATTCTAAAAAATGGTATAAATGAATTTATTTACAAAACAGAAATAGAGTCACAGATATAGAAAACAAACTTATGGTTACCAGGGGAAAGTAGGGGGAGGGGGGATAAATTGGGAGATTGGGATTGACAAATACATACTACTATATATAAAACAGGTAACTAATAAGGACCTACTGTATAGCACAGGGACCTCTACTCAATACTCTGTAATGACCTACATGGGAAAAGAATCTAAAAAAGAGTGGATATAGGTATATGTATAACTGATAACAGTTTGCTGTACACCTGAAACTAACACAACATTGTAAATCAACTATACTCTAATAAAAATTTTTTAAAAATTAAATTAAATTAAAAAAATTTGCTGGAATGAGGGCAAACATGCAAATCCCAAGATCATAGAATATGAGGGCAACCCTTGAAGCCTGCTCCCCAGTGCTCCCAATGCCAATCCATTCATTATCCATACCACCAAAAGGGTAACGATCTTCAGAAACTAACAAAATTATGGCTATTCTCTGCCTATAGTACCCTCAATCACTGCCCATTATCTGTAGGATAAATACAGATTTCCTAAACTGATGCACAAGTTGCTCTCAAATCTCATTTTGTGCCATTCTTTTTTTTTTTTTTTTGCAATATGCGGGCCTCTCACTGTTGTGGCCTCTCCCGTTGCGGAGCACAGGCTCCGGACGCGCAGGCTCAGAGGCCATGGCTCACAGGCCCAGCCGCTCCGTGGCATGTGGGATCTTCCCGGACCGGGGCACGAACCCGTGTCCCCTGCATCGGCAGGCGGACTCTCAACCACTGCGCCACCAGGGAAGCCCTGTGCCATTCTTTAACAAATATCCTTTGCTCCAGCTACAAATGACTCCCAACTCGGAATCACTTTCGGAGCTCAGAAAAGTGTACTGCCTAGGCCTTCCCCTGGATGGATTAAATCTGCCCATGCATCAATATCTTTTTAAAACTTTCCAGGTAACTCTAATGTGCAGCAAAGATTGAGAACCCTGAACTGATTTTTCAGGGCTCCAAGAAAATATATCTGTACTGATTTTTCTCTCTCTAAAAGAAATAGTGGGGTACAACTTAACTTAGATCAATTTTTTCCTTTTCTAACATTTATTATTTCCAAATTATTTTAAAGGCTTTATTCAGAGGATTAAAAATCACAGATCATAGATTAACCTCTCATTGAGGAACAAATTCTTTTCCAATCACATCACATTCTTCCTCCATATCCGAATGAATTCAGTAGGGTAGAAATAACAACAGAGCTATGCGCATCTCTTGTTTACTTTGGTTCCTGTCAGCAAGTACAGAGTTATCAGGTATTGTTAAATCTAGGTTTAGGAAAATGACTATTATTCCCTTGCCAATGACTGGCTAGTCAATTAACATGGGAAACTGATACTAAGAAATGGCATTTAAAATAGTGTTCATGGACCCAACATTCTCCTTCTCACAGCCTTTATTCTCTTTTTTCCTTTCTTTTTTTTTTTTTTTTTTTTGTTAGAGAAAGAAAGAGAGAGAAGAAGGAAGAAAGGAAGAGAAGGAAGGCAATGGAATAATCCAAGTGATAATCTTGGATTTTGTCATATTAAGTTTTGTGAAGACATAGGCCTTGCACAGTCTTATAACAAAAGTTTTCTAGTTCTTTGACTATCCCCACCTTGATACCTGGGCCTTACACCTATTTGCTTCCCCAAGTACCCTTCCTACATAGGGTTTTCCATATAATGTTTCATCAGACAGATAAACTGCAAAGCTCATATTTTCTACTGGCATGAAGAAATATAGGGTGTATATTACTATATAGGTAACTAAACCAATTGACTGTTTATTTTAGTTTGAATCAAGATAGGTCTTTTGCAGTTTATGTCTACCCATTGTTTTACCCCTACACCAATTTAAGAGCCTTCTGTTAATTCTACTAATTGCTTAAGTAAATAGTAAGTATCCACTTACACAGTCTCTCTAGAATTTACATTGATTATTAAGCCCAGCAAAACCCCTTGTGGTCTCAAGAAGTTCTCATGGAGGTATTCTTTCAGCTGGTTTTTGCTCTTGCACGACACACAGTTTTTGGTCACTTCCCTCTACTACCCCAAAGGAAGATTTTCTAAAATATCTATTTTCTGCATTCCAGCCTTTCCTAACAAAATTGAGTCAAATGACTTCTGGCTTTTTCCATGGCAGTCTCACCCTTGACCATAATGTCCTGCTTTCAGATTCCTGTTTTCACAAAGTTCCATTTATTCTTCCTCACTCAACTCCTATAGTTTGTCCTCAGGGTCTCTCCTTGGCTTCAAGTCATCAGTTCTTTACAACACTAGCTTTCTCAAAACCCATACTTATATCCAAAGAGGATTCTGCTTCCTTTGATAGAGTATGCTTTAGTTCTCACATACTATGGAGGCAGAAGTTCTTAGAGTCTTACGACTGGTCAAGTTGTTTGAGTGACTTGAAGGACATGAAGAAAACAATCTAATGTTGATTTTAAGATTTACTAAAAGAATGGGACGTAACTAGAAAATTTTGATTAAATTAGATAGAAGAAAAAGTACAGCAATGAGGGTGGTATTCCTTTTAGAGTAGATAAACTCTCAATGAGGTAGAGATGCCCCAGAGTTACTATAAGCCTTTTTTTAAAGGCTTATGAGATTCCAATAGAATAATAGAGACAAATTGAATTTCTTTTGATTAAAAAATAAAGCTATTTTAGGGAGTAGCTTGAGACTACTTCAACTTCACCAATGAGGACATGTAAGAAAGAATCACAAAAGCCAAGCTCAATTCTGCCATCTACTGCCAGGAGCAGAGACCATGGATGGTTGAGACCTGAGTCTGTTCCAGTCCCCAGGGTCATTGCTAGAGCACCAACACCCATTTAGAGAAAGATGAGTTAGAAGCCTTTGAGATAATGTCCAGGAGATGCAACAAGGCTTGCATCAACAAATAATAGACACTGGGTTTAATTTAACCTGCTCATAAACCAAGCCAGGGTTTCTAATGTATCTATATCAAATATATAACATTATATTCTACCCCTTTTTAAAGCTCCACCACTCTTGGAGTAAAAACTCAATCTATATAATATCTTTGAATGCTCAGCAACATTGTGGAATGATAGCTGTACCTTTTTTAGTTTCCTCATGGATCTGAAAGTGACAAACTTTTTACTCACTCTTTAAGGGAAGATGGATCTTCAGATTTTGCTATAGGGGATTGGAAGGAGCATCCCAGGTTTTCTGTGTGCTCCACTCTTCTTGAGCAATGTTGTCTTTAAAGGGCAAAAAAAAAAAAAAAAAAAAAAAAAATGGAGAACATAACTTTAAAACTTGTATGTTTTTGCCTCCCTGAAAAATGGACTCCCATGTTATATTCTTCCATGAGTTGTATTTTGGCAACAAAAACTCAAAGCATATTATGTGTGTAGTCAACAATAAGAGCTCGTGTTCTTATCTGGAATAAAGGGTGGGGGATTACATTTTTCATTTCCATCTCTAGATTTCTAATTCAGATAGTAAGAAGAAACACTGATAAACTTTAGCCTAGTAACTCTGAAATTATCATTTGTTGCCGATCTCTTGTCAGTGGCCTAGACTTTAAAGGAAGAAGCAAAAATTTGGCAAAGACCAACGGAGGAGTTGTCGTTAAGAGTCTAGGCTTGTAGTCAGGAAGGCATGGGTCTGACTTCTGGCTCTATTGCTCACAGATTCTTAACCTCGCCAAAACCAGTTTCCTTCTCTTTGAAAACCTCCCTTATAGGATGGCTATAAGGATTAAATGAGATCACACAGGTAAAGAAACTAGAACAATGCGGGCACAAAACAAATCCTTAATAAATAATTGTTGTCATTACTGGTATGATTATAATCAGTAGGACTTCTGCTTTTGATAGTATAACCATAACCCCATATCTTTTGTGATACTTCGTGGTTTCAAAAAATTTTGCTTCTATTAGATCATTTAATTTCATTTAATTTCATAAGGCTCTGGGAAAAGTAGGTATAATCATCTCCCTCCCCCCTGCCCACGCTGCCATTTTATAGGTAAAGCAATTGAGACTTAAAGAAGTCAAGTCGTTTGCCAAAGAGAGCATAGGTGGCTTGGCAGCTGCAATAAGACCCTGGAACTCACATCTGGGTCTTCTGATGCCCCTGCAGCTGCTCTGAAGAGAGAAGGTGAATCTTGCTCAAGCTGGTAGTAGTGAAATACACTGTAAGCCTGGTTAGTTTTATCCTGCTCTTCATATATCCCAAGGCAGAGTGTTTTAGTTACAAAGAATTTTCTCAATCCTTAAGGAATAAGATTGGTCATACTGTGGCAATAGTCCACATCCAAATATACAAATCAGATGGGTTAAATGCTTTATAAGCATTTAACAAATGCTTAGATTCTTCACATGTAAAACCCCAAATGGCATCTGGATCTGATTATTGCTACTTTCTCCGAAGATTCCTGTCTACAGAAGGACGTTGAAACTATATCATGTTTACACAGACACCCTTCACACAGGAGACCTCTTGCCTCAGCCACTCTCCTCTCACCGTTACCCAGAAGTTCACACTGCACACCTCTGTCCACACTGCCCCTCTTCCTGAAGCACCCTCCCCAGTCCCCCGCTCCACCTTCTCCCATACACGCTTCAAGGCCAAGCTCAGATATCACTGTCTCTGCAAGACTCGCCTTCACCAATCTCCCTTTCAGGATGAACTGCTTTTTCATCAGTATTTCCATGGCAGTTGATCACAGTCCTCTTTATTGCACTTATATTTTATCATTATTGCTTGTGTTTCGAGATTCTCCACTGGACTGAAGACTCCTTAAGGGCAAAAATCATACGTCATTCAACTTTACAGCTCCAGTGCCTGGAACGCAAGTGTTTGATCTTTGAAATATACTGGGTTTAAAAGCTACAGGTGGCATGCTGAAGTTAACTAATATTATGTCTCACACATCTAATAAAAATAGATCTTTGCAAATCTACATGTGTCTGTTTCAGAAGATTCTGCACGATTTGCAAGTGCTCATCAAAAGGCAGACTCATCACCAAGAAAGACGGAAATGGTACCACACACTGATAAGGAACTGAACTATGAAGGAATTGATACTCTTATAAATTACATTCCAAAACCACAAAATCTTTCCATTCAAGTTTTCAGCAAATAATAATGAATATTTAAATACATCAGGGTGCATAATATATTTAATATTCTGTCTTTTGTACATTCATTGCATGACTCCAAGTAAACTGAATTAAAAATTTTCTCTTTTTCTCAAACAATTGTTAGTGTCTCTGCTAAGCAGATTTTAGGGCTATAATATCAAATACTAGAGTCTTGTTTGTAGTGTCGTTCATGGCGGAATTTAGAAAGCATGGTATCCAGTGTTAAAGTATGCACCTTTCAGATAAGATAATAAAGCTTTTTAAGGGCCTTATCTTAGAGGAGTCTAGAACTCTTACCTTCTTCCAAGGTAAATGAGTAACTCTTTTTGTCTTTTTAAATTGTGTTTAAATCTCTTAATTTTGGGTAGACTTTAAGTCTAGTATTCACCAACTCAAATTTCAAAGGATATACTCCTATCCTTGAAACCATAAGTTTTTTTTACATTGCTTTCTTAGTTTTTTAGAATTATCATTAATCTAGGTGCTCACAAATTCAGTTGGCATTTACCCCAACGTTCTCATGAAGATTTAATTTTAAAAGTTGTGTAAACAAATTCTTTCTCCAAAATAACAACACACCCAGATGTGGTTATTGCGTCAGTTACATTTCTGAAAGAAATATGTCATTTTATGGCCTTTTCCTTGGTAAATTTCTGGTAATCGCCATGAGATGAAAGATGGTAGAAAAGGTGGGGGAAGATTAGCAAATGTTGGGGGAAACAAACACAGATTATCACATGTTTGCAAAGAATAATCCTCAAGATTCAAAACCTTCACAGCTCTTTTTGTCCTTGTGCTCCCTAGTGAAAACAGTCTAGGTGAAGCAGAAGCAAGCCCACTGTGCTCATGAATAACTTACATTCTTAGGCTGAGAGCAGCCAATTACCCTGGGACCAAATTCCTGTTTACTTTGTAGTGAATGTGGGAGACAAGCTGCCTGCCAGTGGCTGTTGAGGCAGTAAAAACACAGCCAGAGGCTGTCACAGGGAGGAATTCACAGAGCAAGTTAATTTGTGAACTTCAAGGACAGAGATTAAACAGTGTGCAATGAAGCCCAAATGGTGGCCTTGTCTGAAAGGAGAAGAATCTGGGCTGAGAAGCCCCCTTAAGAGTTTGGTAAAATATTTGCGTAATGAGTGGTACATCATTGTTCCCCTACTGGCTCTTTAATCAATAGCCTTCAAAGGTTTCTTTCCAAACAATTATTGATTCACTATTTGGCAGAAATGCAAGTTTGTTTCATTCTGATTCTCCTGTTCACCCTGACATTTATCTGGTCCAGAAAGAATTAAAGCCAAAAGGACAGTATTTTGGACAGTATTTTGTTATCTGAGCATCCCACATAACATTTGGAAACCAGGATAGCTCATTATGCTGCTATGCTATGCATATGATATTATGCTGGTTATGAAGCTGCCATGTGCAGTGTTTCAGGGACCCGAGACAGCTGACGCCTCTTATTTCCACTCAGAACTTGAGTAATTTTTGACCAAGGGAAAAAAGGCAGACTGCTAAATCCATTAGTTTGCCCATATCCACAAATCGTGTACTCTTATACTCCACAGAGGAAAAAGTTCACTTTTTAAATCTTAGGAATTACACAGTGACTCTTAATTCACTGGGACCTCACTATCATATCCATAGGTCTCATGTCATGAGTTTTACAATTGTTTGGACATAAAGTTTATTTTTTAAAAAATCATTGGCTAGAGGATGGGATGGTATTAAACCAATCTCCAGTGCCATGGCTAGTCATATTATATTGTGGTTGCAGTGTAGTGGAAAATTGAATGCATCTACCACATGTCCTATTTTGGAAGACTTCGGAGGTGTTTTTCAATGTTTTATCAGGAAACATGAAAAATAGCCTGCCAGGTCCCAAATCCAGAAGCTTTATCCATTAGCACTTTAAATCTAGTCAGATGGAATGTACACACTGGTGCTGGGAGGTCTATGTGTCTGGGAAAGATGGCATAGCTGTACACCAACAGAGGACACATATTCAACCAACTATGAGGCTTACGGCCTTAAAGGGAAGGAATCTTTTAAAGGTTATGCTGTCATCATCGTTTTGCATTTAGATTTATCAGTTAAAATACATGCCTTTGTTCATCCTTTAGTTCAGATTTTGTTTCCCTTCCTTGAGGCAATAAAGACTCTAATAAAGAGATTACTCAAGTCTATGCATCATTCAAACAATAGTTAGGCCATCTTCCAATTTTTCTCAAAATTGTTATTTTCTTTTTTGTGTAATTTTCTCTCCAGAAAAAAGGACATCGTAATTTCAAAGTGCCCCCAGATCACAACTGGAAAAATAAGTCGATTAAGTTTCCCAGTATGGAAGCCCAGCATGTTGAACTATATTTGAAACTCTTCATTTATTTCTTTCTCTCATCCCTTTCCATACTAGCCCATATTTTCTTGGTGACAGTGGTTCCAAAGGAACATGGAAGAACATGGTTGTTCTTGTCATCACTTTCAGAAGTTAGAGGTATCCTAATTTCCATTTGGAGTCAGTTGTAGCTATCAGACAAGAATTTATTTTAATCTTTTTGTTTTGGGTAGTTTGTTTATATTTTTAGCTTGTGACACCTCTTGAGATGATGAGTTTTATGTTCCGTATGAGAGAAAAATCATTTATCTTTTATAAATAGTGTTAATAGGAACAAAAAGGAAAGATTCAGGTCCTGGTTTACTATCCTGGAGAGTCAGACCTGGATCTGACCTTGAAACAAGGGACTCTGGGCAGCTAAAAAATACTGTTCTGTAATTTTTGGTTCAGTTGCCTTCCCCCTGCAGGGAAGAATCTGTGTCTTTGTATTCTCAGCACTCAAAGAGTACCTGAAATATACTAGGCCCACAATAACTGTGTTTTGGAAAATAATGGATGGATGGATGGATGGATGGATGGATGGATGGATACCTGTCCTGAGGAACTACAGGGAATGCAAGTGAGACCATATCACTACTTCATAATTTTGGCAAGAATACAGTACATTTCTCTACTAAATTCCCAACTCTTGAATTTCCCACATAGCTCTTAATTGATAAATACTGATTCCACTTCAGAAGTCACCTCTTCCTATTCCACTTTAAAATATGCTTTTTTATTTTGCATGTATTCTTTTGCTTTAATTAAAAGCTGAAGTAGAAGTATTAAATATGATGTCAAAAAATCATAAAGCTGAAGAACTGTGAATCCATTAGAAACTACTAAATTGGAGTTTTTCAGCTACATAGGCCAGGGGCTTTTGTGCCTTTTGATTTCTGTTATTATCTTGATAGTTTTAGTTTCTATTACTGTACGTGTCAGTGATTTAAATTGGGCTTTTACTTATGTGTCATTTAATTAAGAAATATTATTAAGAAGACCTATTCATTCTCAAATCCCTGGCAGAAACGATTAAGATTTCTGCAAGCAAAAAGTAATAATTACCAGCAATAGAAACATAAAGAACCACTGAAAGCAATTGGTAACAATTCCTCCTAAAACTGGAACAGATATAGTATCTAAATATATCTTTTGTTTATTTAGCTTGGCACTGAAATGCTCAATATTGCCCAGGCTGCTGCCTAGGATTCAGATGGTGAGAGGTCTCTATCCCATATGAAAAGAAGCAAAATGGAGAATACTAAATTTCAGTGCTCTTGAAAATTTATTGGCTCAAATATAGGTACTCATCAAGTTCTCACTGACACTGTACAGCCAGTTCTTATAAAATGCATTGGCATGGGTGCCAAGGAATGGGAAACTAAAATAACAACACTGAAAGTCTGAGGAGCAGAGGTTTGTTTCCTGTCCCTAGTGTGGGCAGGAGGTCTGCAAGATATAGAGGTAGAAGTGAGATATTAGACTCCAAGGTATTTAAAATATTTCTACTAAAATTTGGCAATGGGAAAAGTGACATTTGTTGACCTGTCACAGAAGGATCCATTTATCCAAGGTGTATTTAAAGGGCTGGTGTGGCCCCAAAACTGATTCACCTAAATCCAGAAATTTGATGAACCCGTGAGATTGTTGAAGGTGCATTTCTCACAAATGTTATCAACAGCATGGAGAAAGCATTATTGTTCATGTTGCAGAATTACCTTCTTCATCTCAGCAATCTGATTTAGTAATTTCTCCAATAATGCATTTCAAGATTACCCACTGCATGGAATTCATATTGGAGCCCTTATACTTCTTAACTAGTCAGATCTGTTCTTCTAGTAGCTCAATAAACTACCTCTTCAACTGAAACCGTGTCACACCATGGCTCCAAACTTATTAACTGCTTCCATACCCATAGAAAGTATAGGTTGGTAGACTCTAAAAAACATTCAATACTTTCTATATGTTCTGTCCCTCTAGGATTTCTTTTGTTCCAACAAGGTCATTGATAACCATATAACATCTCAATAACTGTTTGGGTTTGAATCCCAGCTTGCCTTTTACTTAGCTCTGGAACCTCAGTTTATTCAACCTTTCTGACGTTGGTTTCCTCACCTGTAAAATGAATGAATAAATGTGCAGTACTCTTTGACATATAATAATAGCTCAATATCAATGACTCCCCAAATAGAAATTCTATCCAACACTTCTGTCCTGTTCAGCCAATTGCTCTGGCTCAGTTACAATGACACCTAAAGATTCTACAGGCATCTTAAGCTACACATGCCCCAAATCAAACATATCATATTCTTTCTGAAACCAGTTCTATTGTCTCCATTTTATTTTCTGAATTTGCTGTAATTCTCAAATCCAAGCAAAAATTGGAAGCTCAAGTTGCATCCCAAACCTTGGTTCAGTTACCACACAGTTTTCTAACTCCTTTTCAGGAGCAAGGAGATTAAAGAGTTAGATCACAAATCTAAAAGCACATAATTCTCAGTCTGCAAAGAAAACTGCATGGAAAATTTATAATTTGATTTTTGGAGAAAAATTGCCTTGTCCTGAACCTGCTCCAGGAACTTCATTATTTTTTCTGTATCATTGTTTATTTCTTAGCAAATAATATTTACATTCATTTATATGCCCCCAAACACAAATAAGTATGGCTGCTAAGTAATATCATGCTATTAAACTTCTTGTTTAATGCTTCTTCATTATGGTTCTTGTTAGAAGTTAACAAACAGTTTATGCTTAGTCTCTTAGTGGCAATTAAAAAAAGAAATAAACACTAAATGCCCTGTGAGCCACAGAAATAAATCAGTATGTCCTAATCTCAGAACGAGAAACAAAGATACAACTTATTCCTCAGACCCAACAAAGAAGAGATTTTCACATTGTAGGAGAGCCATTGAAAAGACTGAATCCCCAAATATGGTGAGCTTAGTCTAGAATGCTAAAATTAAAAGTCCAAGCATTAATAAAAGATTAGAACCTTACATCTGAAAAAAAAAGTATGAAAAGTTTTTATTATTGTGCTGAGAACTTTTCACACATAATTCCGTCCAGCCAACAGAAGCACAGATATTTTTCGTTGTTTTTAGAACTTATACACTCTAGATGCCAGGCTAGAATTCAACAAAGATGGCCATTTATTTTGAAAATAGAGTATTCAAACTTGTCTTCTGGCATCCTAGAGGCCAGCCACACTGGCTCAGATGCTGCAGCTGTAGTATTTCCTGGCAGGGCTAAGGCTTCTTGGAAAATTGCTCTGGTCAGTTGTCGCCCGAGTGCTTAATGTGGTACTGATCCATTCCAAGGCTCAGGACTGTAAGGCAGGATAAGACACCCCTGGCCGGGAATGAGACTAGAACCTAAATATGCCTCTGATAGACTTAATGCAGAGCAAGAAGAACCCTAATGAACCAGTCAACAAATGGAAACCCTATTCTCCCTTCCCCATTGCTTTTACCACTTCCTGCCAAATAACCAAATGAGTTGTTGACAGAATCTCCCCTTTGCCTCTTTTTCCTTGTGGAATAATCAACATTTTGATGCTCTTTCTTACCATAAATAAATTTACTTGTTTCTGAGGCTCATCTGGAAAAGTCAAAATCCAGCCAAGTCATCAACATTTCATAGGAGTTGTTTTCTCAGTTTCCATGGCAGAAGGTCAAACAAGGAGAATTCTTATGAGCTGTAACTAATTATTCAGGTACAAGGTGAAAAAGAGGGAGGCTAGATGCATTTTTTCCTCTTTGTCTCTCAAGTGCCCAAAGATGGAGTAATCCTATTTCTCTGTTCATTGCATGCTACTATCACAGCTTCATGAAAGGTCTCATTCTTGTTTAACATTTTTTTCTCTTCATCCCCTATTCACATCCCCATTTTCCTGCCTGTTATACAGATACCCACTCTACTTTGTTTAATATGTGTCAGTTATGTATGTATCTCTAAAAAGTCATTGCCGTGTACCAAATTGTGTCACTGTCACTCCTACCACAGGCTCAGGGGCAAGACTGTTTCCTCCATTTCAAAGAGTAGGACCATCTCTCCAGTTTCAGGGGGTCAACATGACTCCATTTGTGCCTCAGAGGTGGGGGCCTTGCTAAGTATTGAATGAAAGAGGATTATTTTTGAGAATTAAGATCAAAGAGTATTTGCCTTGCTAGGTTTGGGACTTGCTTGAGATCTGTCATCCCTTCCTTCCTTCTGATGTCTTCCTTTTGGAACAGGAATATCCATCCTATACCTGCCTACCATTGTATTTTGGAAGCACATAACATGTCTGGTTTTACAGTTCACAGCTGGGGGGAATTTTGCCTCAGGATGAATCATACTTCAAATCTCAAACATACCTGACTTCAATGACATTTAGATAAAACTTTGGAGTTTAGAGTTGATGCTTGAATGAGTTAAGATTTTGGGGGCTATTAGGGTGGAATAACTGTATTTTGCATGGATAAGGACATGAATTTACAGGGGGGCTTATGGTGGAATGCTGTGGAATGAATTATGTCCCTCCCCAAATTCATATGTTGAAGGCCTAATTCCCAATGTGATTGTATCTGGAGATAGTGTCTTTAGGAAGTAATTAAGGATGCATGAAGTTATAAGTGTGGAGCCCTAATCCAACAGGACTGTAGCCTTATAAGAGGAAGATATCCTCTCTCTCTCTGTCCCTCTCTCTTCCCCTCCCTCCCCCCGCTTCCTCACTCCCTCCCATGTGAGACAGCAGCCATCTGCAAGCCAGCAAGAGAGCTCTCACCAGAACCCAAACATGCTGGCACCCTGATCTTAGACTTGCAGCCTCTAAAACTGTGAGAAAATGTATTTCTATTATTTAAGCCATGCATTCTGTGGTATTTTGTTATGACAATCAGAGTTGGCTAATATAATCATAATATAATTTTGTGTCCCTATGTATTTTAATTTATATAAATGGTAATATGCCATAGCTTAAATTCTGTTTCTTCCTTTTTTTCACTTCACATTGAGTTTCTAGATGTATCCATGTGGCTGTATGTATACCTAAGTTATTAATTCTGACTGCAGTGGAGTGCTCCAGTGTATGCTTCCAATGGATCCTTTATCTATGTTCTAGTAACAGACTATTGGCAGCCTGCTACCACAATCAAGGATGAGGTGAATATTCTAATATATAACCCCTAATAGGTTTTTATGGAGTAAATACAGAGAAGTATAAATTTTGGCTCAAATAATATATATGAATCAAATCTCCCTCCATGCTGCCAGATTGCTTTTCCAATGGCCATGTCAGTCTATACTTCCTTAGGGCGTTTTAAGAGTTTCTATTCTCACCAACATTTGGCATCATCTAACCTTCTACTTTTTGCCAATTTGATGTATATAAATTAGGAATTTTTAATTGTAATTCTCATTTATCTAATTACTACTGACATTGACATCTCTTATATGTGTTAACCACTGGGGTTTCCTCTTCTGAGACTTGCTAATTCATATTCTTTCTCCCCTTTTCTACTGTGCGTCTGTCTCTTCCTCTTTGGTTTACAGTTATTCCTTATAAACTCTACATAATAATCCTTTATCATTCTTAGACATTGCAATTGTCCCCAGTCAGTCACCTATCTCAGTTTTGCAGAACAGAAATCCTAATTGTGCTATAGGCAAATTCATGTTTTTCCCTTTTTATCTGGTTGAGATAAGATATTTCAACCCTAAGTCACAAAGATATCTTCTACATTTTCTTTATAAACTTTATAACATTACCTCTCAAATTTTAGGTCTTCAGTCCGTTCAAACTTTATTTTTATGTAGAGTATGAATTAGGGCTCCATATTTATTTTTCTCTACCCAGTGAAATAATTTTTCCTAATTCCATCTACTAATAATTCATCTCCTTTTCCATGTTTCGGAGAGACCACCTCTAGCATATGTCAATTTCTCAGTCATAAATGAGATGTTCTGAATTCCCTTTCTCTTTCATTGGCATAGTTAATGTTCCTGTGACAGACCTCACTTTTTATTATTGATTGCTCATATCTGATAAAGAAAGTATCTCCCTCTTTTCTCTTTTTTTTTTACAAATTTATCTTTTCACGTACATTTATTTTTCCATATAATTTTAAATCAATTTGTCAAAGGTGCCAAAAGAATCCTATCAGAAAATTTATGAAAAATACATTGATTATATACCTAATTGATGGCAGTTGGCATCTTTAAAATCTTGTATCTCTCCAGAAATGAACCTGATCTATTCTATTTAGTAACACTTTCCTTTATATCTTTTAATAGAGTTTTAAAACATTCTCCATAAAGATCTTGTGCAATGGCATATTACTCAGTCATAAAAAAGAATAAAATCTTGCAATTTATTACAAGATGGATGGAACTAGAGGGTATTATACTAAGTGAAATAAGTTAGAGAAACACAAATACCATATGATTTCACTTGTATGTGAAATCTAAAAAACAAAACAAATGAGCAAACATAACAAAACAGAAATAGAGTCATAGAAATAGAGAACAAACAGATGGTTGTCAGAGGGATTAGAAGGCTGAGTGAAATAGGTGAGGGAGATTAATAGGTACAAACTTCCAGTTACAAAATAAATGAATCATGGGAATGAAATGTACAGCATCGGGAATATAGTCAATAATGTTGTAATTACCTTGTATAGTGACAGATGGTTACTATACTTAGCATTGTGATCATTTTGCAATATACAGAAAAATTGAATCACTGTGCTGTGCACCTGGAACTAACAGTGTTGTAGGTCAATTATACTTCAACTAAAAAATAAAGAAATAAAGAAGGAAAGAGGAAAGAAAGAAAGAATTGCTTTATGACCTAGTGTGTGGTCAATTTTCCTAAATATTTTTGTGTGCTTGAGAAGAGTATATATTCTCTAATTCTGGGGTACACTTTTCTATGTTATTTGGTTGCACTTATTAATTTGTGTTGTTCAAATCTTATATGTGTATATATTCTGATCATTTGGTCTACTCAGTCTACAAATTCCTAAGAGATATGTTAAAATCTTTCACGTGATGGTCTATTTTGTTAATTTCTCTCTGCAGTTCTGACAATTTTCACTTTATGTGTTTTGAGGCCATTTTATTAGGTGTATACAAGTTTCACAAGTGCTAAATTAAACCTTTTGTCTTTATGTAATTATCCTCTTTATCCTTAATGATGTTTCTTTCTTTAAAGTCTATTTTGACTTTTTAAAATCTGTGCTTTAATTTCTTTCACCAATATGAGATAATTCTCAGTCACGATCTCTTTAAATACTGTTTTTGCCTAAATCTCTCTCCTTTTCTTCTGGGACTCCAATTACACATAGATTATAAAATTTTAGACATTTTCACTGAGTCCCACTGAATCTGGAGGTCTGTATTTTTTATTCTGTCTGTGGTCATTAGTTTGAATATTTACTATTGATTTGTCTGCTACTGGTCTAGCTTCCTTTAAAACCCATGAAATTAGTTATTAATTTCAGATACTGTACTTTTCAATTTTATAATTTCCACATTATTTTTGATGGATTTCAATCATTTTGTGTTATTCTCTAACATTAAATATATATTTTTATATATTAATAATAGTTATTTAAAGTACAGGTCAGCTAACTTTAACATCTGAATCACATGTAGATATGTTTAGAGTTTTTATTTTTCTCTTGAATTTTAGTCATGTGGTTTTGTCTTTTGATGTGTCTAGTATTTTTGGATTGAATAATGAACTTTTTATGTGAAAATTATGACTGTTCCAGATGATATCGTCTTCTTCCAGAAACATGGCACTTTTTCTCTACTAGGCTAATAGAGTGGTACTTATCATAATCCAACTAGAAACTATGCCAAATCAAAGCCGTATTTAAGCTCATTCTACTATTACCCACATCCTCTAGGTTTTTCACCTGGGTACCTGGTATATTCCTTATGGCTCCAAACTCTAATTCTTGTCACACAGAACTGCAAAAAAGCTTCACTCTGTCTGTCAGTGGCTTTCCAGAGAGAGAGAGAGAAGTCAAATAGACCCAGAGAGTTTTTTGAGTTGAGGAGCAAGAGACCTGAATCTGGGAGACAAAAGTAGTTAAAATTTGTAGGGCAGATTATGAGAAAGGAGGGAGTTACATGGGAAAAGAACTCTGGTTGATTGCAGAGAGTATTTGGCTAAGGAATGATTTGTGAATATGCTAGAGCAGTGGTTCTCAACAGGGGACAATTTTGCCTCCCAGGGGAAATTTGGCAATGTCTAGAGACAATTTTTATTTTTATAACTGGGAGAATGATATTGGCACCTAGTAGGTAGAGGCCAGGAATGCTGAAAAACTTCCTGCAATGTACAAGACATCCCCAACAAGAAATAATCATGTCTAAAATGTCAATAGTGCCACAGATAAGAAACTCTGCATTAGAGGAAAATACACAAGGCAAAGGAAAGATGTTTCAGAAAGCAATAGACTGAACAATTCCCAGAATTCATAAAGGCTGGAAATAGTTTATGTTCTCACAGGCCAAAGTGGAAAAACTTTGTAATACACAGGGCATTTAATAGAGTCCTCAGAAGGGTACTATCTTACTAGTGAAGCTAAATTAGCCCTAGACCACAGGTTATTCTGTAAGTGCCCTGACAAACCTTAAAAGAAAGTGCTGAAAAAGTCTAATTATTAAAAACTAACTTTACTGCATGTGAGAATAAAATCTGACACTATTTAGAGGAATACAACAAAATCTAGTAACCAACTCCTTAAAATGAACTACATCTAGCATCTAAACAAAAATTACCTGGCGTACAAAGAAGCAGAAATATATGACCTATAATCAGGAGAAAACTCACTTCATAGAAATAGACCCAGAAATGACAGATGATGGAATTAGCAGACAAGGATGTTTAAAAGGCTATTATAGATATATTCAATTTGTTTAAGAAGATAGAGGAAGACTCGACATGATGAGAAGACAAATGAAATAAATTACTGAAAGTCTCAAATGAACACGTAGAGATGAAAAAATACAATATCTGAAAATAATATATACTGGATGAGATCAGCAGATTGAATTCTGAAAAAGAAAATATTAGTAAACTAGAGGGAAAAGCAACAGAAAATATGCAAAATGATATGTGAAGAGATAAAATGAGTCAAAATATTAAGAAAGCAATAACCACAGAATACATATTCTTTTTAAATGTACACAGCACATTCACCAATATTGACCAAGTCCAAGTAAGTTAAAGAGAAAATACATAAAAAATTTTTCCTTGACCACATTTGAAATCAGAAACAAACATATGGCTAGGATATCCCCCAAATACTGGAAAATTAAACAACACTTACTACATAACGCAATGATAGAGGAAAAATCACAACAGAAATTATAAAATGATTTGATTTGACTAAAAATGAAAATACATGTCAAAACATGTAGAATACGGGTAAAATAGTTCTTAAAGGGAAATTTATAGCCTTAAATGTTTGAATTAGAAAAGAAGTTCCAAAATTAATTATCTAAACTTCCACTCTAAAAGAACAGTTAAAAAAATCAAATTAAACCTAAAATAAGGAAGAAATAATAAAAAAGAATTCAATTAACTAGAAAGCAAAACAATAAAGAAAATAAATGACCTTTAAGAACTGTACTGATATACAACTGATAAACTTCTAGCCAGACCAAGCAGGAAAAGAAGGGAGATGATACAAATGAGGAATATCAGGAATGAAAGGGTCATCACTACAACTCCTACACACATTAAAGAGCAATAAGGAAATATCATAAATAATTTTATGCACAAAAAATCTACAAATTAGACCAAATGACCAAATTCCTTAAAAGGCACAAATTACCAACACTCATTTAACAACGATAACAAAAATATTTACTCTGCATAGTCCTTTATCTAATAAGGAAATGAAATTCATAGTTAAAAATACAAGAGCTAGTTGAATTCACTGATGAACGTCATCAAAAATTTAAAGAAGAAATAATACAAACACTATACAAACTCTTCTTGAAACAGAAAAGGAGGGAGCACTTTCTTATTCATTTTATGAGGCTAACATTACTCTGATACCAAAATCAGATAGATGTTACAAGAAAAGAAAATTAAAAGACCAATATCCTTCATGATTAATATTTTAACAAATTGAATTAAGAAATACATAAAAAGGTAATACATCATGACTACGTGGGTTTTACCAGAAGTCTAAGGTTGATTTAATGTTCAAAAATAATTCAACCTACCATATTAATAAACTAAAATTAAAAATATATGATTATCTCAATAGATGTAGTAAAAGCATCTGAAGAATTTCATACCTGTTCGATATTTTTTAATCTCAGCAAACTAGGAATAGGAAGGAATTTTTTCAATCCAATAAAGGGTATCTGTGGAAGCACTTAACATTATGGAACAAACTGCACTGTGAAGAACAACATTAAACTTACTGGTGAAAGACTAAATGCTTTCTGCCTAAGTTTGAGAACAAGACAAAGATGTCCCCTTTTTCACTTTTATATAGCACTGTACTAGAATTCTTAATATAATAATGCAAGAAAAAGAAAAGCCATACAGGGCTTCCCTGGTGGCACAGTGGTTGAGAGTCCGCCTGCCGATGCAGGGGACACGGGTTCGTGCCCCGGTCCGGGAAGATCCCATATGCCGCGGAGCGGCTGGGCCCGTGAGCCATGGTCACTGGGCCTGCGCGTCCGGAGCCTGTGCTCTGCAACGGGAGAGGCCACAGCAGTGAGAGGCCCGCGTACCGAAAAAAAAAAAAAGAAAAGCCGTACAGCTTGGAAAGAAAGAAGTAAAACTGTCTAATAGCAGCTAGCAGGAACAATGTGAAAAATCCTAAAGAATCTACAAAAGTAGATACTAGAAACAATAACTGAGTTTAGCAAGGTCACTGTACTCAAGGTAAGTATACAAAAATCAAACATATCTATATATTAGAAACTTGGAAATTAATGTTAAATGTAGTACCATTTGCAAAACATCTAAAATACGAAATATTTAGGGATTAATTTAACAAAATATATGCAAGGACTGTACATTTAACATTATAAAACATTGCTGAGAGAAATTTAAAGACTAAATAAATGAAGGTTACCATGTTTATGGGTTAGAAGACTAAATATCGTTAAGACATCAATTCTTTCCAAATTTATCTGCAGATTCATTGCAATCCTAATCAAAATCCCAGCAGGGTTTTTTTTTTTGCTTTTTGTGTGTTTTTTGGGCAGAAATTGACAAGATGACTCTAGAATTTATATTTAAATGCAACGGATAGAAAATATAAAACAGCAAAAGCAATTTTACACAGGAAAATGTTAGAGGATTTCACTACCTGACTTCAGAACTTATTCTAAGTGTGTAATGATAAAGAGAGTATGATATTGGTATAATGATAGACATATATATATTAATGGAACAGAATAGAGAGTCCTAAAATAGACTATTTACAATCAAATGAAGCCTAAATGTTAACTGTCTTTCAAGAAGGGAATGACAGGACAGTGACTGGAGAAGGTCATAGGATCAACGGAGGTTTCTTTTCGTCCCCCCCATCCACCCCCAGATTTATTGAGGTATAAATGACAAATAAAATTGCAAGATATTTAAAGTGTACAATGTGATGATTTGATATATGCATACAATGTGAAAGGATTTCCACCACTGAATTAATTAACACATTCATTATTTACTTTTTTTAAATGAGAACATTTAAGATCTACTCTCTTACCAAATTTCAGTTGTACTGTACAGATTATCAACTATAGTCACCATGTTATGCATTAGATCCTCAGACCTTATTCATCTTATTCATCTTATAACTGAAAGTTTGTACTCTTTTTACCAGCATCTCCCTATTTCCCCCACCCTCCAGCTTCTTTATATATATATATATATTTTTTTAATTTTTATTTATTTTTTTTTTTGCGGTACGCGGGCCTCTTACTGTTGTGGCTTCTCCCTTTGTGGAGCACAGGCTCCGGACGCGCAGGCTCAGCGGCCATGGCTCACGGGCCCAGCTGCTCCGAGGCATGTGGGATCTTCCCAGACTGGGGCACGAACCCGTGTCCCCTGCATCGGCAGGTGGACTCTCAACCACTGCGCCACTAGGGAAGCTCCCTCCAGCTTCTTGCAACCACTTTTTTACTCTGTTTCTATGAGTTTGCCTTTTTTTTTTTTTTTTTTAACATTCTGCACTAAGTGATACCATACAGTATTTTTTTCTCTGTCTGGCTTATTTTGCTTAGTATAATACCTCCCAGTTTCCTCCATGTTGTCACAAATGACATGATTTCCTTCTCTTTTAAAGCTAATAGTATTCATTATCTATTCTTTATCCATTTATCCATTAGTGACACTTAGGTTGTTTCCATACCATGGCTATTGTGAATAATGCTGCCCTGAACATGAGAGTACAGATATGTCTTTGAGATAAAAAATACCCATGTCTTAATCCCTAAAACCTATGAAAATATTATTTTACAAGGCAAGGAGGAATTAAGACAGCATATAGAATTAAGGTTGCTAATCAGCTGACTAAAATGGAGAGATTATCGTGGATTACCTAGGTGGGCTCAGTGAAGTCACAGGGTCCTTATACGAGGGAGGCAGGAGGGTCAGAATCACAGAGAGATTTGAAGATGCTATACTGTTAGCTTTGAAAATGAAGGAAGGGGCAACAAGCCAAGGAATGTAGGTAGTCTCTGGAAGTTGGAAAAGGCAAAGAGGCATATTCTCCCCTAGAGCCTCCAGAAGAAATACAACCTTGTTGATACCTTGATTTTAACCCAGTAAAACTTATTTTTAGACTTCTGACCTCCAGAACTGCAAGATATTGCATTTGTGCTGTTTTAAGTCACCAAGTTTGTGGTAATTTGTTGTAGCAGCAATTAGAAACTAACATAAGGTGAGAGTTCAGTAGACAGTGGTGAAAGTTTGAAATACTGCTTATGGGATCAGGTGAGGTAACTGATCAAACCTGGAGGTTTTAGAAGGCATTAACTAGGTAAAGAAGGAAGAAAGAAATGTTCCAAGTAAAGAGAAGATCCTGAACAAAATCAGGAAAACAGGAAAGCTTAGCACATAGAAGAGTCACAGCTTGAAACTTAAAATATTAAGATAAAAGCTTGGTAAATGATGTGATATGTATGTGTCTGTGCACATATGTTACATATATCATGATCAATGGCAGAACTGAAAATAGAACTTAGGGCATATGCCAATGAGTAGCTCTAATTTGTAACTCAACTTTGGAAGTATGACTAATCTAGACACTTGCTCCAAAACTAAACAGTATCTTTTGTTTGTTTGTTTAAACAATACTTTTTTTTTTTTTTTTTTTTTTTTTTTGTGGTGTGTGGGCCTCTCACTGTTGTGGCCTCTCCCATTGCAGAGCACAGGCTCCAGATGCGCAGGCTCAGCGGCCATGGCTCACGGGCCCAGCTGCTCCGCGGCATGTGGGATCTTCCCGGACCGGGGCACGAACCCGTGTCCCCCGCATCAGCAGGCGGATTCTCAACCACTGCGCCACCAGGGAAGCCCTAAACAATACTTTTTGAAAGATAAAATTATTAAAAGTTACTACAAGAGCAGCATGTTTTGGGTTTAATTTCAGCCCCACATTGGGTTTAATTTCAGCCCCATCATTTATAAGGTGTGTGAGCTTAAGCAAGTTCTCTCACAGACCTTCAAAATCCTCATCTATAAAATGAGGATTATAATTATATTTGCTTCATAGGGTTTTTTTGAGGCTGAGAAAAAATGATGCTTGCAAAGTAAATGTCATAGTGTTAGCTACTCTTAAAGCTATTGTTATTTTTATTCTTGTGAAGAGTTTCTCATAGAATGTGTCTTAGATCTCAGGCAATGAGCTTGTTTGGAAAGCTGCTGCAGCATTTTTTTCTGCCTCTTACTCTGAATAGTGACTGATAATAAATAAATTAGTTTTCATTATACCTTGACTGAATCATTAGCACAAAAGGCTATGCAAGAAATTGTAATTTTCAAAAGCAACCGTGAACAGAGTGTGGCATCAGAACCAATTGATTAGCTGTGGGAATTATATAATATTATTTTGAAGTATTTCTTATTTTGTGGGACAATAAAAATATTTAGTCTCAGAGACTGTGCCAAACAGAGCTACTATTTATAATTCCTGCAATGACACCGGATTTTCAGAGAAAAGTCAATAGGTAGTGAACTAAAGAAATGAGTTTTGAGAGAGCATCTATGACAAGGCATTACAGTTATACTCTGCATAAGTAAAGTTAGTAAAATAACTTCATTCTCTAATAACAACTTCTACAACCTGGGCTGTGTATTCAATCCCATACTTTTGTGTAACTGAGTGAGAAAATATTTCTTGATTTCTATTGTAAATAGGGGCTAAATTGTTTGTGCTTGATTTAGCCCTTGAGATAGCCCTGGTATCCTATGGTTGCATAAAGAACATACAAAGTATCGAAAGCATTACTGGATAATCCGGATGTCAGAGAGCTAGAGAAACAGAGGATTTGATACACTTATAATTATTGGCAGGATAATGTTTCAACATCATTCCAATATTGAATTTTTGTTGATTGATGTATAGAAATTAAAATATGTTGTGTACACATATATATGTATACACATTCACACTTAAAATAAAAATAAAGAAACAGTGTACAATTTAGATTTCTTTTCTTGAACCCTTTGGTTTTTAAGAATTTCTTTGCTTGTTTTTACTACAGACACCATTCACGTCTTTACCTAATATGTCATGAAATAATGTTCACTAATTAATGAACATAGCAAATTAAAAATTCTGTAGATTTGACATGAAACACTGTCTGACTCTTTTCACCAACACTTAAATTAGTAGACACTATGCACCTGGACTTCAGGGATGATGCCTTTTCGTGTTTGTATTTCCAGCACCTTGCTCAGTGTCTGGCAACTTGGAGATGAACAAACACATACCAGAACAAATGAGTGAATGACTACTGAAGAAAATGATAAAGACAGGAGTAATTAAACAAGTTGTTAGCTTTCTGAAGCTCTCAAAGGTTTAAGGAGAACATTGGTTGCCGTGTATTTAATGAGGAACGTACTTAGGAGATGGGGCTGAGAAGCCCCACGCTTCTGAACACCAAGAGCTAGAAGGCAGTGGCAGCTGGCTGATCAAGCAGGTTGACCTGCTGCTCATTCAAACTCTTTTATTGGACACATATCTCTAGATATGTCCTTAAATCAAAGAGAGTATAACATAGTATTTGGTTAGTCTGATCCTTTTAGTATATTCATTTGCTATTTTATTTCTTTCCATGTTTCTTGCTTGAGAAGAAAGAAGAATTACCATATCAAAGCCTGTAGCTCTCCTGCATCGTGACAAAAATTTGAACTTGGTGTTTGAAGAACATGAAAGAAGCAAGGAAGAAGAGATGAATACTCATGGCTCCTCTGGTCATTAACTGTATTATGCTGAGGTGGCCACTGAGGCCATCTGGCCCTTATTTTTCTAATGTGCAACTTGAGAATATAGAATTGGATATTTACTGAATTCCCTTCAAATTTAATAGTCAGTGACTCAATAAATATATGATATGGGGGGGTAAATATGAAAAGCATGGTAGTTAAGGGTCCATTTTACTTCCTCCTTCAGTAACTTTGCAGTAGCTTTTCTAAAACAGAGACTTGCCTTTTTCCCCCTTAATTTGCTAATTTGTTAATGTCAGCTGTGCATATAATGGGACTGAGAATGATCAACACGACCATAGCTCACCCCAGCCCTCTACCAGAACTGAAGCAAAGACGAGAAGGGGTGCAGAGGACAAGAGCCAGATCACCTAATTTCTCCAAGAAAAACAGTAGTAACAGGACAAACTAAATTTCCACTGGGTTCTGTGTGATAAGGAATATATTGTATTAAGGAAGATGGAGCTTAAAGAAGGGATATAAGCAGGAAAGTGACCAGGGAGACAGATGGAGATGAGGGATGAATATAGATTCGGGGAGAGAGTCCATCAGTGAGTTTCAGAGAGCTGGAGAAGTAGAGAAGATTGTGGTGAATTTTGCTGTGAATTATATGCTTAGATTTCTTCTTCAAGAAATAAATGGGGCTTCCCTGGTGGCGCAGAGGTTGAGAGTCCACCTGCCGATGCAGGGGACACAGGTTCGTGCCCCGGTCCAGGAAGATCCCACATGCTGCGGAGCTGCTGGGCCCGTGAACCATGGTCACTGAGCCTGTGCGTCTGGAGCCTGTGCTCCGCAACGGGAGAGGCCACAACAGTGAGAGGCCCGCGTACAGCAAAAAAAAAACAAACAAAAAAACAAACAAAAAAAAGAAATAAATGATTTATTTCTAATGCCATTTGAATCATGGAGGGACCTAGAGATTGTCATAGTGAGTGAAGTAAATCAGACAGACAAAGAAATATTGTACGATATTGCTTATATGTGGAATCTAAAAAGAAATGATACAAATGAACTTATTTACAAAACAGAAACAGACTCACAGACTTAGAGAATGAACTTATGGTTACCAGGGGGGAAGGGTGGGGGGGAAGGGATAGTCAGGGAGTTTGGAATTGACATGTACACACTGCTGTATTTAAAATGGATAACCAACAAGGACCTACTGTATAGCACAGGGAACTCTACTCAGTATTATGTAACAACCTAAATGGGAAAAGAATTTGAAAAAGGATACATGTATATGTATAACTGAATCATTTTGCTGTACACCTGAAACTAACACAACATTGTTAATCAACTATACTCCAATATAAAATAAAAAGTTAAAAAAAGAAATAAATAATTTATTTCTAGATTCCTTTAAAAAAACTTTTTATGTTAGAATAGTTTTAGCTTTATAGAATAGTTACAAAATAGTACAGAGAGTGTGCATGTAACCCACACCCCGTTTCCCCTTTAACATCTTAGATCGCTGTGATATATTCATCACAACTGATGAACCAATATGGATACATCATTATTAACTAAACCATGCTTTATTAAAACGTCACTAGTTTTTCTGTGATGGCCTTCACCTGTTCCAGGATCCCATGCAGGATACCTTGCATTTAGTTGTCATGTCTCCTTAGGCTCCTCTTGGCTGTGACAGTTTCTCAGACTTTCCTTGTTTTTGATGACCTTGACAGTTTTGAGTATTGCTCAGATATCTTGTAGAATATCTATCACTTTGGTTTTGTCTGATGTTTTTCTCAAGATTTCCTTGGGGTTACCGGTTTGGGAAGGAAGACCACAGAGGTAAAGTGTCATTCTTATCACATCACATCAACGGTACAGGCTGTCGACATGACTCACTGCTGATGGTGTTGCTCACCTGGCGAAGGCAGTGTTTGCCAGGTTTCTCCACTGTAGAGTTATTTTCCCCTTTCCTTTCTGTACTCTTTGAGAGCAAGCCACTAAGCGCAGTCCACACTTAAGGGGTGGAGAGTTCTACTCCACCTCCTTGAAGGGGTATAGTATCTACATAAATTATTTGGAATTCTTGTTATGGGAGATTTGTCTCTTCCTCTCATTTATTTAATTTTTTTATATGAGTATGGACCCATTTTATACTTTGGCCCCAAAGTTAATCCCGAAGTTATTAATTTTGTTGTCTACTTTCTTTTTTGTGGTTGAATTAATTTTCTTGAACACAACCCCTGAGGAGCTCATAGTTCCTCAGGCTGCCTTTGAGGCCTGTTCTATTAGTTCAGAAGACTGACTTGGAAGAGGTTCCTTGTATACTCTTGTTACTTTCTCCACGCAGGTACATATTATATTTTGTTCATAATCCTGGGACCAGGAGGCTTCTGTTATGGTAGTAAACCATTGCTTAGACATTCCATCGAGAGAAAACACATGGAATGTCATGAGCCCCTGACATTCGGGATTTTAGGCCCTACCCTCTAAGGGTTTGGATAGCCCCAGGAGGGTGGTTGAGAAAAGGCTTGCTTGTGTTCTCGACAGGCTATAACATAATCAGGACAAGATCGTTGAGTGTATGCACGTATTAACCTTTTGCTCCTCCATCTGTTATTAGTCTGTTTTAAACATAAATTTAAGATGTGATGTCATTCCAATGATCCTGAAACTTACATTCTTGCTAAAAGACAGTAAATAAGGTATCTTGAAAAATGCATATTGTTAGGATGGCTGTGTTTTTAAAGTGTGTCAGCAATACCAAAAGTATAACTTAAAATGACATATCTCTATTTAAAATATTTTTTAAATTGTCTTATCAATCAAAGTGTGTTGAGTGCTATAATAAATAACCTCAATATCTTAATAGGTTAACACAATAAAGGCCTATTTCCCATTCAAGCAAAGTCTGATATAAATATTTCTGATCAGGAAGCTCTCTCGTATGACTTCTCCATCTGGTCACATGGATAGGTAAGAGAGAGATGCACACAGACCACCTGCAATGTCTTAGGGACCTGGCTTGGAAGTAGACTACGTCGTTCCTTCTGCCTCTACCTTCTTTTCATTGGCCAGTGTTCAATCTCTTGGTCTCACTTGGATGCAGTGAGGGACTGAAAAATGTAGTCTTCCTGGAACCTAGGGTGTGGCGGGGTGGAACAGATTTTTGAACACAGAGCAGTGTGTCTGCCACAGCTGCTTAACCTATTTTCCTGAAATGATAGTAAATTACAACAGAGTTTCTTTTTTTCCTTCCTAATTCTTCCATCCTTTCTCACCACTCTTTCTCACTTTTTCTTTCAGGACTCTCTTCTGTTTCTTCATGATTTGGTGTTCTCTGTGACTCCATCCTGATCAAGAATTCATCTCTTCTCGGCCTGTGTTCTCCCTCAGTGATCTTGTCCATTTTCCTGGCTTCAGCAGCTGGGGGTTTCCTCTACCATCCATATTTCTGTCTTGATCTGCTGGTTTGTATTTTCAAATGCCTGCCAGGCATTTCCATCTAGATGGCTCAGAGGCTCTCAAACTAAGAGGCTCCCAAGATAAATTTATCACCTTCCTCCAAATTTACTCTTGCTCATCTCTTCTGTCATTTCAGGAAATGGACCATCACACAGTGGTTTCTCAAGCTACAAATGCAGGGTGGGGGGGGTCATTCTAGATTTTTTGACTTCCCCTTCACAATACGTCTGATCTCTATGTCTTTTTATCTGTATGCCCTGCATAGTCCTTTAAATTTCTTTTCTCTCTATCATCATTGCTAGTGCTTAAATTTAGGCTTTTATTATCTCTCATCCAGTCTGTTATAATCACCACTTAACCATTATTACTCTCTGAAATACTGCCTCTTCAATTCCATCCTCCATATGGACACCAAAGTCATATTTATCTTTCAATGTCCCCTCATCTGATGAAAGCTATGAATCTTCTCTCAAAGGAAAAATTGAAACTTGTGACAAAATGGTCAACCTTCCCCATATTTCCAACTTCCTCCCTGCTTCCCAATTGGCTATTCCTGCTTCATGAACAACCAGGATACCGAGGGGAAATTTTTAGTCAAGCCAACTCAGAATATGAATGGTAGAAAGTAAAAATAAGCTAAATATTATCTAGGATAAATCAATAATTAAATGACATAAAAACCAATTATGGACATCTAATCCAAAGGGCCAGTGGCAGTACCAAAGCTGTAAAGACAATGCTTAAGTCCAGTAAGAGCCAAAGTATGCCAGTAATAAGCAGAAAGCATCTGAAGCAATTAACTCAAGCAACTTTGGGGCATCCAATCCACATCTAGCCTCTACTGTTTGGTTACCAGGCTCATGGATGTTTGGGGCAAAAATTGCAAAAAAAAAAAAAAAGAAAAAGAAAAAGAAAAAAAGTCAGGAGATCAAGATGGCGGAGGAGTCGGACGTGGAGCTCACCTTCTCCCCACAGATACATCAAAAATACATCTACATGTGGAACGACTCTCACAGAACATCTACTGAACTTTGGCAGAAGATCTCAGACTTGCAAAAGGGCAAGAAAATCTCCATGTAACTAGGTAGGGCAAAAGAAAAAAGAAAAAAAGAGAGACAAAGGAATCAGGAGGGGACCTGCACCTCAGGGAAGGAGCTGTGAAGTAGGAAACGTTTCTGCACACTGGGAAGTCCCCCCACTGGTGGGGACAGAGGGGGAGCTTCAGAGCCTCAGAGGAGAGCACAGCAACAGGTGTGCAGAGGGCAAAGTGGAGAGAGACCTGCACAGAGGGTCAGTGCCAACAGGCACACCCCAGTCTAAGACACTTGTCCCCTCACCCGCTGGGGCACGTGGGGGCTGGGTACTGAGGCTTGGGCTTTGGAGATCAGATGCTGGGGAGAGGACCAGGATTGGCTGCGTAACGACAGCCTGAGGAGCTAGGCTGTAGTGCACCACAACTGAGGGAGTCCGGGAAGAAGCCTGGGCCTGCCAAAGAGGCAAGTGACCATTGGTGGGAGATGGGCAAGGAGAGGGGCAGGCCCACCATAGGAACTTCTTTCTCTGTGCGCTCACAGGCAGCAGGGCACCACCTACACAAGCTCCAGGGGCGGGCATGAGCCACGACTACTATCTCAGACCCCAAAGGCGGGCGCAGACCATTACTGCTGCCACCACTGCCACCGAGGGTCCTGTGAGCAAGCACAGATCACTGCCCCCACCTTCCCAGGGGCCTGCGTGGCCCACCACTGCCGAGGGTCCCATGATCCAGGGCCAACGTCCCTGGGAGAGCGCACAGTGCACCCTGTCTGTTGCAAATTCCTGCTGGTCTCTGCTGTTGCAGGCACTTTGCACATGTCCCAGCTATGGCTGCCTTATCCCTCCCTGGCCTGAGTAAGTAAGGGTGCCCCAATCAGCTGCTGCTTTCAACCCCTCCCACCTGGGTGGGGAACAGATGCCTGAGGGTGGCCCACATGCAGAGTTGGGGCCAGGACCCTCAACACCAGGACCTGGCTCCACTCAACTACCTACAGGCTCCAGTGCTGGATGCCTCCTGCCAAACAACTAGCAAGACAGGAACACAGCCCCACCTGTCAGGAGACAGTCTGCCTAAAGTTGTTCTAAGCTCACAGACACCCCAAAACACACCACATGACGTGTCCCTGCCCATCAGAGGGACAAGACTCAGCCCCACCCACCAGAGTGCAGGCACCAGTCCCTCCCACCAGGAAGCCTACACAAGCTCCTAATCCAACCTAATCCACCAACCTAATCCACCAGGGGGCAGACACCAGAACCAAGAGGAACTACGACCCTGTAGCCTGCAGAAAGTTGACCACAAACACAGTAAGTTAGACAAAATAAGAAGACAGAGAAATATGTTTCAGATGAAGGAGCAAGGTAAAAACCTACAAGACCAAATAAATGAAGAGGAAAAAGGCACTCTACCTGAAAAAGAAGTCAGAGTAATGATAGTAAAGATGATCCAAGATCTCGAAAATAGAATGGAAGCATGGATCGAGAAGATACAAGAAATGTTTAACAAGGACCCGGAAGAACTAAAGAACAAACAAACAGTGATGAACAACACAATAACTGGAATGAAAAATACTAGAAGGAATCAATCACAGAGTAACTGAGGCAGAAGAACGGATAAGTGAGCTGGAAGATAGAATGGTGGAAATAACTGCCATGGAACAGAATAGAGAAAAAAGAATGACAAGAAATTAGGATAGTCTCAGAGACTTCTGGGACAACATTAAACACACCAACATTCAAATTATAGGGTCCCAGAAGAAGAAGACAAAAATAAAGGGTCTGAGAAAATATTTGAAGAGATTATAGTCAAAAACTTCCCTAATATGGGAAAGGAAACAGTCACCCAAGTCCAGGGAGCACACAGAGTCCCATACAGGGTAAACCCAAGGAGAAACATGCTGAGACACATATTAATCAAATTAACAAAAATTAAGTACAAAGAAAAAATATTAAAAGTAGCAAGGGAAAAGCAACAACTAACATACAAGGGAATCCCCATAAGGTAATCAAAGGACTTTTCAGCAGAAACTCTGCAGGCTAGAAGGGAGTGGCAGGATACATTTAAAGTAATGAAAGGGAAAAACCTACAACCAAGACTGCTCTACCCAGCAAGAATCTCATTCAGATACAATGGAGAAATCAAAAAACTTTACAGACAAGCAAAAGCTAAGAGAATTCAGCACCATCAAACCAGCTTTACAACAAATGCTAAAGGAACTTCTCGAGGTGGAAAACACAAGAGAAGAAAAAGACCTACAAATCCAAAACAATTAAGAAAATGGTAATAGGAACATACGTATCGATAATTACCTTAAATGTAAAAGGATTAAATGCTCCGACCAAAGACACAGACTGGCTGAATGGATACAAGAACAAGATCCGTACATATGCTGTCAATAAGAGACCCACTTCAGAGCTAGGGACACATACAGACTGAAAGTGAGGGGATGGAAAAAGATATTCCATGCAAATGGAAATCAAAACAAAGCTGGAGTAGAAATACTCATATCAGACAAAATAGACTTTAAAATAAAGACTATTACAGGGACTTCCCTGGTGGCACAGTGGTTGGGAATCCGCCTGCCAAGCAGGGGACACAGGTTCAATCCCTGGTCTGGGAAGATCCTGCATGCCACAGAGCAACTAATCCCGTGCACTACAACTATTGAGCCTGCCCCCTAGAGCAAATGAGCCACAACTACTGAGCCTGTGTGCCACAACTACTGAAGCCCATGTGCCTAGAGCCCATACTCCACAACAAGAGAAGGCACCGCTATGAGGAACCTGTGGACCACAACGAAGAATGGCCCCTGTGCACCACAATGAAGACTAGCCCCGGCTCGCCGCAACTAGAGAAAGCTCATGCACAGCAACAAAGAAGCAATGCAGCCAAAATAAATAAATAAAAAATAAATTTATTTAAAAAAAAGAAAATTACAAGAGACAAAGAGTGACATTACATGATGATCAAGGGATCAATCCAAGAAGAAGATATAACAATTATAAATATTTATGCACCCAACATAGGAGCACCTCAATATATAAGTCAAATACTAAGAACCATAAAAGGAGAAATCGAAAGTAAAACAATAATAGTGGGGGACTTTTAACACTCCACTTTTACCAATGGACAGATTATCCAGACAGAAAATTAATAAGGAAACACAAGCTTTAAATGATACATTAGGGCCTCCCTGGTGGCGCAGTGGTTGGGAGTCCGCCTGCCGATGCAGGGGATACGGGTTCGTGCCCCGGTCTGGGAGGGTCCCATATGCCGCGGAGCGGCTGGGCCCGTGAGCCATGGCTGCTGGGCCTGCGCGTCCGGAGCCTGTGCTCCGCGGCGGGGGAGGCCGCAGCGGTGAGAGGCCCGCGTACCACAAAAAAAAAAAAAAAAAAAGATACATTAGACCAGAGAGACTTAATTGATATTTATAGGACAGTCCACCTGAAAGCAGCAGAATACACTTTTTCTCAAGTGCACACAGAACATTCTTCAGGGTAGATCACATCTTGGGTCACAAATCAAGCCTTGGTAAATTTAAGAAAATTGAAATCATATCAAGCATCTTTTCTGACCACAGCACTATGAGAACAGAAATCAATTACAGGAAGAAAACTGCAAAAAACACAAACACATGGAGGCTAAACAATATGCTACTAAACAACCAATGCACCACTGAAGAAATCAAAGAGGAAGTAAAAAATACCTAGAAACAAATGAAAATGAAAACACAAAGACACAAAACCTATGGCATGTAGCAAAAGAAGTTCTAAGAGGGAAGTTTATAGAAATATAATCCTACTTCAAGAAACAAGAAAAATCTCAAACAACCTAACCTTACAGATAAAGCAACTAGAGAAAGAAGAACAAACAAAACCCAAAGTTAGTAGTAAGAAAGAAATCATAAAGATCAGAGCAGAAATAAATGAAATAGAAACTCAGAAAACAATAGCAAAGATCAATGAAACTACAAGCTGATTCTTTGAGAAGATAAACAAAATTGATAAAACTTTAGCCAGACTCATCAAGAAATAAAGAGAGAGTACTCAAATCAATAAAATTAGAAATGAAGAAGAAGAAGCTACAATGGACACCACAGAAACACAAAGCATCCTAAGAGACTACTACAAGCAACTCTATGCCAATAAAATGGACAACCTGAGAGATATGGACAAATTCTTAGAAAAGTACAACTTCCAAGACTGAACCAGGAAGAAATAGAAAATATGAACAGACCAATCACAAGTAATAAAATTGAAACAGTGACTAAAAATATTCCGACAAACAAAAGTACGGGACCAGATGGCTTCACAGGTGAATTCTATCAAATATTCAGAGAAGAGTTAAACCTATCCTTCTCAAACTCTTCCCAAAATTTGCAGAGGGAGGAATACTCCCAGGTTCATTCTATGAGGCCACCATCAACCTAATACCAAAACCAGGCAAAGATATCACAAAAAAGAAAATTACAGGACAATATCACTGATGAACATAGATGCAAAAACCCTTAAAAAATACTAGCAAACAGAATCCAAAAAAATATTAAAAGGATCATACCCCATGATCAAGTGGGATTTATCACAGGGATGCAAGGATTCTTCAATATATGCAAATCAATCAATGTGATACACCATATTAACAAATTGAGAATTAAAACCATATGATCAACTCAATAGATGTAGAAAAAGCTTTTGGCAAAATTCAACACCCATCTACAATAAAAACTCTCCAGAAAGTGGGCATAGAGGGAACCTACCTCAACATAATAAAGGTCACATACATCAAACCCACAGCAAACATCATTCTCAATGGTGAAAAACTGAAAGCATTTCCTCAAAGATCAGGAACAAGACAAGGATGTCCACTCTCACCACTATTATTCAACATAGTTCTGGAAGTCCTAGCCACAGCAATCAGAGAAGAAAAAGAAATAAAATGAATACAAATTGGAAAAGAAGAAGTAAAACTGTCACTGTTTGCAGATGACATGATACTATACATAGAGAATCCTAAAGATGCCACCAGAAAACTGCTACAGCTAATCAGTGAATTTGGTAAAGTAGCAGGATACAAAATTAATGCACAGAAATCTCTTGCATTCCTATACACTAATGATGAAAAATCTGAAAGAGCAATTAAGGAAACTCTCCCATTTACCATTGCAACAAAAAGAATAAAATACCTAGGAATAAACCTACCTAAGGAGACAAAAGACCTGTATGCAGAAAACTATAAGACACTGGTAAAGAAGTTAAAGATGATACAAACAGATGGAGAGATATACCATGTTTTGGATAGGAAGAATCAACAATGTGAAAATGACTCTACTACCCAAAGCAATCTACAGATTCAGTGCAATCCCTATCAAACTACCAATGGCATTTTTCACAGAAGTAGAACAAAAAAATTTCACAATTTGTATGGAAACACACAAGACCCCATATAGCCAAAGCAATCTTGAGAAGGAAGATTCCTTCCTTCCTTCCTTCTTGAGATGAGGAATCAGGCTGCCTGACTTCAGACTATACTACAAAGCTACAGTAATCAAGACAGTATGGTAGTGGCACAAAAACAGAAATACAGATCAATGGAACAGAATAGAAAGCCCAGAGATAAACCCATGCACCTATGGTCACCTAATCCATGACAAAGGAGGCAAGAAAATACAATGGAGAAAAGACAGTCTCTTCAGTAAGTGGTGATGGGAAAACTGGACAGCTACATGTAAAAGAATGAAATTAGAACACTCCCTGACACCATACACAAAAATAAACTCAAAATGGATTAAAGACCTAAATGTAAGGCCAGACACTATAAAACTCTTAGAGGAAGACATAGGCAGAATATTCTTTGACATAAATCACAGCAAGATCTTTTTTAACCTACCTCCTAGAATAATGAAAATAAAAACAAAAATAAACAAATGAGACCTAGTGAAACTTAAAAGCTTTTGCACAGCAAAGGAAACCATAAACAAGACAAGACAACCCTCAGAATGGGAGAAAATATTTGCAAACAAAACAGCTGACAAGGGATTAATCTCCAAAATATAAAAACAGCTAATGCAGCTCAATATCAAAACAGACAAACAGCCCAATCAAAAAATGGGCAGAAGTCCTAAATAGACATTTCTTCAAAGAAGACATACAGATGGCTAACAAACACATAAAAAGTTGCTCAATATCATTAATTATTAAAGAAATGCAAATCAAAACTACAGTGAAATATCACTTCACACCGGTCAGAATGGCCATCATAAAAAAATCTACAAACAGTAAAGGCTGGAGAGGGTGTGGAGAAAAGGGAACCCTCTTGCACTGTTGGTGGGAATGTATATTGATAGAGCCACTATGGAGAACAGTATGGAGGTTCCTCAAAAAACTAAAAAATAGAACTACCGTATGACCCAGCAATCCCACTACTGGGCATACACTCTGAGAAAACCATAATTCAAAAAGACACATGCACCACAATGTTCATTGCAGCTTTATTTACAATAGCCAGGACATGGAAGCAAACTAAGTGTCCATCGACAGAGAAATGGATAAAGAAGATGTGGCATATATATACAAAGGAATATTACTCAGCCATAAAAAGGAATGATATTGAGTCATTTGTTGAGATGTGGATGGATCTAGAGACTGTCATACAGAGTGAAGTAAGTCAGAAAGAGAAAAAGAAATATCATATAATATCTCTTATATGTGGAATCTAGGAATATGATACAGATGAACTTATTTGCAAACCAGAAATAGAGACACAGACGTAGAGAACAAACATGGATACCAAGTGGGGGGAAGAGGGTGGTGGGATGAACTGGGAGATCGGGTTTGACATATATACACTACTAAGTATAAAATAGATAACTAATGAGAACCTACTGTATAGCACAGAGAACTCTACTCAATGCTGTTTGGTGACCAAAATGGGAAAGAAATCCAAAACAAGAGGGGATATATGTATACATATAGCTGATTCACTTTGCTGTACAGCAGAAACTATCACAACATTGTAAAGCAACTATACTCCAATAAAAATTAATTAAGAAAAAGAAGTATAGGATACAACCATTTGTTACTTACACTTCCCCTCTACCTATGCACTAAATAAATATGTCCTATTCTGCTTCAAAAAAAAATGGCCCCAAAGCAAGACTTTAGGCACAGTGAGTTTAAATTTAATTCCAACTGAATCCAAGTGAAACCAGTATTATATCTCCCTAGGACAGTGAAAACACAAAATCTAAATGAGCCAGAGAAACTCTTCAATCTGAACGATGGTACGGGACAGATATAATTTGAAAGGAAACTTACTTTTGTTCAGAAGTGGTAAGTCAAATAATTACCAACTCTTTCATACCTGTTTCTATTTTCTTACAGTGTGGATGAAGAAACTTAAATAACAAGATTAGAAATTCAGCCAATACTACACATTAACTTTCCATTCCATCTGCTAGAACAGTGTGTCCCACTCTAAAGGTTGAGATCAAGAGAGAATCCCAAATTACAAAATTAAGTATAATAACACATTGAGAGCAAAATACGAGCATCAACATCCAAATTCCTAATAATCATGTATCAACTTGGATTATATTGCACTGCAGGAAACAGAATACCCAATAAAAACAGTGGCATCAAAAAATTAAGAGATTATTTCTTCTTTATGTAAAAATCCAGAGATAGATAATTCAGGGCTGGTTTAGATAATTCAGGGCTGGTTTGGAGCTCTACAATGCCAGGAACTAGGCTTTCATTCCCAAATTCACCTTTGTCCAAGAAGTCTCCAACCATTTTTAGAAAGAGAAGGGAAGAAGGATGTGACCCCACCTTTTATGTACACTTGCTGGAAGTTTCACATTTTCACTTACATACTATCATAGTCTACTTGGGCTGCTATAACAGAATACCATAGACTGGGTAACTTTTAAATAACAGAAATTCATTACTCACAGTTCTGGTGGCTGGAAGTCCAAGATCAGAATGCCAGCAGATTCAGTGGCTAGCGGGAGCCCGCTTCATGGTTCATAGATGACCACTATGGAAGACAATCTACTTCAGTCAAATCCCACCAATATAGATGTTAATCTCATCCAAAAACAGCCTCACAGAAATATCCACAATAATGTTTGACTAAATATCTGGGTACTATGACCTAGCTAAGTTGCCACATAAAATTAATCATTACAAACAGGATACAGACTTTTTAAGAGAGTGGCATGGCATGTAATTTTTTTTTTTTTTTTTTTTTGCGGTACGCGGGACTCTCACTGTTGTGGCCTCTCCCATTGCGGAGCACAGGCTCCGGACACACAGGCTCAGCGGACATGGCTCACGGGCCTAGCCGCTCCGCGGCATGTGGGATCTTCCCGGACCGGGGCATGGACCTGTGTCCCCTGCATCAGCAGGCGGACTCACAACCACTGCACCACCAGGGAAGTCCAGCATGTAAACTTTTAAAAATCAAATATTGAGAATAAATCTACTGCATATACTTAATACACATATAAATATATAAAGACACATAAAACTGACAAAAAAATTAAAGAACTGAGATAAAAAGACTTCCCCCAAACATATAACAACAAACTCCAAACATAAATCAGAATTTCTGGCTACACAGCTGAGAGTTAATTCTTCTTTTCACTTAGACTAATATCCTCAAATAATTTCTCTGTGTATTAGAACATCATAACCATTATTTTAAACTTTAATTATAAAAAAATTATTTTCTTTTTTTTGAATTTTATTTTATTTTTTTATACAGCAGGTTATAATTAGTCATCAATTTTATAGACATCAGTGTATACATGTCAATCCCAATCACCCAATTCATCACACCACCACCACCACCACCCTGCTGCTTTCCCCCCTTGGTGTCCATACATTTGTTCTATACGTCTGTGTCTCAATTTCTGCCCTGCAAACCGGTTCATCTGTACCATTTTTCTAGGTTCCACATATATGCGTTAATATACAATATTTGTTTTTCTCTTTCTGACTTACTTTACTCTGTATGACAGTCTCTAGATCCATCCACGTCTCAAAAAATGACCCAATTTAGTTCCTTTTAATGGCTGAGTAATATTCCATTTTATATATGTACCACATCTTCTTTATCCATTTGGCTGTCAATGGGCATTTAAGTTGCTTCCAGGACCTGGCTATTGTAAATAGTGCTGCAATGAACATTGGGGTGCATGTGTATTTTTGAATTATGTTTTCTCTGGGTATATGCCCAGAAGTGGGATTGCTGGATCATATGGTAATTCTATTTTCAGTTTTTTAAGGAGCCTCCATACTGTTCTCCATAGTGGCTCTATCAATATACATTCCCACCAACAGTGCAAGAGGGTTCCCTTTTCTCCACACCCTCTCCAGCATTTGTTGTTTGTAGATTTTCTGATGATGCCCATTCTAACTGGTGTGAGGTGATACTTCATTGTAGTTTTGATTTGCATTTCTCTAATAATTAGTGATGTTGAGCAGCTTTTCATATACTTCTTGGCCATCTGTATGTCTTCTTTGGAGAAATGTCTATTTAGGTCTTCTGCCTATTTTTGGATTGGGTTTTTGTTTTTTTAATATTGAGCAGCATGAGCTGTTTATATATTTTGGAGATTAATCCTTTGTCCGTTGATTTGTTTGCAGATATTTTCTCCCATTCTGAAGGTTGTCTTTTCATCTTGTTTATGGTTTCCTTTCCTGTGCAAAAGCTTTGAAGTTTCATTAGGTCCCATCTGTTTATTTTTGTTTTTATCTCCATTACTCTAGGAGGTGGATCAAAAAAGATCTTGCTGTGATTTATGTCAAAGAATGCTCTTCCTATGTTTTCCTCTAAGAGTTTTAAAGTGTCTGGTCTTACATTTAGGTCTCTAATCCATTTTGAGTTTATTTCTGTGTATGGTGTTAGGGAGTGTTCTAATTTCATTCTTTTACATGTACGTGTCCAGTTTTCCCAGCACCACTTATTGAAGAGACTGTCTTTTCTCCATTGTATATCCTTGCCTCCTTTGTCATAGATTAGTTGACCATAGGTGCATGGGTTTATCTCTAGGCTCTCTATCTTGTGCCATTGATCTATGTTTCTTGTTTTGTGCCAGTACCATATTGTCTTGATTACTATAGCTTTATACTATAGTCTGAAGTCATGGAGTCTGATTCCTCAAGCTCCGTTTTTTCCCCTCAAAACTGATTTGGCTATTCGGGGTCTTTTGTGTCTCCATACAAATTTTAAGCTTTTTTGTTCTAGTTCTGTAAAAAATGCCATTGGTAATTTGATAGGGATTGCATTGAATCTGTTGATTGCTTTGGGTAGTATAGTCATTTTCACAATGTTGATTCTTCCAATCCAAGAACATGGTATATCTCTCCATCTGTTGGTATCATGTTAAATTTCTTTCATCAGTGTCTTATAGTTTTCTGTGTACAGGTCTTTTGTCTCCCTAGGTAGGTTTCTTCCTAAGTATTTTATTCTTTTTGTTGCAATGGTAAATGGGAGTGTTTCCATAATTGCTCTTTCAGATTTTTCATCATTAGTGTATAGAAATGCAAGAGATTTCTGTGCATTAATTTTGTATCCTGCAACTTTACCAAATTCACTGATTAGCTCTAGCAGTTTTCTGGTGGCATCTTCAGGATTCTCTATGTATAGTATCCTGTCATCTGCAAACAGTGGCAGTTTTACTTCTTTTTTTCCAATTTGTATTCCTTTTATTTCTTTCACTTCTCTGATTGCCGTGGCTAGGACTTCCAAAACTATGTTGAATAATAGTGGTGAGAGTGGACATCCTTGTCTTGTTCCTGATCTTCGAGGAAATGCTTTCAGTTTTTCACCCTTGAGAATGATGTTTGCTGTGGTTTTGTCATATATAGCCTTTATTATGTTGAGGTAGGTTCCCTCTATGCCCACTTTCTGGAGAGTTTTTATCATAAATAGGTGTTGAATTTTGTCAAAAGCTTTTTCTGCATCTATTGAGATGATCATATGGTTTTTATTCTTCACTTTGTTAATATGGTGTATCACATTGATTGATTTGCATATACTGAAGAATCCTTGCATCCCTGCGATAAATCCCACTTGATCAGGGTGTATGATCCTTTTAATGTGCTGTTGGATTCTGTTTGTTCGTATTTTGTTGAGGATTTTTGCATCATATTCATCAGTGATATTGGTCTGTAATTTCCTTCTTTTGTAGTATCTTTGTGTGGTTTTGGTATCAGGGTGATGATGGTCTCATAGAATGAGTTTGGAAGTGTTCCTTCCTCTGCAAGTTTTTGGAAGAGTTTGAGAAGGATGGGTGTTATCTCTTCTCTAAATGTTTGATAGAATTCACTTGTGAAGCCATCTGGTCCTGGACTTTTCTTTGTTGGAAGATTTTTAATCACAGTTTCAATTTCATTACTTGTGATTGGTCTGTTCATATTTTCTATTTCTTCCTGGTTCAATCTTGGAATGTGATACCTTTCTAAGAAATTGTCCATTTCTTCCAGGTTGTCCATTTTATTGGCATAGGGTTGCTTGTAGTAGTCTCTTAGGATGCTTTGTATTCCTGCGGTGTCTGTTGTAACTTCTCCTTTTTCATTTCTAATTTTATTGATTTGAGTCCTCTCCCTCTTTTTCTTGATGAGTCTGGTTAATGGTTTATCAATTTTACTTATCTTCTCAAAGAACCACATTTTAGTTTTATTGATCTTTTCTATTGTTTTCTTTGTTGCTATTTCATTTATTTTGCCTCTGATCTTTATGATTTCTTTCCTTCTGCTAACTTTGGTTTTTGTTTGTTCTTCTTTCCCTAGTTCCTTTAGGTGTAAGGTTAGATTGTTTATTTGAGATGTTTGTTGTTTATTGAGGTAGGATTTTATTGCTATAAACTTCCCTCTTAGAACTATTTTTGCTGCATCCATAGGTTTTGGGTCATCATGTTTTCATTGTCATTTGTTTCTAGGTATTTTTTTATTTCCTCTTTGATTTCTTCAGTGATCTCTTGGTTACTTAGTAGTGTATCATTTAGCCTCCATGTGTTTCTATTTTTTACAGATTTTTTCCCAGTAATTGAGAGTAATCTACTCTCATAGCATTGTAGTCAAAAAGATATTTGATATGATTTCAATTTTCTTAAATTTACCAAGGCTTGATTTGTGACCCAAGATATGATCTGTCCTGGAGAATGTTCCATGAGCACTTGAGAAGTAAGTGTAATCTGCTGTTTTTGGATGGAATGTCCTATAAATATCAATTAAATCTATCTGGTCTATTGTGTCACTTAAAGCTTCTGTTTCCTTATTTATTTTCATTTTGGATGATCTGTCCATTGGTGTAAGTGAGGTGCTAAAGTCCCCCACTATTATTTTCTTACTGTCGATATCCTCTTTTATAGCTGTTAGCAGTTGCCTTATGTATTGAGGTGCTCCTATGTTGGATGCATATATATTTTTGTTATATCTTCTTCTTGGATTGATCCCTTGATCATTATGTAGTGTCCTTCCTTGTCTCTTGTAACATTCTTTATTTTAAAGTCTATTTTATCTGATATGACTATAGTTACTCCAGTTTTCTTTTGATTTCCATTTGCATGGAATATCTACTTCCATCCCCTCACTTTCAGTCTGTATGTGTCCCTAGGTCTGAAGTGGGTCTCTTGTAGACAGCATATATATGGGTCTTGTTTTTGTATCCATTCAGCTAGCCTGTGTCTTTTGTTTGGAGCGTTTAATCCATTCACGTTTAAGGTAATTATCGATATGTATGTTCCTATGACCATTTTCTTAATTGTTTTGGGTTTGTTTTTGTAGGTCCTTGTCTTCTCTTGTGTTTCCCACTCAGAGATGTTCCTTTAGCTTTTGCTTTAGAGCTGGTTTGGTGGTGCTGAATTCTCTTACCTTTTTCTTTTCTGTAAAGCTTTCGATTTCTCCATCGAATTTGAATGAGATCCTTGGTGGGTAGAGTAATCTTGGTTGTAGGTTCTTCCCTTTCATCACTTTAAGTACATCATGTCACTCCCTTCTGGCTTGTAGAGTTTCTGCTGATAAATCAGCTGTTAACCTTATGGGAGTTCCATTTTATGTTATTTGTCTTTTTTCCCTTGCTGCTTTCACTAATTTTTCTGTCTTTAATTTCTGCCAATTTGATTACTATGTGTCTCTGCGTGTTTCTCCTTGGGTTTATCCTGTATGGGACTCTTTGAGCTTCCTGGACTTGGGTGGCTATTTCCTTTCCCATGTTAGGGAAGTTTTTGACTATAACCTCTTCAAATATTTTGTCTGGTCCTTTCTTTCTTCTCCTTCTGGGACCCCTATTACGTGAATGTTGTTGCGTTTAATGTTGTCCCAGAGGTCTCTTAGGCTGTCTTCATTTCTTTTCATTCTTTTTTCTTTATTCTGTTCTGCAGCAGTGAATTCCACCATTCTGTCTTCCAGGTCACTTATGCGTTCTTCTGACTCAGTTATTCAGCTATGGATTCCTTCTAGTGTAGTTTTCATTTTAGTTACTGTATTGTTCATCTCTGTTTGTTTGTTCAAATATACATTACTATGTCTTTGTTAAACATTTCTTGCATCTTCTTGATCTTTGCCTCCATTCTTTTTCCGAGGTCCTGGATCATCTTCACTATCATTACTCTGAATTCTTTTTCTGGAAGGTTGCCTCTCTCCACTTCATTTAGTTGTTTTTCTGGGGTTTTATCTTGTTCCTTCCTCTGGTACATAGCCCTCTGCCTTTTCATCTTCTCTCTCTTTCTGTGAATGTGGTTTTTGTTCCACAAGCTGCAGGATTCTGGTCCTTCTTGCTTCTGCTGTCTGCCCTCTGGTGGATGAGCCTATCTAAGAGGCTTGTGCAAGTTTCCTGATGGGAGGGACTGGTGGTGGGTAGAGCTGACTGTTGCTCTGGTGGGCAGAGCTCAGTAAAACTTTAATCCTCTTGACTGCTAATGGGTGGGGCTGGGTTCCCTCCCTGTTGGTTCTTTGGCCTGAAGCAACCCAACACTGGAGCCTACCCAGGCTCTTTGGTGGGTCTAGTGGTGGACTCTGGGAGGGCTCACGCTAAGGAGTACTTCCCAGAACTTCTGCTGCCAGTGTCCTTGTCCCCATGGTGAGCCACAGCCACACCCCACCTCTCCAGGAGACCCTCCAACACTAGCAGGTAGGTCTGGTTTAGTCTCCCCTGGGGTCACTGCTCCTTACCCTGGGTCCCGATGTGCACACTACTTTGTGTGTGCCCTCCAAGAGTGGAGTCTCTCTTTCCCCCAGTCCTGTTGAAGTCCTGCAATCAAATCCCACTAGCCTTCAAGGTCTGATTCTTTAGGAATTCCTCCTCCCGTTGCCGGATCCCCAGGCTGGGAAGCCTGACATGGGGCTCAGAACCTTCACTCCAGTGGGTGGACTTCTATGGTATAAACTTTCTCCAGTCTGTGAGTCACCCAGCCAGCAGTTATGAGATTTGATTTTACTGTGGTTGCGCCCCTCCCTCCTACCATCTCATTTTGGCTTCTCCTTTGTCTTTGGATGTAGGGTATCTTTTTTGGTAGGTTCCAGTGTCTTCCTGTTGATGACTGTCCAGCAGCTAGCTGTGATTCTTGTGTTCTCGCAGGAGGGAGTGGGAGCACGTCCTTCTACTTTGCCATCTTGGTTCAGGGCCCCAAATTTATTTTCTTGAATAAAACAAATATTGCTCGTAAATATGTGTGAACCTTTCAGTATTTAAAATATTCTGGGTGTTCCAAATGTCTTCTTTCATTCTACAATTTAATACTGAGTTGGGTAATTGAGTACCTATTTTGCATGAGGTGCTTTGCTGTACTCCATGGGAGGTGAAACAAGAGTTGAGATAAAGATAAATCAGGGCCATTAATAAACAAATTTTGAAGGGAGAGACAATACCTTTGCAAAAATATGCTTATTATAACAAATATGAAAAATGTCATAATGTAGGAGAAATTCTTTTGAAGTTCAGAATAAATTTTGACTATCTTAACATTTTCAAATATACATTACTAATACGACCTTCTTTTCCAAGCTTGGAATGCAAAGGTAATTATATCTCCTTTATAATACCAACTAATTATTTCATCAGCAAGAATCCCAGTATTTCCCTTTAGGAAGCACTACTTGTTCTGAACTACCCAAGTTTACTTACTCAGTTTACTTACTCACGTTTACTTATTCAGCCCAAAGTGGCTAGTTCTACTTCCAAATATCACATGGAGAGAACCAGGAGGTCTAACAAAACCACTAGTGTAATTGTTCAGTACCAGCCCCATCACTTAACTACTGAGCACTGGATGCCCACAGGATGCTTGTCCACTTGTAATGATTTCTTTGCTGGCTGTTGCTGCAGTTCTTTTAGTTCATAATCAAATTTTCAGTCATTGCATCTAAATATGACCCCTAGCATGTTTCTGGCTTGGCTAAGAGTAGCTTCTACCATATCCACATTTTGTACATTTTGTGGATATGCGCCACCAACATGCAACCTTGGTGTTAAAATTGGAACACCACAATTTTTTGCACATTTCTTAGGAAAGTTTGGAGTCCTTCCTGCTGGCAGAGTTCAGTTAGCATCAACTCTGTCTACTGAAGATATTCTAATAACATTGAAACTCAGAAGAGACAGGGCCAGGTTCTTGATTCTTTGGTCCCATAAATTTCCTTAGTTCCTATGCAAATATTCCTACCTCTTCCCCAAAGATCAATTCTGCCTACCAAGGACTATTGGGAGGAGCTGCCTTAATCTAGCCACCAAGACTACCATTACACATAGTTATATTTTCCCCAATATTTGAGTTTGTCTTAAAACCACTTTGTATCTTTTGTTGGCTCTCTGGAAGAGTTTCAAAGTGGTTTTAAGAGTTACACTCTGATATTACTTAGATAGTTAACTTAGAATATATGGTCTCAGTAAGATCAGAAGGAAAACATATTAGATCTTGGGTATGAGGGTTGCTATGGGATCGATATGATGTACATTTCATTTTACAGACACTCAACTAAGCAATTTGTCAAGAAAGGAGAAAAGAAGCTCAGAGTAGTTTTCTTTAAGAAGAGGCAAATGTATATATGTCCATGTCACTCTCTCACTTTGTCCCAGGACATATATACACTACCAAATGTAAAACTGATAGCTAGTGGAAAGCAGCCGCATAGCACAGGGAGATCAGCTCGGTGCTTTGTGACCACCTAGAGGGGTGGGATACGAAGGGTGGGAGGGAGGGAGATGCAAGAGGGAAGAGATATAGGGATATATGTATATGTATAGATGATTCACTTTGTTATAAAACAGAAACTAACACACCATTGTAAAGCAATTATACTCCAATAAAGATGTTAAAAAAAGAAAAAGAATAGGTTGAGATATATCTGCTAGTAGTAGGTAAGCCTCTGTCTCCTCACCTATAAAATGGGGTAACAATGATACCAACTGAAACGGATTACTGGAGAATTAAATAAGATGATGCATGTAAATATTTAATATACTAATAAGCACTTAATAAATGATAAAAAAAAAGAGGCAAATGAAACTAGTAGGTCCTCATGTAGCTGAGGGGAGAAATGTGATTGTCAACTTAGGTGTGCTCCTGCCTGGGAAAGGCACATCATATCTGTAATTTCTCTCCATCAGCAACAGCCTTGTGAATCTGGAGGACAATTTTCTACCCCATTAAGGAGAAAGTAAGAGACTGATACATGGAACTTAGATAAAAAGAAAACTAAGTAGTGTTAAGTGAGGAAGCTAAAGACAAACGGAAGACTGCATCTGTAAGGAAGTTAAATCTTGTAGCAGAAATATAAGTGAAGCCAGTGAAGCTACTAAAAAGCTCAGTACAGTGGGAAAGCCCCAGAAAGGTCTTTGGTCAAGTTAAGGAGGAGCAGCTTCTTCCCAGACTAGAAATATACTAGAGCTGAGGTTGGATGGACAACAGCTAAGGATCATCAACAAAGGTACAGAAATGTACCTAGGTTTTTATTAACATACTTTAAAGTTGTTTTCAATTTGGTACTTACTTTAAAAATAATAATGATGTTTCATAATTCAGGCCAATGTTTATACTTCACTATGTTAATAAGTTACATTTTTACACACTAATATCAAAGTATGCAGCTGTATAACATAAGGCACTAGCCAGCATTTTTTGGCCATATATTCTAACGGAAAGCAAAGCATCCAGAATAAATGAGGTAACTTTTGATGACTGGTCTTTCAAACCCATAATTGATCCTGTAAAGAGGCAGCAAATGTCATGCAGATTAAAGATGGAAAGAGGTCTAAACCCCAACAAAGATTTATGTTAAGTTTGCACCATGGGTTTTTTTCCCTGTCTCTCACATAAATATTGTTACCAGCAGAGAAACAAACATATAAATAATGCATAGCTTATTTTAAAAAATTGATATCTGGGTAATTTTTCAGGAACCTATAACAAGACCATATTTTTGAGAAATAAATATATTTATCTGTTTATTGTATTTTGTGTTTCTGATAAAAGCTGCATTTGTTTTACAGTTGAACACTGAATTATCAGATCTTTGTGACTGCCAGTAATTCTGGTTTGTGTTGATTTAAGCAACAAAATCAAAGTATGTGGCATTACTGAGGGATTAATATCCAGCTGAAACTGGCCAAGGAATAATGATCTACAGGAATTATCTTTCACCAAGGTTATTATTGCTTTCTAATGCTGAAAATCAGAACAGGGAAAGTATGTGAAATAAAATAATAAGGTTTCAGTTATCAAACAAACAACACCAAGGGATTATTTTCAGGAAATGAATGTTTGAGACGGATGAGTCAATTTGAATGATAAGTATCATTCCAATGCCCCTTCTAAGTGGAAAGCTCATTCTTTCCACACCAGTTTAAGTACTTATTTCACTAACTCTGGAGAAATATAGGAGTTGAAATAAAGGAACTAAAGTACTGAATTCAATTATTGTCATTGACCAAGAGGAATTGATCAAAAGTCACCCTTCTGCATTAAATAGACCTTCCATGCAAACACATCTTTTAATATAGGACACATGAAAAAAATTAATTATACCTAAAACTGTATTTTAAGGTATTTCAAAGTAGTATTGAGCAATCCAATCATTATTTTTAATATTCCAAAGTATCCAATGAACATCACCTTTCAGTCTTTGTTAGAACTGCTTGGGATGACTAAAACATCCATTTGCTAAATTGAATTCAGTCAACTTAGTACCAAAACAGTGGCTAACTTTTAAGAATATTGTTATTCACAAATATTGAGAAATTACTGATAACGTATTGTTCGTGGTTTAGGTGACAAAATATTCCACACCATGGTGCTCGGGGCAGGGGGAGTAATAAAAAGGTCTCTAGGTGGTACCTGCTCAGCTTCATCAGCCTAATTGGCTTTAATTAAGCCTAGGTCAGAGACTGGGAGAAAAGGCACATGTGATTCTCCAAATCCCAGGGATTCTACAATCAACCACCAAGGGAAAAGTGGGGAAGCAGAGATTTCCCCGGAGTATATAAGCAAGAGATCTGATAGATGGCAAGACCTTTTGGTATCTGAAACCAACCTGTGTAATCACCTTCAGTATTTTAATGAATGTGTGTGCTAGTTTCCAATAGCTTTAAGCCCCGGAATAAGATCTTGTTCTTTTTCAATAATTTAAAATATACACTTAAATGTTATATACTTAAGTATGAATGTGTGTGTATATCTATGTATTACATACATATGTATATGTATAGATATACATACGTATACATATATATGCATACATATACACATACATTTCCACTTCAGAGACTGGAGTGGCATAAACTTAAAAAATGTTTTCTCTATGTTTCTGCATTAGCAGAGGAATTCATCTTCATTACTTCCAAAGAAAGAGTTAATAGAATATTTTTTTCTTCAGTCTTTCAAAATAACTTGCTATATGCTAAAGGTCAGAAATTAGAGATTCAGATGCTATCCAAAGCAAAACCATGTCACCCTTGATGTCCGATTATCAATGCTCACCTCCTTTGTTCTTATCTAGATAAAAACTGACATCCACCCTTCTACACTACGCTATTTGATGCTGGGGCTAGGATTCTGCAAATCGCATTTCTGCTTTGCCTGCTGATCCCCTATCATTTTCCACCAATAGTGGCCGCTAGAGGGAGCCTAGAAGGTAAGCTCCTTTCTGCTCCCTTCCTGTTCTATCACTGTTGTCTTAGCAATGGCGCTCCACCCTGGGATGGGCATATGGCCTCAGTGTCCTGCTTTATCTCAGTAATCTTAGAACTAATGTGAACGATTCATTCTTAGCGGTATAGGTACCAGCACCAACTGAGAAGTCTTCCTAGCTTTTCCAAGCTCCTGAGGTACCAGCACCCGCTGGCAGCACCCAGAGAGCCCCTCTGCCTCCACCCTCACCCCCTCACACACGTGGTTCTGAGTTCTAGCTCCTCTGGGCTATAAAGATAAGACTTTGTGAGAGGCTGGATGTGGGAGAGAGAGGCAATAAAGATGAAGTTTAAGATTCTGGCCTGGAGATGTAGTGGCTTCTTATAGTCACTCCCTCTCTTACTCTGGTGTTGCCTCGTTCTACTCATTTCTCCAGTGCCTGTGTAACCAACTTGTCTTTTAAATTCTCACTGCTGAAATGTCCAATGTGGTTTCTATTTTCCTGATTAGACCCTTACTGATGCACCACTTACCCAGAAAACCGCTTTCATGTGATGCCTAAAAGAATCAGATGAACCAGCTTTACCCATGTAGACTATGCCATTAACAAGTATTAATAGAGCTCTTCAATATATAGGCACAAGATATCAGGAAAATGACAAGACATAAAACCCAGTTCCTCATTCGACCACTGTGTTCTAGCCGCGCTGGCCTTCTTTCAGTTCCTCACATACTCCATGCTTTCCTCCAGCTCAGAGTCCCCACACATGCTGTTCCTTTTGCCTGGAATAGTCTTCCTTTCATTCACCTGGTTCACACTTATTCCTTTTCCATATCTAAATTCATTTATCACTTCCTCAGGGGAACTTTCCCAAACCCTCCAGGGTGCTCAGAGCACCCTGTACTTATTAAAAGAGTAGTATTTAAATAAATAATTGAGTAATTAGTTACTAAGGTTTAGAATTTAAACTCTACTATGGCAGAAACCATTTCTGTAGAATATTGCCTGTTTCATAACTGTTTCTCCAGTTCTTTTAATCTCAGGAATTAAATAACAAAAAACATACAAATATAACAATTATTGAAGACTAGATATGTGCCAAGCACTATATAAACATGTTACATGTATAATTTCATTTAACTCTCCCAACAACCTTAAAAGATAGATACTATTAACACATTGAACAATGAAGGCGCCTAAGGCATAGAGATGGTAAATGGTTTGAACAAGGTCATACAGCTAACCAGTGATGCAGCCAGGAGTCCAGGCACTCTTACTCCAGAGCCTGTACTTAGAATCAGTGAGGGAAAGACAAAGCTGATAGTCTAATTGGGAAGACAAAGCTTATACTTGACAGACAGGCAGCACACGTTAAATTTGAAAAGACTAGTGTAGACATTGTGTGTTACCAGAACACAGAGAAAGGGCAGATTCCTAAGGCAGGGGTGGTGAGTCTTCACGGAGTGGCTGAGATTTCAACTGGACATTGAAGTTAGAACTGCACTAGATGAGGAGAATGGAGAAGAAAGGGCACCTAAGGCAGAGTAAACAGCCCAAGAAAAAGTCCTTCAACTCCTTCACCTTCAGATAACCTTTAAAAACAAAGAAAACCACTGAAAAAATTACAAGATGTATTTTTTTTTGATTGAGGCTCTTATGACTCTTTTCCCAGTAGTCAAAAATAAGCAGAGTTACCAATAAGCAGAAGTACCAATAAGGTACTTCTAATACAAAAAGGACAATCACAAAAACACTGGAACACAGGGATGTAAGCCAAGGTACAGTTGGGCAAGTGGCAGACTGCATCAGGGGGCACCAGAACATGATGCTTACCATTGGCCATTGCAGATACAGTGGAAGAAAGCCACAAAAAACAAAACAAAACAAAAAAACCTGGCACAGTAGCATTTGTCCTACAGAGCCAGGCAGGAAGTCTGTGTTCCAAAACTGACACTGAGCTGGGACTCAGCATACTCTCGATAAAGCACAGAATAAAAGGAAGCCTGTAAGATTCAGCTGACAAAATATTCAAAGCCGGAACTGAAAGAAGTCACTGATAGAAATGGGTCAGGAAGTGGAGCTGGTACTATTAGCAAACACAGATGGAGGCAGGTTCTTTTGAAGGATGGGCATATAGAAAACGGGAAAGTTTCAGGAAGGATCAAAAGACACCTGGATTCAGACTGATTTTTTTCTTCACATAGGAACAGTAGAAAGTTCAGAATTAATATGGTCCTTGACGTGCTCAGGCTTAAATAAACTGAGCTGGATTTCACTCCATATAAGCCATCTTGATTTTGATACTTATCCCTTCACAAATGATAAAATTTGTCCTACCTTATGAAATAAAATATTATTATCTATGTTTGCACAGTTCTGTTTTCTTTATTCTCTTCATTTTACTATTTTATATTGTTAAATTTTGATAAACACAATTCCATTTTGTTATTCTGTTAAAAATATTTCCAGACATTGATATATGAAATAAATTAATTGAATGAGATAAATACATTGATGTATGTATACAGTTTTTCAAAAACAGAATTATACACTATATGTTATTTTTAAACTCTTATTCCACTCAGCAATATGTTCAGACATCTCTGACAAGGAATATATTTCTTTGTCGTTTATCATCTATTTTCCAAAATGGGAAAACTGAAATCCAGAGGAATAAAACAACTAGTCAAAGTTTCAAAGGGAATGGTTTAGAAAAGGCATTCATTAAACATCAATTTTTATGTAACACAACACAAAAGAAGTTAAATCAATGTGGACCTTGATCAACAGGTATGTACTATATAAGATAAAAAGAAAACCCACAGAAATTACAAAGCCTAAAAAAAATACTCCTAAAAATTTTCTTGAAGTAGGTCACAGTCTACAGAGGAGTCCTGCAGAAATCATTTGATTTTCAAAACAATCCAATGAATTGGCTAAATCAGGTATTTGGTTAATGATTAATGTTGATAAATGTCTCCGGGTCTACTGTATCAGTCCCGCCAAAATAAAATATTCTGCCTCATTCCTCTGATCTCGACTCACTACAAACCTATTAACTAATGATTCAGAACTTGCTATCTCCACTTCCTCATTCAACTATTGATTCTTCAATCCACTCCAATATGTCCGACCTTTTTACTCTATTGACCTCCATTTTGATAAATCCAATAGACACTTTTCTGTCCTCATCTTTTCTAAACATTCCAGCAGTACTTCATGCATGTTACCACATCTTTCTTCTGAAAACTTTCTCTTCTCCTGGCTTCCAGGACACTACGTTCTCCTGGATTTACTTCAGAATTACTAGCTCCTCTTTCTTAGTTTCTTTTGCCAAATTCTTCCCAGTTTCTTAGTGTTTAAGTGTCTTGGGAATTTTCCCCCAGCCATCCTCTCTTCTCTAGCTATACTTTTGTCTTATTTACCTCATTCAGTCCAGTGACTTTAAAGGATACCCATGTGCTGACAACTACCAAAGTTGTATCTACAGCCCTAATCAACCCACTCCCAAACTCCAGACTCATATTCTCAAATGCCTACTAGACAACTTTATTTGAATGTTTAGTAAAATTTCAAACTCAACAAATCTAAAATACTATACCCTTCACATCAAAAATGGAATCTAGGTATTCCTCCAGTTTTCATTACATCAGTAAGTTTTATCACCACTTATCCATTGCTCAAGCCAAAAGTTCAGAATGCTCTTAGATTCTTCTCTTTCCTTCACTCTCTCATACCTAATCTCTCCAAGTCTTGGAGAGACTCTAACTTCTTTACTTTTTAAAAATTTTTCTTATTTGGCTGCATTGGGTTTTCGTTGCTGCACGTGGGCTCAGTAGTTGTGGCTCGCAGATCTCTAGAGCACAGGCTCAGTAGTTGGGGCGCATGGGCTTAGTTGCTCTGCGGCATGTGGGATCCTCCCAGACCAGGGCTTGAACCCATGTCCCCTGCATTGGCAGGTGGATTCTCAACCACAGAGCCATGAGGGAAGTCCTCTAACTTCTTAATAATTTTCAGATCTGTGCACCTATTTCTGTATCCACTGTGAGCACTCCACTTTAAGAAGTATTGGAAAGTCAGACTCTGGAACTCCTCCACTTACTAGCTGTAAGGGCAAGTTACCTAACTTCTCTGTGCCTCAGGTTCCTCATCTACAAAATGGCCTATCTTATAGGATTGATAGGTTGTGAAAATTAATCAGTCAACATATGTAGACTGCTTACAAAAGAAACTGGAGTTTTTAGGTTAGGACCAGGTAGCGCTTGTTTTTATTTTACTTAAGTTGAAAAAAATCAACACTCTTCTGAAGAAATTAACAGAATCCAGAGTCTACACAAAATATTATCCAAATTGTCCAGGAGACAATCCAAAATTACTTTATATACAAAGAAACAGAAAAATACAAACCAAATTCAAAAGGAAAGGCAATCAATGGAGAATAAGCCTAAAATGATGCAGATGTTCAAATTAGTAGACAAAGATTTTGAAGCAGCTATTACAATTATGCATAATATTACAAAGAAAAATACATAATGAATAAAAGAGCAGGAAAATTTGGCAGAGAAACATAAACCGTAACAAAATATCAAAAGAGTTCTTGAACTGAAAAATAAAAAGCTAAAAAAAATTTTAAATCACTGAATGAGATTAATAGCAGATTGAAGATGACAAAGCAAAGTGCACTTGAAGATAGATCAATAGGTTATCCAACCTGAATAACAGAGAGAAAAAAGATTGAAAAAAGTTTACAGAGCCTCAGGGACCTGTGGAATAATACCAAAAGTCTCATAAAGTGTCACTGAGATGCCAAAAGAAAAGGAGAGAAAATAGGGCATACACTGCTATATGAGTTTGGCAAATGTGTCGAATAATACATTTATATTTGTGCATCACAAATATGTATGTTTCATCACAAAAGAAAAAAGAATCATAAAAATTCAGATTCCTAGTTAAGTTTATTCATGCTGCAGTGTTTATGGGTTGTGTATTGATACCTGCACTTACTTTGAAATGCATCAAAAAAATAAGAGGGCCTGATAGAGGGATGATTAGAGGAACAGACACGTGACAAAGCGAGAATAGTAAATGGTTATTTTAGAATCTTTGAGGTAGGTATATAGTGTAACACTCTGTAATTTTTTTCATGTTTTCTGTATTTTTATAATAAAGTGATGGAAATTTATAAATTAAGTAAAACATATTCAGTGTTTTTTTATCCAAAACTTACCCAAAATTATCTATGAAAAAAAATTTCTAAAAAGAGTGTAAGTGCTATAGACCCATTACTTATTATTATTTGAGCTACTTTTATCTTTCCTGGACAACTGTAATAGTCTCCTAGTTGATCTCTTTACTTTCTCCCTCTCCAACTCATTCTCCACTTAGCAGCCAGAATGACACTATAAAAATGTAAATCTGGACATGCTGATTGCCTTGCTTAAAATGCACTAACGGTTTCTCTCGCTCTTAGAATAAAATGTAATCTCCTCTTAGCCTACAAGGTCTGCCTCCGTGACTGCCTGTTACTTGATCCACCAAGCTCTTTCCAATTGGCAGGCTTTGCACTTGCCGTCCCTTCTGCTTGTAATGCCTTTCCGCCAGCCCTTTAGTGACTGACCAATTCTCATTCTTTAGCTCTACCTCATGATCCTTTATTTCCTTCATAGCACTTATCACAATTTGTAATTATCTAGTTTTCTATTTATTTGCTTATTGTCTGTCTTCTCAGCTAGAGCTCATAAAAGTGAAAGATTTCATTCTTGTTCACTGTTGTCTTCCTGGGGCCTGAAGTGGGCTCTGATTAGACATTAAGTATTTTGCCTGATATCTCAAATTTACTGAATTGCAAAACTGTGACTCAAACCCAGTTTTTCTGTGATTTCTTTCATGATACCAATTGTGTAGGGAGAAAGCACACTGCATGATTTCTATCCTCCTGGAGTTTCAAGTCCAACAAAGAAAAGATCAAACACAGAATCCAAGTGACAATTGGTTCCAAGCTCCAGAAAATCCCTGCACTTCATGCTTCTCACATCTTTTCCCGTGAGAAACAGGGCTCAGCATCATAAGGATTTATCACGTCCCTGATCTCCCACATAGTGTCGGCCACTAAATCCTGTTATTTGCCTCCCTACATCTCTCCATTCCCTACTACTGCTGCACTGTCCAGGCCACCTCTGTCCTTTGTCAAGACTATGACGACCAAGTGGTTCCCCTTCCTTCAGTCTTGCCTCTATTCTCTACCCTGCAGCCAAGGTAATCCTTGTGAAACGGAAATCTAATTGTGTTGTTTCCCTACTCCAAACCCTACAACCGTCTTAGGATGAAGTCCAGTCTCATTAGCATTTCTTTCAAGGCTCCTCAGGAGAGGTAGGTAGACACCTTATTTCTGCAAGTCCATTTCCTGTTACTCCTCTCCCTGAACTCCAACGTTTCAGCTCCCCAAACACCCATGGCTCTCTCTCCCTGTCGGCTAATTCTCCCGCCTAGAACAAGGCTCTGCCTGCTCTTTGGCTGACCTCTTCCCGCTCAGCCTCAAGTTTCAACTCAGACATCACTTCCCCTGTGAGAGCTTCTCACAGGTTACGTGTTGAGGCTGTGTGTTCCCACGGTCTCATATCCTTCCTCTATCAGAACACTTCTTCTATTATTTATATTTGCTTTTTAAATTGTGTTCCTTTGCTGCTCCATTATAAGCTCCCTGAAGTCAGAAACCCTGACTATCCTGTCTTTCTCACCATTCTATGCCCAGTGGCTTGAACATACTAAATGGTTAGTGAATATTTATTGGTTGGATGGACGGATCAATGGATGGATGGATGGAGGGACAGATCATAGCACTTGAAAATGTCTCCAAAATAATCATACAAACTCTCTTAAATAAGCTGGATTACTCCATTTATGGATAGGAAGTCATAGTCAAAAGGCAGAGGCCTACTGGTGGCAGACATTGGTGGACAGAGAGGAGCTGTCCCATTTTGGTTACAATGTTCTATCCACATAACGGTTAACCAGCTTCTTCTAGTTAAGAGAGTTTATTTGATTACTTTGGAGAACCAATTCCTACAGAGAGCAGACAGACATTCTAGTAAGGTTTCAAGTGACACTAATAATTCAGAAGGATAAAGGGCTAGAGACCAGGAAGATAAAAAAAAAATCGATTTCAAATGCTCTTATAGAGCAACTACAGTATTTCACTACCAGGTATATTTGCATGCCATTATTTATAGAGGATTAATTTTATTTAGCGTTTCTTGAGTTACACAGCTTTGCTGTGCTTTTCACAATCCCCAGTCAAAATTCTGACCTAGTTTGCCTCTTAACTGGTGCTCATCAAAGCACGTAGTTTCCAGGGTTGATGACAGCTTTGAGAAGATAGGCAGAGAACATTGTTATGATCAACAATACAAGCATGATTTTTTTAAAAAGCACAATACAAACTCATTCTTAGAAGAGATATTTCTGAGTCTTTCTTCCCCACTGCCAAAGAAAAAATATAATCATAATGCAGTTAAATTCAAAGGTTGGGACCTTAAGACACATATTAGTCTCTTGTCATGATTGTGGTCCCAGATGACAAAAATTTCTCTAGAAATACAAGCTATGGCAATTCACAGACTTTCATTAAATGTACAGTCAGCTCCCTGATGCTCTCTTTAAGGACCTGGTTAGTGAAAGCAACGTCCCTAACTGAAAACACAGTTTTAATATTTACTTTCCAGGGAGTTGTAAAGGTACCATAAACAAACTCTAATCTCCTCTAATGTTTGCATAACTATTAGTCTTCTGAAATTATTAGACTTGTTCAGTTTTAAAATTTCACAGGTGTAGCACCAAATTCTTAATGGCTGAAGATTATTTAATAGGTAGTCAATCTCAGTCTAGGGGTACAAGAAGTGCAGCTATTTTAAAGTTACTTTTAGTGTTCAACCTGTACAAGAAAATCCAGGAAGAAATGGATCATTACTATTTTGAGTACTTTCCTGTCACATTTCTTTTATCTATAGCAGAGCATGCATAGTATGTGGCAGGAACGTTTGTCAACAGAACATTTTTTCTGACTGCCTCATGTGATGTGACTCAGGGTCCAACTTGCTGCAGTGAGAAGCAAGGGACACAGAGCAATGACAGGCTGAGGAGGTCACAGACACATGGTTCCTGGAATGTGCGTGATCCTTGACTGGTGAGCGTATAAGAGGGAGGTGCTGGGTCAGGGAACAGCTTTATCCAGACTGAGTGCACGTTGACTTGATACCAGCAGTAGAGAATGTCTGGTCCCCCGGTCGGATCTAATTCTATGTGTGTTTGACCTGGCACAGACCTTAGCTAGCTCTACCCAAAGAATTTCCCCTACTGGGCTTCTGGGGCTGTGTTAGAGACAAGACTCTAAACCAGCAATAAGTATAGAGGTAACTGATCAAAACTTCAGATGATTTATAACTGAACTCCAGGTGAATAGGGTACAGTAAAACAAACAAACAAACAAAAAACAAAAAAACAACCTAAAAAACCCCAAAATGAAACCAAAAAAACCCCTGCACTCATTTAACCCTTCTTCTTCTCCTCATTCTTTTCAACATCCCTTGCTTTATGACTGACCTTTCACACCCTCTCTTCTTTTGTGCCTTCCCCTCCACTCCTCTACCTCTCACCCTCTACTGATTACTCCCCGACATTATTGCCTATGTAAATTTAGGCAACTTTCTCAGCATCTTGGAATCTCAGTTTCTTCCTCGATAAAGTGGGGTTAATAATATGTCTCCATGAATTTCTGTGCTGCAGAGCGCTTCCACAGTGCTCAACTAAATGGCACGGATCTCAAGTTCTCCCCTCTGCCAGTGCTTCTTCCTTGAAGACCATCCCCAGTCCTGGCTTATCATTGGAGATTCCAGCTGAATGCATAAGGGCACACTCACTGAGCACCAGCCACAATTTGCATTGGAAGAAAGAGGAAAGCAATCCAAGAATAAAGGAGAAGGCGCTAACACACTCTAAATGAGGGACTGCAGATCATGAGCTTGATTCAGCCTTTAAGACATTTCATTTCACAGGCTGAGATTACAATAACAAGCGTGTACCCAGTTTCATGCTAAAACCTTATTCATGAACCTGCCGTTCAGCCGTAATGATGGAAGGCTAGACTCATTCCAAATAGAGGAGTGAGCTACAGTCAACTTTTGATTAGTGAAGGACAGCTGATCTGATTTGGAGCTCCTCTGGGGGTCCTGCAAGGCCACATTTCTGTCACATGCACCATTTTATCATCAGCTTTCCTGCTCTGAGGTTGATCCTCGTAAGAAGCTGTTAATCACTTTCAGTCATGCACATGCCATCAGCCAGCTGGGGAGATGGGATGTCAATCTGCCTCTTTTTTGGGAGGAAGGGGAGGCTAGATGGAACCCAAAACATCCCAAGATGCTATTTCAGTTGACATCTTCTGCTTGTCTCCTCCTTTCTCTTCCTGTCTTCTCCTGATGCTCCAGACCACAGCTGAGGATCTGGCAGTGCTGGTAAAGACATCCAGGCTTGAATGCGATGGGGGCAGCAAGGCAGTAACTATAATTAAGAACTCAAGTTCTAGGTAGTCCCTGATTAATTCATTCATTCAATCCGTCAGTCAGTAAGCATTCATTGTCTCTCCACATACCCCGAAAGCACTACATTCAAGCCTGTTCTAGGAAACTTACTTTTGTTGGAATAATTCCCAATGGTGGCTGTGTCTAAATATCCTGTGGAGTCTGGGGGTGGGAGGGTGGGGGAATGCGTATTCCTAGGCCTTATTTTCCAGAAATCCTGATTCAGTATTTCTAGTGGGGTTCTCAGCATCTGTATGCAGATGTGCAGCACGATCCCTCCATCTCATTACCATGTGCCTATCATGAATGTTTTCCTCTAGTCATACTCTCTTTGGTCACAAACACTATCTATTCACATTACTTAGCTAATCAGATAAACTTAGGACTTTTCCTCTCCTACAAGGAATATCCATCCATTGGACAAATATATACAAGCCCTGAGCCAGGAACTCAGTATATATCATATATCAATGATAAGCCCTGGTCTTCCCTCGGCTGTTTTCGCAATGGTCTTCTGGAGACAGCAGTCTTCTCCTAGAATACACTAGAGAAGATTTTCAGACCAAGGGAAGGTGGTGCTTTCAGGGAGGTTTCCAAAAACAGGTAGTTTAGCTGCCATTTAATCTGACCCAAGGTAGAGGTAGCCTACACCAGGTTCTCACGATTCGGGGGACTGGGGGGATCTCCTTCCTTACCCTCTTTAGAAGTAGCAGCCTGGAATTGGGCCTTCTGTTGAAGCATAGAAACCTGAATCCTAGAACAGACCATGACCTTACGAGACCACCCCCGAGAGAATCTGAAAAATAGATCAGCAACTTCAACATAATCAAGAGTTGGCAGAGAGCACTGGATAAGCTTAGAAAGATGATTAGTTTGTGCCTGACTTAAATGTTCTGCCTAATTTTCATTATACAAGTTGACATATTTTAAATTTGAGATTATCTATGCCAAAATCTTTTTTCTTAATAATCTGGAGTTGGCCATATTACATTGTCTAAAGCATGTAATTCTTTACTATGCAACTCTGGAATGAACTACTGAGGAAAAATCTATGTGGTCTTAAGCCAGAGAGGTCTAAATAAGTTTTGGATTTAAGCCTTTCATGAACACAAGGTATGAAGGTGGTATTTTCTCAAGGGCACATCCATTCCTGTGAATCCAGAAAGCACTAAAGATCCTGAGGTTGATATGCAGAGGATGAACAATAAATGATAGCAGAATTTAATTGTTTAATTCTGATTGAAAGGGAAAGATGAAAGAGAAACACCAAATTAGTATAGGCACTGGATAGATTTTAAGAGTTGGAAAGTAGGAACCAAAACAAATGCCTCTCAGACTAATTGGAACTTTTAAGTGAGCTGGAAAGAGTTGAACACATGTTATTTTGTGGTTTCTCATACCACCCCACCCTACCCTCAATCATTACGAGGCAGCAGTGGAATAACTTGATAAAGTAAGTTTTGCCTCACCGGCATATAACATTTTTGGTGAATGAGTAACTGGCTAGATCATAAAATCAGAATATAGACATTTCTTAAAAAGTCATATGCCTTTGGAAAGTAACCTGAGGGTATCTTTCATGATTCCAGTCACAGACTTTAGACTTCACCTGTTCCTCAGTTGACTGTGATGTGATGGCATCACATGGCTTAGGTGTGTCACAGGTTGCCAGCTGCACACACGGCATTGGTCACAGACTGCAGAGCTGGGAATCAGGGTTCATGAGACAAAGTTCATTTCAGATATCTGCCATTCCGAATGTCAGGACAAGTAAAGATTAAATGGAGGGAAATTGGAGACAAAAAGAAAGGAAGGGAAAACCTGAGGTCACAAATGAAGACCAAGTTTATTTCTCTGTTTGTTTTATTCGTTCTTCTGACATTTATCCCTTGACTTTTCTGTTTCACGTGTACATATACACACATATGTATGCATATTTATATACATAGATATGCACATATACACGGTTCCTATATTTCTCCTCTTCCGCTATTAAAATCGTAATAGCCATCCTATTTATGTGGGAGGAGCATGAAACAGATAAAATAACAAAATCACATTTTGTTGCAGGAGGACTATCGCCTGAGGACATTTAGAAGTTAGAGACCAGAATAAGTAGAGAGAGAAGGGTATCACAGTAATAAGGGAAAGTCTTCCAAGATACACTCAGCCAAGAATGTGTTTTCTTTTCCTTCTTAAATCCAGGGTGGTCTATAAAACCATTCTCATTAAAGCTTCAGAAAAAACTTTGACTAGCATTTTTGGTAGAGGGAAGGAGTAGGCATTTACAAGCGTTTCCAATGAACTGGTTAACAATATATAACATTGGAGGAGCCTTCCATGTCTAACATTTCATACATTTGCTTGGTTCGTAAAATTGGAAATAGGAAAATAAATGACTGGGGGACCATAACGGTGAAGCCAAGCAGAAAGCCTGAACTTTAAACAATTGCAGACTGAAAAATCAAAAGCTCTGTAACTATATGTGCACTCTAAGAAGTGATCAGTTTGATAGTGAACCAATGTGGAACAGGGTTTGATGTGGAGCAGGTGAGGCCCAAGAAGAAAACTAAAAACATGAGAATCTTTAGCCTAAGGGAAGATAATCCCTAGCAAGAAGAGACTGGTAGTCAGAATCAAAACTATGGAACAATGGCTTGCCCTCCGAAACTTGCTTAGTTCACCCTCTCAAATATTTTTTTTAAATTTTTTTTTATTAGTTTCTGCTTTATAACAAAGTGAATCAGTCATACATATACATCCGTTCCCATATCCCTTCCCTCATGCATCTCCCTCCCTCCCACCCTCCCCATCCCACCCCTCCAGGCGGTCACAGAGCACCGAGCTGATCTCCCCGTGCTCTGCGGCTGCTTCCCACTATCTATCTACCTCACGTTTGGTAGTGTATACATGTCCATGCCTCTCTTTCGCTTTGTCACAGCTTACACTTCCCCCTCCCCATATCCTCAAGTCCATTCTCAAGTAGGTCTGTGTCTTTATTCCCGTTTTACCCCTAGGTTCTTCATGACATTTTTTTTTAAATTCCATATATATGTGTTAGCATACGGTATTTGTCTTTCTCTTTCTGACTTACTTCACTCTGTATGACAGACTCTAGGTCTATCCACCTCATTACAAATAGCTCAGTTTCGTTTCTCTTTATGGCTGAGTAATACTACCATATGACCCAGCAATCCCACTACTAGGCATATACCCTGAGAAAACCATAATTCAAAAAGAGACATGTACCAAAATGTTCATTGCAGCTCTATTCACAATAGCCCGGAGCTGGAAACAACCTAAATGTCCATCATCGGATGAATGGATAAAGAAGATGTGGCACATATATACACCCTCTCAAATATTGATGTCGTCTGTTACCTCTGGGAGGAGCTATCTTCAGCCCCATGAAACCCAAACCCTGACTCTGGCTTCTCAAAAATCACCTGCCTAAGCTAGCTGTGGGGTCCCTGCAAAGGGGTAGGAATCTGATATTCTGGAGATCCAATTAAGTTGATCGGGTATATGTTTCTTTTCATAACATTGCCTGAGCAAAATCAAGTTTTGTTCACATACTTTCCTCCCAACTAGACCATGATCTTTTCAGGGAAAATTACTATGTCTTATTCATTCATATATCACCAATGCACATAGTTGATGCTCAAAAATATTTACTGAATAAATAGACCAATGTGCCACTCAAAGCAAAAGTGGCTTCAAAGTAAATTATTGACAGTTATGTATTCATTCAGTATACATTTACTGAGCACCCAGCTCTTATGCTAACTAACTAGGGATAAAAAAATAAAAGGCAACACATGCCCTCAAGGAGCTCACATCTCAAGGGGGAGACAAGATCTATGATGGAGGGAGAGTGGAATAGAAAGAAGAGGGCAGACTCAGAGACAGTGAGGACATCAAACCAATAGGATTGGATACCTGTTTCTCACTTAGATGGAATGAATGGATGGTAAGGAAATTAGGAAAAGAGCTTGGTAAAGGGAGAGACATAAGAAATTCTAGTCTAAGGGGAAAAGCCATTCGAGAGAAAGGAGATAGTTCATATAGTGAAAACCCTCAAGGGCCCCCCCACAAAGTGATACCCAAAGACAGGGTAGGTAATAAGTAAAGTATTCCTCCAATAATGGTGAGTCCTCTGCATATTAAAGCAGCCTAGTCCATTTTTAGCAACTCTGAGAACTTAATGTCTACTTTGATATATCTTCTGCCCTCTGATCCGAGTTCCATCTATGAAAGCCACAGAGAATAGGTTAAATTCTTCTTCTGTGTGATAGCCCTTTAAATGCATGCTCTCCTTTCCTTTTTTGGTATGCAGGCCTCTCACTGTTGTGGCCTCTCCCGTTGCGGAGCACAGGCTCCGGACGCGCAGGCTCAGCAGCCATGGCTCACGGGCCCAGCCGCTCCGCGGCATGTGGGATCTTCCCGGACCGGGGCACGAACCCGTATCCCCTGCATCGGCAGGCGGACTCTCAACCACTGCGCCACCAGGGAAGCCCTCTCCTTTCCTTTTAACTGAAGTTCATGTATGATTTTCATACATTTCACCATTTTTCCCCATACTCATGCTTCTAGATTGACTAATTGAAAAACGGAAACTCTAAGAGAATATGAAAGATAAGAAATCTGAAAATTATGGTTGGCAGTGCTAGGAGGTATGGTAATAGAAGAGGAAATATTAATCACCTACATGTTAAGCACTAGGTTCGGACCTTTTTATACAAACTAAAATGCCACAGGGATCTGAAGCTAATTCCATGACACCTTATTCTCCTCCTCCAGTTCATTACCATTTACTTTCTTATAAGCATTGTCCTTTATTAGGTCAGTTATCATGTCCTTAAAATATATTCATTCTGTTTTCTTTTCCTATTCTTTTGTATGAAACGACTTATGAAAATAGTGTGTTGGGCAGTGAGATAAGTATTTCACAGTCTTTTAGAAATAAAATATACTTAAACGTGAGGCCACAAGCAATGATAAGCCAGCTCTATCTTTGGACATCTTAAGTCATCCAAACATTTCCTTTGTGGTAAGTTGCAAAGAAAAAAGAGTGAGTGTTTTACTGTATCATATTCTGCAGTTACTTTTATACATAGAAGGTAAAGGAGGGGAGAGGTATAAATTAATTTTTTAATTTACATACATAGTATAATTAGCTTATAAAATAAGGAAAGACATTGCTCAATCAAGAAAGAAACAATTTCTTCTAGACATCAGAATCTATTCGGAAATTGTCCCTTCCTACTGGACTTTCATCTGACTCTCAACATTTCAAATCAGATATCTCTTAGATAATATACTCCTTTTCATAGGTTGAATAGCTTCAAATGAGGCTCAATTTACTCCTTGTCTCTGTAAAGTCATTCACTTTACAATTCACTTTTCTTATCATCTTGTCACACTTTATGCTGACAATTTATACATGCAAACCCAACATTGCAGAATCAAAAACTACAGTGTCCAAACCAGCACAATCTTCTTCTCTTTAGGGTCTTGTTCTACATGTATAGGCCTTGAGACAAGGCTTAAAAATTATATTTCATCCATTATCAACATTCTAGGATCTTTTTTTTTTCCTATAAGGAGTTTTAGCATCACCGTGTTCCACAACTCTCTCTTTCCCTTTAAAGCAAAACCCAGCATAAACTGGACAAACCCCCAAAACAGGCTCTCCATTTCCTGCAGCCCCTGTAGCCTCTAGCAGTCTAGTCTATCCCTGGGCAATGCATTCAAATCTCCAACTAATTATGTAATCAAATCTGTTTAAAATTCCATCCCTTGAATTTGTGTTTGGCAAAGGTGGGATCACCTGTTCATTAAATGAAATGCTTTCCCTAAAAATGCACACAGTATATTTTGAGAACATAGTGGGACCTTGAAATTGTTTCAACGAGGATATTTTACTCCCACTCCCCTTCTACCACACTTTCAACATATTATCCCTCTTCAGTTTCATATTTATATTATCAAACAAACAACATATCAATTAATATCTAGCATTTTGCATCTAGTACATTCTCGTCACTTCCAGTTGGCTTGTGGCTCATTTCACTGTACATTTACTTCTCCACACTACTAGACAAGTTTTGTTTTTATAGTATCAAAAAACAAAACAAAACAAAACAAAAAAAAACCAGGGCTGTGGTCAAACATTATATAAGGAAATGGTTTCCTTGACAACCATAACCACAAGCAAGTTGTTTGAACCTCTCCCTCATTGCACGGTTTGTTTGGTTACTAAAATATTTCAGAACATTTTGATGCAGAGTCAGGTACTAAATACCTGAATGTTTAGAACCAGCTGGAAGCAGAGCAGGTGATAAACTGTACAAACAGTTGTAAAGTAGTTAACACTAACCGTTTTCAAGTATTAGAGTTCAGCCTCGTGACACAGTCTCTAAAAGGACAAATGTTGAAAGCTTGATATTTAAGATCCAGAATAAATGGATCTACCTCAAAGACATAATTTAAAAAAAAATAGTAGCTAGAAATGCCAAAGAAGTGAAAGACATTGCTTGATATGGAAAATGACATTTCAGCTGTATTAATTGCCAAATGTAAATTCTGTAACAGAAAAGAGGTCAGCTTCAAGGTTATCCGTAGAACTCCAGAAATCTGGTCAACAGTGCTCTTAAGAGTATGTCTCTTAACAAATTTAGACACAAAATAGAGAGTATCACTAAAACAGTTACTGAAAAATTGCAATGTAAAGAAAATGTCTCATAGCTCATAAGATTAAAAAAATCTCTATCTCTGGAAAACTCCCAAACTAAAAATATTTTCCCATATATCAGTTTTTCACCAATAAAATGGAAATATACAGCTTGTAAGGATTATAAAAAACATTAGAAAAATCAATAGGAGATTGCATACAATGTGATTAGCATCCCAACATAAAATTACTAACAAGAGCATATAACTCCTATACTGTCCAATTCTCCTCTGAAACCCGTCAAAGACAGAATATAACAACACAGTTTACTTCACTCCCAAACCATTCTGAATTTGGGGATGTCTTCAGACTACCTAGAATCAGAGTACCTGGACTGAAATAAATTATATAAACAGTTATGTTTGTGTTCATACGTGTTTATTAAGAAACAACTGTGTGAAAATATGCGTCAAAATTTAACTAAGGGGCCTCCCTGGTGGCGCAGTGGTTGAGAGTCCACCTGCCGATGCAGGGGATACGGGTTCGTGCCCCGGTCCGGGAGGATCCCATATGCCGCGGAGCGGCTGGGCCCGTGAGCCATGGCCGCTGAGCTTGCGCGTCCGGAGCCTGTGCTCCGCAACGGGAGAGGCCACAACAGTGAGAGGCCCGCGTACCGCAAAAAAAAAAAAAAAAAAAATTTAACTAAGGAGGACTTCCCTGGTGGCGCGGTGGTTAAGAATCTGCCTGCCAATGCAGGGGACACGGGTTTGAGCCCTGGTCTGGGAAGATCCCACATGCCACGGAGCAACTAAGCCCGCGTGCCACAACTACTGAAGCCTGCACGCCTAGATCCCGTGCTCTGCAATAAGAGAAGCCACCGCAGTGAGAAGCCCACGTACCACAACGAAGAGTAGCCCCCGCTCGCCACAACGAGAGAAAACCTGCATTCAGCAACGAAGGCCCAATGCAGCCAAAAGTAAGTAAAGTAAATAAATTAATTTAAAAAAATTTAACTAAGGAAAGTAGTGGAAACTCTTTTGAGAAATTGGAGCTGTGGGTCCCCTGACAGGCTGAGAAGCAGTTGGAGAAGACAAATAGAATTTTGCTTTCAAGCTCTGAGAGAGTCTTTGGATTTAGATATGAATTAAGGAGAAGGGGTTGGGGAGGCAGGAAGGAAGAATGGATGGAGGGAAGGAGACAGGGAGGGAGATAAGAAAGGAGGGAGAAAAAAAAAGAGAAGAAAAGAAAGAGAGAGTTCTGAAAAGCAGAGATTCCAGGTACCATTCTAAGACAGTTTTGAGAACAGTGTCAAAATGAAGCTGAAGAGATTTATCTGAGGCCTACCCATAAAAGGACCTCAGTTCTCCATGACTGAGAGCTTAAACGTTTTTACATACTTACATTCTTAACATACTGCTCTACAGATATAGAATGTTAGAGCCCTTCCATTCAGCCATGTGTTGGAACAGAACCAGAATTGTAAGGAGAGCTTTGGCACTGTCACAACCCCTCCTTGGCCCCCTCCTTGGCCCATAAAAGGCCTCTACTCAGGTGGCATCCATATTTGAATTCTCAACATTTGCCTGAGGAATTCTGTCTGATGGGTTCTAGACATAATTGGCCACAGAGGAGTGTGCATTCCAGGAGGTATTTGTCAGGCAGAATCTCATCAAACTCATTGCTTTCAGTACCTCAAATGCTTGCTCGGGAAACATCATTATGGAGCACTGCCTGAAGGATAGAAAATCCAGACATTCCTCTGCACAATCTAAAATCTATCTTTGGAGTGACCCAAGCCAGTAGAGATCTTCCTATCTAGATGGTCTCATTTAGTTCTACTTCCCTCTTTTGATGAATTTTATTTATTTTAGGTTTAAAATGTATATATATCTATAGTTCACTTTGTTCTGTAAAAAAATTTAAGATAGGAATTTTGTTAAATTGAACTGTGGAATGACACCATTAGCCTTTATTTGAGGAACATTATGGGAAACACGTCTATGAAACTCCTATCAAGATACTATTGAGGGGGCTTCCCTGGTGGCGCAGTGATTGAGGGTCCGCCTGCCGATGCAGGGGACACGGGTTCGTTCTCCGGTCTGGGAGGATCCCACATGCCGCGGAGCGGCTGGGTCCGTGCGCCATGGCCGCTGAGCCTGCGCATCCGGAGCCTGTGCTCCGCAACGGGAGAGGCCACAGCAGTGAGAAGCCCGCGTACCGCAAAAAAAAAAAAAAAAAAAAAAAAAGATACTATTGAGGGCTTCCCTGGTGGCGCAGTGGTTGAGAGTCCGCCTGCCGACGCAGGGGACACGGGTTCGTGCCCCGGTCTGGGAAGATCCCACATGCCGCGGAGCGGTTGGGCCCGTGAGCCATGGCCGTTGAGCCTGCGCGTCCGGAGCCTGTGCTCCGCAATGGGAGAGGCCACAACAGTGAGAGGCCCGCGTACAGCAAAAAAAAAAAAAAAAAAGATACTATTGAGGGCCTCCCTGGTGGCGCAGTGGTTGAGAGTCCGCCTGCCGATGCAGGGGATACGGGTTCGTGCCCCAGTCTGGGAGGATCCCATATGCCGCGGAGCGGCTGGGCCCGTGAGCCATGGCTGCTGAGCCTGCGCATCCGGAGCCTGTGCTCCGCAACGGGAGAGGCCACAACAGTGAGAGGCCCGCATACCACAAAAAAAAAAAAAAAAAAGATACTATTGAGAATGTTATTCATTATATTTCAAAGTGTGCTCCCTAAGAAGACGCCCTGGAAAAAAATGCCCTCTTGCTTTGGTACAAAGAAGTGTTGTACTTCTCTTCTTTTCTTATGGACACTGACTCATATGATAGACTGTATTTCTCTCTGGGCACAGAGACTTGTGGCCTTTGTTTGTCCATCATGCAGAACCTCGCAGCATACATTTTTGTGGATTCACTCCTGGACTCATCGTTCTTTCCCTCCTCCTATTTTCTCTGCATTCAAATATTCCCACTTAAAAATTTTTTTGAATTAGTTAATATAGTATGCTGAGAAAAAGTACCACGGGTTAGGGTAACACATTTCCTCCCCACAGATGGAAAGAGGCAAGCACACTATATTGGGGTTGGACAGGAATCCTACCCATGCAGACCCAGAAAGGAGTCTGAGCCTCTCTTCTCCTCATGGAGAAAGAGTACAGCAAAATCACAGGCCACCATCATCAGCCAGACCACCTCATCCATGGGAGGGTAACTTTTAGGGAATGCATTTTGGAGTGTCACATAATACCACTCAGTTCTCCTGTACAGTCATAAAATAAAATACTCAGCACTTTTTAAAAATGAAAATAAGAAACTAGAGTTCATTATTAGGATGAAATATTTACTTTATCCCTTGGATAGGACGGAGACAGCCTACTGCCCTAAAGGACAGTGCTGGCTTCCTCTGTTAGCTTTGTAAGTGTCTGGACATGCCCATTCCTGCAGCAGAAGGAATCAAATGAGAAGACTGTGATAGAAGCCAGCTCTGCTGTAATTCCTGGGGGGAGCTATCCTCATTATCCACCTAGAATGGGTGTAGCTTGTTCTAATTTCTTTTGGCCCTACACAAGGACGCCCCTCACTCCCTAAAACTTTGACTTGGCTGTTAACTTCAGCCTCTCTACTTAACTCTGCTCTAGTCCTTTCCTTAACCACTATTTTTGCTCACTGTCCCCAAGGTTCTATACCTCACATTATACACCTGGCCTAGGTCACTGGGAGAACGCATCCATCCCCTATCCACAGTTACTCCCTTGAGCTAAAGTGAACGATTTTTCCTAGTTTTAAAACTGAAAATCTCACATCCTTGGAAACCTCTCAGTCCCAGGCAAACAAGGATAGTTGGTCACTCCCAGTCTACACTGAGCACATAGGAAATTGACGGCAGAAATGGAATCTTGTTTATTTTATTTCTTATCTAATATACAACTGGTAAAAAAAGACAGCACTGTGAGCAAAAATTACAGAACTAAGTTATCTAAGCATGTATGAGCAATATGGCAATAGCCATAAAATTTAAATCTCATTCTCCTCACCCTGCATGCTTCAGAAATGCCTCTGCTGCCTTTTACCACTGTATGCTTATCTAATATAATTCTTAAACTGGCCCAAGGAAAATGAGGTAAGACAGTATATCTTCTATCTAAAAATAAACAATGAATTCTTGGACTTCCCCGGTGGCACAGTGGTTAAGAATCCGCCTGAGGGGACACGGGTTCGATCCCTGGTCCGGGAAGATCCCACATGTCGTGGAGCAACTAAGCCCATGCGCCACTACTGAGGCTGCTCTCTAGGCCCGTGAGCCACAACTACTGAGCCCACAAGCCACAACTACTGAAGTCTGCTCACCTAGAGCCCGTGCTCCACAACAAGAGAAGAAACCGCAGTGAGAAGCCCCCACTCACCACAACTAGAGAAAGCCCACACGCAGCAATGAAGACCCAATGCAGCCAAATAAAAATAATAAATAAATAAATAAATAAATAACCATAAAAATAAAAATAAAAATAAAAAAACAATGAATTCTAAATCCAAATAGAAATAATTTTTGGATAATTCAATTTTATCACATCTCCATCTCTCTCCTCCTCCTTTCGTGTAAATACAAGAGCTGCCTATGAATCTATCTCAAAAGACAAAGGGAAAAAACAAAACTCTGTGCCCAGGGAAACTTGATTTTACAAATCAGGAGGTGATCAAATTTCCAAAACATAATTGCCATAATCACTGATCAACAGAAAGGGGACTCTAGAAGTACAAATAGTCAATATACACGATAGGACTCACACCTTGCAAATTAGTCACTGATACTTTATGCACTTCTTAACTCACCCAGTCTCAGAAAATGTGCACATAAAGACTCTTGTTTACATTACGGTCTCAATTGTGAGTTTTTAAGCAGCCAACAGGGCAACCTATCCACATATGTTCATTATGACCCTTTCTAACAAAGAATATTTCCTTAAACTGTTTCAACAAAAAGAAATTAATGCATAAGAATTTCAGAGTTCTGACTTTAAGTTTGCATACTTGTTGATATATTTGGAAAAGATATACTTAGTGTACATTGGAATTGAGAGTAGTCAGATTAATTCCACCCAACATACATGTAGTCCTACATCTAATTCTGGAGGTAATATAATCATTCTGTCATGTCTGATGGATGCCTGAATAGATTTTAGGATTTTGAAAGTCTCAAGTTAAGCTTCTAGTTTATTCCTCTAAATCTCCAAGGCTTTAGATAAAAATCTCTTATATCTTCACTATAAGACTTGGGTATGAAACTCTCCAGCAGGAAAACATCCTTAAAACTAGATATATTTTATAATTGATCGTGTGTCCACATTACCTGAATATAGGACACCAGTGTTGAAGCTGCTTTAAGATAACAATAGGAAAACTGGTTGCCAGTGGGGAAAGCCCCAGAGATAGGAACGTCAATTTACTGCAGACATTTGTGATAAAAGGGGAAATCTGGTCATTTTTCTTAAAGGAAAACAGTCAGACATGGCAAATCTGTTGGCACTAAAACCTAATACTATATCTATTTTAAAAGAACAACACATTTTTTAAAATAGACTTTACTTTTTAGAGTAGTTTTAGGTTTTTAGAGGAAAAAAAGAGAGAGAGATTTCCGTGTACCCCTTCCCCCTACACATATGCAATTGCCATCACCATCTAACAACAGAGTGATAACAACAGAGTGATACATATGTTACCATTGATGGACCTGAACTGACACATCATCATCATCCAATGTCCATAGTTTACATACAGTTCACTCTTGGTGGTATATGTTCTATGGGTTTAGACAAATGTATAATGATACGTATGTACCATTGTAGTATCATACAGAACAGTTTCACTGCTCTAAAATCCCCTGTGCTCCACCTATTCATCTCTCCCAACCCCTGGCAACCACAGATCCTTTTACTGTCTCCACAGTTTTGCCTTCCCCCAAAATGTCATATAGTTGGAATCATATAGTATGTAGCCTTTGCAGACTGGCTTCTTTCACTTAGAAATATGCATTTAAGATTCCTCCATGTCTTTTCATGGCTTGATAGCTCATTTCTTTAGAACCACACATTTTTTTTTTTAATTGAGCTTTCTTCCTTAACTTAGAACTGTGATGTCCATGGTTAGAGGTAGAGTTTGTGTTTTACAAATTGGTAAACATGACATATTGGAGTAGGTAAGCCCTGGATTTAGAGACAGCAGTCATGGGTTCAAGTTCCAGCTCTGCAGTTTACTAGAATGAGACCTTGGAGAAGTCACTTAACCACTGAGGTGAGTGAAGATTGAAATAGGCTTAATTATCCATGAGGAAACTTGGCTTAAGATTGTGCCCAAAAGGGGTGTCCTTGAAATGGTGGTGATACACTGATCTAGTCAAATCTTCTATTTTGCTAAGTAAAACTGTGAAATGAACACACATAAGAAATAGGGAGTTACTAAGTTTGAGGGAATAAAAAGAAGACAGATCATAAAACTGCTCTGGAATTCTAAAATAAATTCAAGTTATACCCATACAGTGGAAAAAAATATAGCCAATAAAAATCATGACTTAGGGTATGGAAGATTTTACTAGTAGGGGATCACTCTCATAAGTAATTATGGGGGAAAAGAGATATAAAGATGCATATACAGAATTACACTAAATCTGTTGCCCATACATAGGATCATAAATAAAGGTGGCTAAGGAAATATACCAAAATGCTTATCAGTGCTTACCTCTGGGTAATAATTATAATTGTACCACCCAGGGTTTCAGCAGAAAAGAGATGAAACTCTTTAAGTAATTTAAGGAAAGTTTATTAAGGGACTATTTGCAAGATATGGGTGCAGAATGGTACAGGTTCCCAGAGTAGACCCCATTACCAGCCTACACTGGTACAGATGGGATAGGAAATGGTTTCCTGAATATGTAGAGAGAGAATTCTATTAAGGGCACTGCTTGGTAGGAGCTGTGCCCTTCAATCAAGGCCCACAGCCAGCTGGCAGCAACCCCACAGGGAGGAAATAAATAACCCAACCTCACTCACACTGGCAAAACCCAAGGGGAAGTCAGAAAGCAAGGGGGGCCTTTGGATGCAGGTCAGCCACCCAGGCACTCCACAGCATGGAGAAGGGTAGATCTAGAGAAACAAACAGGGTGGTTTAATTTTCCTTTTTTTCTTATCTGAATTTTCTATATTTTCTCCAAGGAGTATAAAACATGTATTCCATAGCTTTATGTTTCTTTTTCTCCTGTGGCATTTCAAGTTTGTCATTCTTTGCAGACGTGTGGGTCAAAAAAAAGATTGAAAATAAACAGGAGGGAAAATGAGAAATTATGGAAAGGCTAACCTGTGGAGTGATGCGGGGATATAAAGGACGCACTTGGTGGCTAAAGAAAATAGGCCTCCGAGGGTCACTGTCCCAGCCCCACACTCTTATGCTCATTAAAGACAAATAGTAATAGAAATAATAGTAATTTTTTTTGCATTTCATTAATTTTTTAAATGTTATTGAAATAATAGTAATTTTAAGGCAAATTTTAAGGGACTCTCCTGCATCTGCTTTGACATACACAGTCAGCCCTGAATGGAAACATCATTTCAGAGCTGCCAAGGCCCTTTGCAGCATCCAGAAACCACTTTGTCTTCTCTTGTCTCTCATCTAAACGCATCTGCTTTCAAACCCAAAATGGTAATTTTTGCAAGTGTACCAGATCAAGTACAATCCAAACCTAGCAGATCTTACAGATGCTACCAGTTTCAGTACAAGCAGGGGTCAAGCCAAGCAAATCAGTCACTGGCTAATTGCACGCAGGTGAAATTGGGAATAAGTTGTGTGGTCTCCACCTCCTCAGAACTGAGTTCTATAAGGCTAACACTCTGTTCTTCAAAAGTCCTCGCTATGCATCTAGGATGTCTAAGCCCATCCAGTAGAGGGGAACAGTAGATCTAGGAGAGCCTGGCCCTCTGCAAGTACTCTCCAGTAGAGGCACAGTTCCAAATGGCTTCATCTGTGTCAGGCAGGCAGGGTCACCTGAGTTCATTTCTCCCATCACAGTCTGGTCTGTGGCTGCTCCCTTAGCAACCCTGCGGCTGGTGCCAGCAGTCATGGGAACAGGAATTATGACCTTTGCCTCAAACTGCAACCCTGAAAACAAAAGCCACAGCACCACCAGCCTCAGCAACATCTAATTTATGGCTGAGTTGCCTGCCTGTATATTTCAGACCCAAGGCAGCCCCTGAGTGAGGTACGCAGAGGGCTACTCCACTAAAGGGGCAGTGGGAGAGCCAGAAGTCCCAAAGCAGATGTCCAAACCTAATCCAGAAGAAATCTAAGGGCAGAGAGAATCAATGCTGGTCTTTGGCAGGTCTGTGGGTCTTTAATTTAACAGACCCCTGACTTGACATTACAGTCAATGCAAGAGAGGTGAGGGTGGTTCTCAACAAGCAAAAGCCTGTTTCAGTTGTAAAATTTCAAATAAATGGTGGCAACTATTAGCATGGATTATTAGCTGGTAGGTACCTCTGGAGATTTCAAGCCACTAGGATTTTCTAGAAATAGTTGATTTAAGACAAGTTGGGGAAGCACATCGTGTGAGAGTTTCTCTAGTGTAACTTAACTTTCCTCTTAAGGAAAACAACTTTAGTAATTTGCATTGAACCATTTATATGCAATCAAGAGTTAGGCTTCCTTTCAATGGCATATAAAAATAGACAGTATAAATGTTAGAGCTGGAAGAGACTAGACATCACTGTTTTTAATTTGTTAAGCAAAGGAACCCTTTTTAAAAAGATAAATCTTTCATACAACCTCAATATACCTAGAACAGATGAGAGAAATATTTTATTGATATAAATTTATAAGATCACATTTCTCTCCAATGCTATAAATTTAGTCACTAAGAGCAAGGAAGTTTTCTGGGTGAACGTGATCTGGATTTAGAGATGGCTTGCAGACATATCAGTTCTAGAATCTAATTTTTTTTCGTATTTTCTTTGCATCTACTTTTGAGAGTGATGACAGTGACGCCCACAGATAAATTGCTGCCGATGGTGAGGATGTTTTTGTAACAGCTTTTTTTTCTTTTTTTTTTTCCTTTGGCAACTTTAGGGCATTCTATCATTAAACAGAGCAAATGAAGTTTCCTCCCAAAGTCTTCACTAAAACAAGTTAACATTGGCAATGTTTTAAGAAGCTGTGGTCTCCAAAGAGTTAAAAGATTTTTTTTTAAGTGATTGTGGTGTGTCTTTAGCAAAAGTCATCTCTTTTTCCTTCTCTTTCTGGGTATACAGCTCAACCACGTTTGCCAGCCTTCTTTGGAGCCATTTGTGTGAGATCTACCTAGTGAAATGTGAGCAGAGCTGATCCACACCACTCCCAGACCCCGCACCTGTAAACTCGCCACAGGCAACCCTCCAACCCTTTCCTCAGCAGCCTGCTGGCTAGAAAGGACTCTGAGGGTCCAGAGAAGAGGATGAGGTCCCAAAGTGGAAGGAGGCTGGGCTCCTTAAGGACCATGTAGAAGGCCACTTGCAGACCAGGGACATTTTACTAGATTTGGAATAGCAAGTAATAAACTTTAACTGTTAGGCAAGTAAGGTTTGGAACGTTGTTATGGCAGCTAGAGTTATTTACTCTTACTAATATAATGGTTAAGGTAAATATGGAAATAATATTTGAATCAAATGTTCACAGGACCCCTGAAGCACCTATCCAGAAGCCATGATTTGAGAACTAGAACTTTGATCCAAATTTCTACAGAGAGGTATGTCTTCCTTGGCACAGGACAAAAAGAACCCTCACTCAAAGTCACCAAAGCCTCAGGAGGGCTTTTAATAACTGGTGAGAATACTAATATGATCAAGATAATGTCCATTTTCATGCAGTACTGTGAGAGACTTAAGGCTCTGTTCCCTCCCACCCTGAACCGTTATAACCCTGGCACACCCACCCTCCATAAATCTCAGAAGACTCACCTGCTATACCTGACATACTTGAAGGTATAAGATAGATCGGGACTTCTTTCTTCTAAAAAATTCCTATAACAGAGGGACACCTTCTCTGCCGTTTCACTCCTAGTGAATTAGCCATGATAAGAGGGGAAGCTGGGGATACCAAAAAGACCAGCAAACACAGAGAAGGTCCAAATTCAAATCCCACGCCCACTTCTTTTTCCTTAACCATTTTTTTGAGGTATGATTGACACACAAAAAGCTGTACATATTTAATGTATACAAGTTGGTGTGTTTAGAGATAAATACAAAACCATGAAACCATCTGTACAATCTATGCCAGAAACCTATCCATCACCTCAAAAAGTTTCCTCCCAACATCTTATTTGTTATGTTTTATATGTGTGGATAAGAACAATTAATACAAAATCGACCCTCTTAGCAAATTTTTATGTGTACAATACAGTATTGTTAACTATAGACACTGTGTTGTACAGTAGATCTCTAGGACTTATTCATCTTGCATAACTGAAACTTTGTACCCAAAGCCACTCAGAGAGCAGGGAAGAGAGGAGTTCACTCTAATCTTTGTTTCTGAAATAACTCTAGCTGAGAAAAAAATTAGAACAACTCCCATATTTCCCATTTCCCAAGCCTCAGTGATAGGAAGGTATAGGAATCTAGATGTTTAATTTTGCTTAGTGCTGTTTTTTCTCCTATAAAATCAGAAAAAGCCTTTATCAAGAATTGCACAAAGATAGCAGGATACAAAAAATCTGTTGCATTTCTTTATACTAACAATGAAATAACAGAAAGGGAAAGTAAAAAAAAAAATCCCCTTTAAAATCACATCAAAATAAGAAAATACTTAGGAAGAAACCTGACCAAGGAGGTGAAAGGCTTATACACTGAGACCTATAAAACACTGATAAAGGAAATTGAAGACAATATAAAGAAATGGAAAGATATCCCGTGCTCTGGGATTGGAAGAATTAATATAGTTAAAATGGCCATACTATCCAAAGCAATCTACAGATTTAATGCAATCTCTATCAATTTACCCATGACACTTTTCACAGAACTAGAACACCTAGTCCTAAAATTTATATGGAACCATGAAAGACACAGGATTGTCAAAGCAGTCCTAAGGAAAAAGAACAAAGCTGGAGGCATAACCCTCCCAGACCTCAGACAATACTGCAAAGCCACAGTAATGAAGACAGCTTGGCACAAAAACAGACATATGGAGCAATGAACAGAATATAGAGCCCAGAAATAAACCACTCACCTACAATCAGTTAATCTTCAACAAAGGAGGCAAGACTAGACAATGGAGAAAAACCCATCTCTTCAGCAAGTGGTGTTGGGAAAGCTGGACTGCTGCATGTAAATTGATGAAGTTAGAACACTCCTTCATACCAGACACAAAAATAAACTCAATATGGCCTAAAGACTTAAATATAAGACATGACACCATAAAACTCCTAGATGAGAACATAGGCAAAAGATTCTCTGACATAAATCATAACAATGTTTTCTTAGGTCAGTCTCCCAAGGTAATACAAATAAAAGCAAAAGTAAACAAATGGGACCTAATCAAACTTATAAGCTTTTGCACAGCAAAGGAAACCATAAACAAAATGAAAAGACAACCTACAGACTGGAAGAAAATATTTGCAAACGGTGTGACTGACAGGGCTTAATTTTCAAAATATACAAACAGCTGATACAACTCAATAATAAAAAACAAACAACCCATTCAAAAAATGGGAAGAAGACCTAAATAGATATTTATTCAAAGAAGACATACAAATGGCCAATAGCCACATGAAAAGATGCCTGACATCACTGATTATTAGAGAAATGCAAATCAAAACTACAATGAGGTATTACCTCACTCCTGTCAAAATGGCCATCATTAAAAAGTCTACAGATAAATGCTGGAGAGGGTGTGGAGAAAAGGGAACCAATCTACACTGTTGGTGGGAATGTAGGCTGGTGCAACCACTATGGAAAACAGTATGGGGGTTCCTCAAACTAAAAATAGAGTTGCCATATGATCCAGCAATCCCACTTCTGGGCATATATCCAGAGAAAAATATAAGTCGAAAATATACATGCACCCTGTGCTCATAGCAGCACAATTTACAGTAACACATGGGAGCAACCTAAATGTCCATCGACAGATGAATGGATAAAGAAGATATGATACATTTACACAATGGAATAGTACTCAGCCATAAAAAATAGTGAAATAATGCCATTTGCAGCAACATGGATGGACCTAGAGATCGTCATACTAAGTGAAGTAACCAGAAAGAGAAAGACAAATACCATATGATATCACTTATACGTGGAATCTAAAACATGATACAAATGAACTTATTTACAAAACAGAAACAGAATTACAGACATAGAAAACAAACTTATGGTTACCAAAGGGGAAAAGGGGTGGGGGAGGGATAAATTAGGAGTTTGGGATTAGCAGATACTAACTACGATATATGAAATAGCTAAAAAAACAAGGTCCAGGGCTTCCCTGGTTGTGCAGTGGTTGAGAGTCCACCTGCCGATGCAGGGGACACAGGTTTGTGCCCCGGTCCGGGAAGATCCCACATGCCGCGGAGCGGCTGGGCCCGTGAGCCATGGCTGCTGAGCCTGCGCATCCGGAGCCTGTGCTCCGCAACGAGAGAGGCCACAACGGTGAGAGGCCCGCGTACCGCAAAAAACAAAAACAAAAACAAAAAACTGAATCACTTTCCTGTACACCAGAAATTAATACATTGTAAATCAACTATACTTCAATTAAAAAAAAAAGTATTGCACAGATACACCAATGGCCATCTCAGCAAGAACATCTTCCAACTCAAGGCTCTCCCACAGACATTTCTCAGAATCAGCCTCTGTTATCCCACCACAGGTTCTGTCTTGAAAAATTTTTGAGGTTAAAACATAAATACGAGGGGGAGAGAGAAGATGGCGGAAGAGTAAGACGCGGAGATCACCTTCCTCCCCACAGATACATCAGAAATTCATCTACACGTGGAACAACTCCTACAGAACACCTACTGAACGCTGACAGAAGACCTCAGACCCCCCAACAGGCAAGAAACTCCCCACATACCTGGGTAGGTCAAAAGAAAAAAAGAATAAACAGAGACAATAGGATATGGACGGGACCTGCACCAGTGGGAGGGAGCCGTGAAGGAGGGAAGGTTTCTACACACTACAAGCCCCTTCGTGGGCGGAGACTGCAGGTGGCGGAGGGGGAAAGCTTCGGAGTAGCGGAGGAGAGCACAGCAACAGGGGTGCGGAGGGCAAAGCGGAGAGATTTTGGCACAGAGGATCGGTGCCCTCAGGCACACACCAGCCCGAGAGGCTTGTCTGCTCGGCCACCGGGGCGGGCGGGGCTGGGAGCTGAGGCTCGGGTATCGGCTTTCAGTCGGAGCGCAGGGAGAGGACTGGGGCTGGCGGCAGGAAGAGAGCCTGAAAGGGTTAGTGCTAGCCCGGAGGGAGTCCGGGGAAAGGGTCTGGAGCTACCGGAGAGGCAAGAGACTTTTTTCCCTTTTGTTGCCTGGTGCGCGAGGAGAGGGCATTCCCCTCCCTCCCCTCTGCCTGAGTGAGCCAGAGCCCCCGAATCAGCGGCTCCTTTAAACCCGTCCTGTCTGAGCGAAGAACGGACGCCCTCCGGCGACCTACGCGCAGAGGCGGGGCCAGGTCCAAGGCTGAGACCCGTGAGTTGTGAGAGCAGAGACAGGGAAATCTCTCTGTGCAGCCTCGGAGGCAGTGGATTAAAGCTCCACGGTCCATTTGATGTGCCCTGCGTCTGTGGAGTGTATGAATGGACAGCGAATCATCCCAAATTGAGGAAGTGGACTTTGAGGACAAGATTTAAGACTTTCCCCCCTTTTTACAACGAATTATCCCAAATTAAGGAGGTGGACTTAGCAAGATTTCAGACTTCTCGCCCTTTTCCTCTTTTTACAACGTATTATCCCAAATCGAGGAGGTGGACTTGGAGAGCAAGATTTTTGATTTTTCCCCCTGCTCTCTTTTTGTCAATGTGTATGTGTAATCTTCTGTGTAAGATTCTCTCTGTATAGCTTTGCTTCCACCATATGTCCCAGGGTTCTATCGGTCCGTGTTTTTTTTTCAATAATTACTTTTTAATTTTAATAACGCTACTATATTTCATACTTTATTCTATTTTACTTTACCTGCTCTTTCTTTTTTTCCTACCTTCCCTTCCTCCCTCCCTCCCTCCGCTCCTCCTTTCCTTCTTTCTTTTTCTTTCCTCCCTCCCTCCCTCCCACCCTTCTTCTTTCCACTTTCTTTTTCTTTCCTTCCTCCCTCCCTCCCTCCTGTCTTTCTTTCTTTCTTTCCTTCCTCCCTCCCTCCCTCCCTTCTTCCATTCACTCTTCCTTTTGCTTTCATTCCTCCCTCCCTCCCTCCTTTCTTTCCTTCTTTCTTTCCATCCTTCCTCCCTCCCTCCCTCCTTTCTGTCTTCCTTCCTTCCTTCCTTTCCTTCTTCCTTTCTTTCCCTCTCTCTTTCTTTCTTCTACTAATTCTTTCTTTCTACTTTTTCGCACTGTTATTCTGAGCCGGGTGGATGAAAGGCTCTTGGTGCTGCAGCCAGGAGTCAGTGCTGTGCCTCTGAAGTGGGAGAGCCAACCTCAGGACACGGGTCCACAAGAGACCTCCCAGCTCCACATAATATCAAGCAGCGAAAATCTCCCAGGGATCTCCATCTCAACACCAGCACCCAGCTTCAGTCAACGACCAGCAAGCTAGAGTGCTGGTCACCCTATGCCAAGCAACTAGCAAGGCAGGAACACAACCCCACCCATTAGCAGAGAGGCTACCTAAAAACATAAGGCCACAGGCACCCCAAAACACACCACCAGACGTGGACCTGTCCACCAGAAAGACAAGATCGAGCCTCAACCACCAGAACACAGGCATTAGTCCCCCCCACCAGGAAGCCTACACAACCTACTGAAACAACCTTAGCCACGGGGGACAGATACCAAAAACAACGGGAACTACGAATCTGCAGCCTGCAAAAAGGAGACCCCAAACACAGTAACATAAGCAAAATGAGAAAGCAGAAAAACACACAGCAGGTGAAGGAGCAAGATAAAAACCTACCAGACCTAACAAATGAAGAGGTAATAGGCAGTCTACCTGAAAAAGAATTCAGAATAATGATAGTAAAGATGATCCAAAATCTTGGAAATAGGATAGACAAAATGCAAGAAACAGTTAACAAGGACCTAGAAGAACTAAAGATGAATCAAGCATCGATTAAAAACACAATAAATGAAATGAAAAATACTCTAGATGGGATCAATAGCAGAATAACTGAGGCAGAAGAACGGATAAGTGAGGTGGAAGATAAAATAGTGGAAATAACTGATGCAGAGCAAAATAAAGAAAAAAGAATGAAAAGAATAGAGGACAGTCTCAGAGACCTCTGGGACAACATTAAACGCACCAACATTCGAATTATAGGGGTTCCAGAAGAAGAAGAGAAAAAGAAAGGGACTGAGAAAATATTTGAAGAGATTATAGTTGAAAACTTCCCTAATATGGGAAAGGAAATAGTTAATCAAGTCCAGGAGGCACAGAGAGTCCCATACAGAATAAATCCAAGGAGAAATACGCCAAGACACATATTAATCAAACTGTCAAAAATTAAACACAAAGAAACCATATTAAAAGCAGCAAGGGAAAAACAACAAATAACACACAAGGGAATCCCCATCAGGTTAACAGCTGATCTCTCAGCAGAAACTCTACAAGCCAGAAGGGAGTGGCAGGACATAATTAAAGTGATGAAGGAGAGAAACCTGCAACCAAGATTACTCTACCCAGCAAGGATCTCATTCAGATTTGATGGAGAAATTAAAACCTTTACAGACAAGCAAAAGCTGAGAGAGTTCAGCACCACCAAACCAGCTTTACAACAAATGCTAAAGGAACTTCTCTAGGAAAGAAACACAACAGAAGGAATATACCTACAATAACGAACCCAAAGCAATTAAGGAAATGGGAATAGAAACATACATATCAATAATTACCTTAAATGTAAATGGACTAAATGCTCCCACCAAAAGACACAGAGTGGCTGAATGGATACAAAAACAAGACCCATATATATGCTGTCTACAAGAGACCCACTTCAGACCTAGAGACACATACAGATTGAAAGTAAGGGGATGGAAAAAGATATTCCATGCAAATGGAAATCAAAAGAAAGCTGGAGTAGCAATTCTTATATCAGACAAAATAGACTTTAAAATAAAGACTATTAGAAGAGACAAAGAAGGACACTACATAACGATAAAGGGATCGATCCAAGAAGAAGATATAACAATTGTAAATATTTATGCACCCAACATAGGAGCACCTCAATACATAAGGCAAATACTAACAGCCATAAAAGGGGAAATCGACAGTAACACAATCATAGTAGGGGACTTTAACACCCCACTTTCACCAATGGACAGATCATCCAAAATGAAAATAAATAAGGAAACACAAGCTTTAAATGATACATTAAACAAGATGGACTTAGTTGATATTTATAGGACATTCCATCCAAAAACAACAGAATGCACATTTTTCTCAAGTGCTCATGGAACATTCTCCAGGATAGATCATATCTTGGGTCACAAATCAAGCCTTGGTAAATTTAAGAAAATTGAAATTGTATCAAGTATCTTTTCCGACCACAATGCTATGAGACTAGACATCAATTACAGGAAAAGATCTGTAAAAAATACAAACACATGGAGGCTAAACAATACACTACTCAATAACGAAATGATCACTGAAGAAATCAAAGAGGAAATAAAAAAATACCTAGAAACAAATGACAATGGAGACACGACGACCCAAAACCTATGGGACGCAGCAAAAGCAGTTCTAAGGGGGAAGTTTATAGCAATACAATCCCACCTTAAGAAACAGGAAACATTTCGAGTAAACAACCTGACCCTGCACCTAAAGCAATTAGAGAAAGAAGAACAAAAAACCCCCAAAGTTAGCAGAAGGAAAGAAATCATAAAGATCAGATCAGAAATAAATGAAAAAGAAATGAAGGAAACGATAGCAAAGATCAATAAAACTAAAAGCTGGTTCTTTGAGAAGATAAACAAAATTGACAAACCATTAGCCAGACTCATCAAGAAAAGAAGGGAGAAGACTCAAATCAATAGAATTAGAAATGAAAAAGGAGAAGTAACAACTGACACTGCAGAAATACAAAAGATCATGAGAGATTACTATAAGCAACCCTATGCCAATAAAATGGACAACCTGGAAGAAATGGACAAATTCTTAGAAATGCACAACCTACCAAGACTGACTCAGGAAGAAATAGAAAATATGAATAGACCAATCACAAGCACTGAAATTGAAACTGTGATTAAAAATCTTCCATCAAACAAAAGCCCAGGACCAGATGGCTTCACAGGCGAATTCTATCAAACATTTAGAGAAGAGCTAACACCCATCCTTCTCAAACTCTTCCAAACAATATCAGAGGAAGGAACACTCCCAAACTCATTCTACGAGGCCACCATCACCTTGATACCAAAACCAGGCAAGGATGTCACAAAGAAAGAAAACTACAGGCCAATATCACTGATGAACATAGATGCAAAAATCCTCAACAAAATACTAGCAAACAGAATCCAACAGCACATTAAAAGGATCATACACCATGATCAAGTGGGGTTTATTCCAGGAATGCAAGGATTCTTCAATATAAGCAAATCAATCAATGTGATACACCATATTAACAAGTTGAAGGAGAAAAACCATATGATCATCTCAATAGATGCAGAGAAAGCTTTCGACAAAATTCAACACCCATTTATGATAAAAACCCTGCAGAAAGTAGGCATAGAGGGAACTTTCCTCAACATAATAAAGGCCATATATGACAAACCCACAGCCAACATTGTCCTCAATGGTGAAAAACTGAAACCATTTCCACTAAGATCAGGAACAAGACAAGGCTGCCCACTCTCACCACTCTTATTCAACCTAGTTTTGGAAGTTTTAGCCACAGCAATCAGAGAAGAAAAGGAAATAAAAGGAATCCAAATTGGAAAAGAAGAAGTAAAGCTGTCACTGTTTGCAGATGACATGATACTATACATAGAGAATCCTAAAGATGCTACCGAAAAACTACTAGAGCTAATCAATGAATTTGGTAAAGTAGCAGGATACAAAATTAATGCACAGAAATCTCTGGCATTCCTGTACACTAATGATGAAAAATCTGAAAATGAAATCAAGAAAACACTCCCATTTACCATTGCAACAAAAAGAATAAAATATCTAGGAATAAACCTACCTAAGGAGACAAAAGACCTGTATGCAGAAAATTATAAGACACTGATGAAAGAAATTAAAGAGGATACAAATAGATGGAGAGATATACCATGCTCCTGGATTGGAAGAATCAATATTGTGAAAATGACTCTACTACCCAAAGCAATCTACAGATTCAATGCAATCCCTATCAAACTACCACTGGCATTTTTCACAGAACTTGAACAAAAAATTTCAAAATTTGTTTGGAAAAACAAAAGACCCCGAATAGCCAAAGCAATCTTGAGAACGAAAAATGGAGCTGGAGGAATCAGGCTCCCTGACTTCAGACTATACTACAAAGCTACAGTAATTAAGACAGTGTGGTACTGGCATAAAAACAGAAAGATAGATCAGTGGATCAGGATAGAAAGCCCAGAGATAAACCCACGCACATATGGTCAACTTATCTTTGATAAAGGAGGCAGGAATGTACAGTGGAGAAAGGACAGCCTCTTCAATAAGTGGTGCTGGGAAAACTGGACAGGGACATGTAAAATTATGAGATTAGATCATTCCCTAACACCATACACAAAAATAAGCTCAAAATGGATTAAAGACCTAAATGTAAGGCCAGAAACTATCAAACTCTTAGAGGAAAACATAGGTAGAACACTCTATGACATAAATCACAGCAAGATCCTTTTGGACCCACCTCCTAGAGAAATGGAACTAAAAACAAAGATAAACAAATGGGACCTAATGAAACTTCAAAGCTTTTGCACAGCAAAGGAAACCATAAACAAGACCAAAAGACAACCCTCAGAATGGGAGAAAATATTTGCAAATGAAGCAACTGACAAAGGATTAATCTCCAAAATTTATAAACAGCTCATGCAGCTCAATAGCAAAAAAACAAACAACCCAATCCAAAAATGGGCAGAAGACTTAAATAGGCATTTCTCCAAAGAAGATATACAGACTGCCAACAAACACATGAAAGAATGCTCAACATCATTAATCATTAGAGAAATGCAAATCAAAACTACAATGAGATATCATCTCACACCAGTCAGAATGGCCATCATCAAGAAATCTAGAAACAATAAATGCTGGAGAGGGTGTGGAGAAAAGGGAACACTCTTGCACTGCTGGTGGGAATGTGAATTGGTACAGCCACTATGGAGAACAGTATGGAGGTTCCTTAAAAAACTAAAAATAGAACTACCATATGACCCAGCAATCCCACTACTAGGCATATACCCTGAGAAAACCATAATTCAAAAAGAGACATGTACCAAAATGTTCATTGCAGCTCTATTCACAATAGCCCGGAGCTGGAAACAACCTAAGTGTCCATCATCGGATGAATGGATAAAGAAGATGTGGCACATATATACAATGGAATATTACTCAGCCATAAAAAGGAACGAAACTGAGCTATTTGTAATGAGGTGGATAGACCTAGAGTCTGTCATACAGAGTGAAGTAAGTCAGAAAGAGAAAGACAAATACCGTATGCTAACACATATATATGGAATTAAAAAAAAAAATGTCATGAAGAACCTAGGGGTAAAACGGGAATAAAGACACAGACCTACTTGAGAACGGACTTGAGGATATGGGGAGGGTGAAGGGTAAGCTGTGACAAAGCGAAAGAGAGGCATGGACATATATACACTACCAAACGTAAGGTAGATAGATAGTGGGAAGCAGCCGCAGAACACAGGGAGATCAGCTCGGTGCTTTGTGACCGCCTGGAGGGGTGGGATAGGGAGGGTGGGAGGGAGGGAGATGCAATAGGGAAGGGATGTGGGAACAGATGTGTATGTATGACTGATTCACTTTGTTATAAAGCAGAAACTAATAAAAAAAAAAAAAAAAAAAAAAAACATAAATACACTGTGAATGCACCTTCCTCCTCCGAATCCTCTCCCCATGTAAGGTTTACTTCCAAAAGGTGGTTTCGGAGGAAAGGAAAGGGCAGAACAACGCAACCACACACACGTGTTAACACGCCTCAACTATCCCCAACTCAAAAATAAAGCACTGTTGGGCTTCCCTGGTGGCGCAGTGGTTGAGAGTCCGCCTGCCGATGCAGGGGACACGGGTTCGTGCCCCGGTCCGGGAGGATCCCACGTGCCGCGGAGCGGCTGGGCCCGTGAGCCATGGCCGCTGAGCCTGCGTGTCCGGGGCCTGTGCTCCGCAACGGGAGAGGCCGCAACAGTGAGAGGCCCGCGTACCGCAAAAAAAAAAAAAAAAAAAAAAAAAAGCACTGTTAATTGAGCTTGCTTCAGAACATCAAAATAGTTACTAAAAGGGAACAATTCTACAAATCAAGAGGGAGAAGAAATGCCTAGGAGAACAGATTCTGATGAGATTTGCTTCTGTGTGCACTGGCAAAAGCAACTTAACCAGACAAATATCAGCTTATAAATAATGGCAATCACTCCCAGGAAACCAGTGATTCTGTAGAGGAGTGGTTATCTTTATTTGGCTATCATTATTTTCCAAGGGTCTTGTTATTATATATAAAAAGAAACCAGAAGCTAGAATTCATCAGGGACTGTTATGGAAATAGCTGCTCTGAACCCAGCCTTGAAGACAGGTCCACAGAGTCTGTCAGCTCCCCCCAGTTAAAACACTGCTTTCAGTACAAAAAAAAGTATGCAATTTTATGCCACAAAAAAATATGCTGTTGTGACAGAAAACAGTAATTAGATGTCTGGGGGGAAAGAAGTTCTGTTGTGGAATCATGAAGGAATGTTAAATACTCAATGCGTGAATATACTATAAATACAGACGGAGGTGAGAAGAAACAAACACTAAATGCCACGAGAAAAAATTATTTGTAAATATTTCTTTTGCGATAAAGTTAATGCTTTAAAAAAAAATTTTGTTCCTTGATGGTATAAATAGCTAGAAATGCAAAACGAAGACATCCCCAGAGAAGAGACTTTAAATGCTAATCAAGGGAGCAATTTTCATATAATATGAAAATTAACATTGAGAAAAAAGAAGAGAAAGGACAAATGAAGTAAACAGGAAATTTTTTCTTTGAAATATTGAGGAGAAAATCTTTTAATGTAGTTTCTATACAATAGGAATTACATGTAAACAATATTTCTGATAATTGATAAATTTTTGTTTATTTTTAGGAAACATAGTCCAACATTTACAGCCAATTTACTTTTTGGAAAGTCTTACTGGAAGGAAGAGTTATACCTGCCCAAAGCCTCACAACCTGTTTTACCCCTTTTAACCTTGAATATCACACTTTACAGACTGAAAACACCCCATCACTAGAAAGCTTAATTAAAAGATTTCCAAACTTTTCCAGGAAATCTAGGGAACCATGATTTCAAGTTAATATCTTCATAAATTTGGGGTTAAACTGTTACCAAAAAAAGTATGCATTGTATTTCAACTTCCCCTAAATACAGAGACGCAAAATAAAATTAAATCCATGATTCCTCACAGCCCTCTGAGATTATATTCACATCCCAGATTCACAGTAAACTACGGCACACAGGGTACCCATCCCCCAAAATGACAGACTCCAAGCTGACATACACAAAGCTCTAAAAGAAACTTTACTTGAAAAGCAGGTGTTTCCAGGATCCCAACACCAGGTCATTCAATTTAAGGCCTAAGGAAATTGAACTTTGGTCAGCAGGTTTTTGTTATACCTGTCTTATTGTCCACCAATCAATCATGGGTGGCACATCATTCAACAAATATTTATTGAGCACTTACTACATATAAAATACTCTTTTAGCCACTGAGGTTAGGGCGATGAACAGGGTCCACATCCCTTCTTTCCCAGAGTTTACAACCTAAACTAGAGGTAGAAATCGAGAGAGGAGAAGGAAACGTTTCCTAACTGGAGGCACTATTGGCACTTGAGGCCAGACAATTATTTGTGTTGGGAGATTATCCTTTAATGGTAAGGAACATATTACCACTAAAAGCCAAGAACAGCTCCCAGTCAATGGTGATAACCAAAAACATCTCTCCACATTTTCAAATCTCTCTGTGGGTAGGAGATACCTTCAAAAGTGCTTGGATGAAGAAAAGAAGCTTTCTGTGCAAGATATGCACTCTTCCATCTGGGAAGGTGTCCCAAATTCAAGACAACCTAGGAATTCAGAAGCAGTCCTAATAGAGGTTGACCCTATAAGAAAGGAAGGGTCTTAATGCCAAAGTTATTTAGCATTTCCTAGCATTCCTTATTCATTCTGCCTTTGTGCTCCATCTCAGGAATTGAGAGAAAGGGCAAAAAGATCAACCTCCAGGCTAGGAACTCCTGAAGAACAGTGGGAGAGTAGATTAGTGTAAATTCTGTTTGGGATTTGTATTTGCTTTTTTTTGCTACATCTGTTTATTTGTAGCGATTCTTACATACTCTGTGGCAAAACAGTGATGCTTTGCAATTGAAGAAAAAGTTTTGGGATCTAGACCGCTAAAATATCATATTGTAAGTCACTTTGATTCATTTAATTCTTTTTTTAATTTAATTAATTTATTCAATTTATTTATTTTTGGCTGCGTTGGACTGGAGTTAATGACTCACATCTAGTGCACAGCATATAGCAAAAGTGACAGTGTATATTTTCCTCAACTAGATCATAAAAGATGTTGTGGCTTCCTCCTTTTTCTTTGCCTTGGGTCACTCATTCTGGGAGAAGCCAGATGACATGTCATGAGGATACTCAAGCAGTTCTATGGAAAGGTCTACTTGGTGAGGAACTCCTGCCAACAGTCGTGTAAGCAAGCCATCCTGGAAGATCCTCCAGTCCCAGTCATGCCTTCAGATGACTGCAGCTCCTGCTGACATCTTGAGTCAAACCTCATGAGACACCTTGAGCCAGAACCATCTAGCTAAGTCACTCTTAAATTCAGACACACAGATACTATGGGTTAAAATGTTTGTTGTTTTAAGCTGCTAGATTTGGGGGCAATTTGTTTCTCATCAATAGATAAGTAATTCAAGTTTGTACCTTGATCAACAGGTCTAAATAAAAATCTAAAGTTCCAAGGTTATTTTTAACTCTCCACCTTGCAAACAAGTGTAACTCAGATGTCAGCCTCAGCATCTGTCTTTCAGATGTCTAGATCTAATTGACTCTGCTCAGAGCCCAGTCAGTTCCACAGCTGTGAACTCTGAACTCCACTCTGTGGCATCAACCTGACACAAAGTACTGATCCTTGTCTTCCAGACCTCTTTTTCAACCTAACCAGAGATTACCAAGACATTCTTTCCAAGTAAATACAGTGTTCTGTATTTATCTGGAAAGGAATTGAGGTAAGTACAATTTCTCTATCTCATCATTCAATATTTTATTGGATTTTAATGCATGAACCTATAATCTCTGAATCAGACTAACATCAACATATCCTTAAGTACCAGACCCATTTAGTGGAACAACACTCTCATGCCACAATTTTTTAATGTGTGTGATAGCTTCTAAAATGGCTCTTAATTATCCCCACTTCCTGGTATTCATGTCCTGATATAATTCCCTCCCCTGAGTGTGGACTGGACCTAGTGACGTGCTTCTAACAAACAAAATGTGACAAAAGTGATAGGATGTCACTTCTGAGATGAAGTTTCAAAAGGACTCTGACTTCTATCTTGCACACCCTCTCTTGTTCTCTTACTTGCTCAGCTGATGAAAGCCAGCTACCATAATGTGAGTTGCCCTATGGAAAGGCACATGTGGCAATGGACAGAGGGAGACCTCCAGCTAACATCCAGTCAGCAACAGAGGCCTTCAGTCCAGCAGCTCACAAAGAACTAAATCCTGCCAACAGCCATGTGGGTGAGCGTGAAAGCAGATTCTCCCCTTGTCGAGCCTCAAGATAACTGCAGTTCCTGTCAGCACCTGGGCTGCAGCCTAGACCCCCCGCCACAATGTAAGGATAATAAGTGGTTGTTGTTTATGGTGCTAAATTTGGGGGTAATTTATTATGCAGCGATAGATAACTAATATAATATGGAAAAAGAATTACTTTTAAAACATACATTATAAAGTGCATGACAGTTATGTGTTTCCAGAGCATAGCTACCACTGTGAGCACAAAGCGCTAAATAATTATTGAACACGACTTAGTAACACCAAAGCCTAGATTACTGGATGCAAATTTATCCAGGTGTAACATGTGTTTTTTTCCCCTGTGGTAATTTTCCCCAGATTCGTCTCTGTTGTCCTCAAGAAATTGGAATGAGAATAAAAACATAGTTACAGGGTATTAAAATGTTTTTCTGAAAAATCAGTTAGTGGTGAGTGGCCACGATGGTGGAGCAGAAAGACCCTGAGATCACCTCCTCCCATAGATATACCAAAATTACAATTATTTATAGAACAACTATTGATGAGAAAGATGAGAAGACTAGCAGAAAAGATCTCTTACAACTAAAGATATAAAGAAGGAACCACAGTAAGACAAGTGTAAGGGTGGAGAGGAGGTATAGTCAAGACACATACCCCCAGGTGGGCAACCAACATATGGGAGGATAATTACAACTGCAGAGGTTCTCCACAAGAAGTGAGAGGTCTGAGCCCCGCATCGGGCTCCCCAGCCAAGAGATCCTGCATGGGGAAGATGAGCTCCCCAGAATGTTTGGCTCTGTTTGGCCAGCAGGGCTTACTTTTGGGAGAGCCAGAGGGATTTGGGAAATAGAGACTCCACTCTTAAAGGGTGCACACAAAATCTCACACACTCCAGGACCCAGGACAGAAGCAGTAATTTGAAAGGAGTCTGGGTCAGAATGATCTGCTGATCTTGGAGAGCCTCTCAGAGAAGCAGCAGGCACCTGGCACTCACCCTGGGAACACAGACACTGGTGGTAGCCATTTGTGGGGAGCTGGTTTTACCATGAGGACACTGGTGCTGGCAAGCACAATTTTGGAATCCTCCCTCTAGCCTATTAGCACTGAACCCAGTCCTATCCACCAGCCTATTGACACCAGGACTTGTATGCCTCAGGCCAAGCAACTAGCCAGTCAGGGACACAGCCCCACATACCAGCAGGCTAGCTGCCTTAGACTGCCTGAGCCCACTGCCACCCTGGGACACAATCTTGTTCCCCAGAGGGCCCAGGATCTGGCCCTGCACACCAGTGCACTGGCAAGAGCCTTGGGAATCCCAGAGCCCTGCACCCAGAAACCATAAGACCCAGCTTAGCCCCCAGTGGGTTAGCACTACCCCAAGAGCAGCCTCAGCCACCAGTGGGTGGGCATCAGCCTCAGAATCCCCTGGGCCTTGTAGTCTGTCATGTTAGGACTCAGCCCACCCACCAGTAAGCCAGCACCAGCTCTGGAACACCTTGAGCTCCTCAGTCAGCTGCCCTGGGATTTGGTCCCAATCACCAGTGGGAAGACACCCTGGACCACACAGCCAGCCATGTCAGGAACTAGCTCCACTCACATGTAAGGTGACACTAGATCCAGGAATCCCAGTCCTGAAGCCACCTACCCTGGAACCTGGCTCCACCCACCAGTGAGCCAGCACTGTCCTTGGGGCCCCTAGAGCTCTGCAGCCAACAGCCTAGTGACCTGGCCCTACCCACCAGTGGCCAAAAGACTCTGCACAAGACAGGACCTGGCAACCAAACAGACCGGGAGCCAATCACACCTAACAGACAACCCATAGTATTCAGTCCACCACAAAAGAAGGACCCACACTGCCCACATAGGGGGCATCCCTAGAGCATGTAGCTCTGCTGGCCAGAAAGTAGTGCACTGCTGGGATGCATAGGATATCTCCTACAAAAGGCCATTTCTCCAAGGCTGGGAAACATAACCAACCTACCAAATACATAGAAATAAAAATAGCAAATTAGGTGAAATGAGTTAACAGGAGAATATATTCCAAACAAAGGAACAAGATAAAATCCCAGAACTAAGTGAAGTGCAGATAAGTGATTTACCCAATAAAGAGTTCAAGGTAAAGAGGCTCAGAGAACTCAGGAGAAGATTGAAAGAACAGAGTGAGAAGTCAGAAGTTTTTAACAAAGAGTTAGAAAATATAAAGAAGTTACAAACAGAGATGAAGAATGCAATAACGGAAATAGAATATACACTAGAAGGAATCAACAGGAGATAAGACAATACAGAAGAATGGATCCATGAGCTGGAAGAGTCCTAAACAGGATTAACTGAAAGAGGACCACAGCACGACACACTGTAATTAAAATGGAAAAAAATAAAGATAAGGAGAGACTTTTAAAAGCAGAAAGGGAAAAGCAACAAGTTACATACAAGGAACTCCTATAAAACTATTAGCTGACATTTCTGCAAAAACTTTGCAGGTCATAAGGGAGTGGTACTATATATTTAAAGTGATGAACGGGAAGAACCTACAACAAAGACTACCTGGCAAGTCTTTCACTCATACTTGATGGAAAGAACAAAAATTTCACAGACAAGCAAAAGCTATTGATAAAAGAGTTCAGGATCACGAAACCAGCTTTACAAGAAATGTTAATTGGACTTCCTAAGCAAAAAAGGAAAGGCCATGACTAGAAATATAAAAATTATGAAGGGAAAAACTCATTAGTAAAGGCAAATATACAGTAAAGGTAGTAAATCAACCACATATAAAGCTAGTAGAAAGGTTAGAAGACAAAAGTAGTAAAACTATATATAACCACAAGAAGTAGTTAAGGGATACACAAACAAAAAGATGTAAAATATGATGTTAAAAACAGGAAATGTGGGTTTGGGGGAATGCAGAGTTGTTAAAATGTGTTTGAACCTAAGAGATCAGTAACTTAAAATAACTACACACACACACACACACACACACACACACACATATATGACTCTACAAGAGACTCACATCAGATCTAAAGACACAAACAAACTGAAAGTGAGGGGATGGAAAAAGTTATTCCATGTAAATGGAAATGAAAAGAAAGCCAGGTTAGCAATACTTATATCAGACAAAATAGACTTTAAAACATAGATTGTAACAAAAGACAAAGAAGGACATTACATAATGATCAAAGAAAGGGTCAATCCAAGAAGAAGTTACAACAATTGTAAATATATATGCACCCAACATAGAAGCACCTAAATACATAAAGCAAATATTAATAGACATAAAGGGAGAAATTGACAGTAACACAATAATAGTAGGGGACTTTAACAGCCCACTTAAATCAATGGATAGATCATCCAGACAGAAAATCAATAAGAAAACACTAACCTTAAATGACATACTAGACCAGATAAACTTATATATATATATATTAAGTATATATATATATACTTTATATATATATATATATATGTATAGAGGGAATATACTTCAACATAACAAAGGCCATATATGACAATCCCATGACTAACATCACACTCAAAGGTGAAAAGCTGAAGCATTTCTTCTAAGATCAGAAACAAGACAAGGATGCCCACTCTTGCCATTTTTATTCAGTATAGTATTGGAAGTCCTAGCCATAGCAATCAGAGAAGGAAAAGAAATAAAAGGAATCCAAATGGGAGAGGAAGGAGTAAAACTGTCACTATTTGCAGATGACATGATACTATACATAGAAAATCCTAAAGATGTCACCAAAAAAAAAAACCCCACTAGAGCTCATTAATGAATTCTGTAAAGTTGCAGGATACAAAATTAACATACATAAATCTTGCATTTCTATACACTAACAACAAGTTATCAGAAAGAGAAATTAAGAAAACAACCTTATTTACCATCACATCAAAAAGAATAAAATATATAGAAATAAATCTAACTAATGAGGTAAATATCTGTACTCAGAAAACTCTTAGACACTGATGAAAGAAATTGAAGATGACACAAAGAGATGGAAAGATATTCCATGTTCATGGATTGGAAGAATTAATATTGTTAAAATGACCATACTACCCAAGGCAATCTACAAATTCAAAGCAACCCCTACCAAAATACTAATGGCATTTTTCACAGAACTAGAATAATTCTAAAATTTGTATGGAACCACAAAAAAGCATGAATAGCCAAAATAATCTTGAGAAAGAAGAACAAAAAATGGAGGTATCACATTCCCTGATTTCCAACTGTACTACAAAGGTACAGTATCAAAACAGCATGGCATTGGCACAAAAACAGATACATAGATCAACAGAACAGATTAGAGAGCCCAGAAATAAACCCAAACTTATATGGGCAATTAATCTATGAAAAAGGAGACAAGAATATACAATGGGAAAAAGACAGTCTCTTCACTAAATGATGTTGGGAAAACCAGACAACTACATGCAAAAGAATCAAACTGGACTGTTCTCTCACACTATGCACAAAGACATATTTAAGTTTTTAATCCATTTTGAATTTAAGACCTGAAACTATAAAACTGCTAGAAGAAAACATAGGCAGTCCTACCTGGACTATTTTGTGGGGCTAATGGCAGACTCTGGGAGGGCTCACTCCAAGGAGTACTTCCCAGAACTTCTGCTGCCAGTGTCCTTGTCCTCACAGTGAGACAGAGCCACCCCCTGCATCTGCAGGAGACCCTCCAACACTAGCAGAATTCAGCAGCTGATGGAGATGATAACGGCAGAAAAAGGTGAACAGTGACTTCATATGGTGTGAAAGCCTCACAGGAGTGTATGAAAGTTCCAGTTGCTCCATATCCTCACCAACAATTGAACCAGGTAGAGCACCAGAGGAGTCATTGCTCCATGTCACTGAACTTTTGCAACTAGAAAGGGAAAACCTGAAGGGTACTCTGTGTTTCATTGGCTTGGGAAAACTTTCTCACTTCATGAATAGAACAGAAGATCTTTTCCTGTGATTGATACCTGGTCTTGTAGCGTTGTGGTTGGAGAAGATGCTGGATACGATTTCAGTTTTCTTGAATTTACCAAGGCTTGGTTTGTGGACCAGGGTATGATCTATCCTGAATGGTGTTGCATGGGCACTTGAGAGGAAGGTGTATTCTGTTGTTTTTGGTGGAGTGTCCTATAGATATCAATTAAGTCCAAAAAAAAAAAAAAAGAAAGAAAACATAGGCAGTAAGGTCTTTGATATCAGTCTTAGTAACAATTTTTTGGATCTGTCTCTTCAGGCAAGGGAAACAAAAGCAAAAAAAAAACAAAAAAACAAATGGGACTACATCAAACTAAAAAGCTTTGCACAGAAAAGGAAACGCAGTGAAACAGAAAGCCTGTCTACTGAATGGGAGAAGATATTTGCAAACAATATGTTCAATAAGGGGTTAATATCCAAAATACAGAAAGAATTCATACAACTCAACATCAACAAAAAACAAAACAAAACAAACAAAAACAACAACAACAAAATACCAACCCAATTAAAAATGGGCAGAGGATGTGAATAGACATTTTTCCAAGGAAAACATATAGCTGGCCAACAGGCATACGAAAAGACGTTCAACATCACTAATCAACAGGGCAATGAAAATCAAAACCACAGTGAGATATCACCTCACACCTGTCAGAATGGCTATTAATAAAAAGACAGCAAATAGCAAGCGATGGCAAGGATGTAGAGAAAAGGGAATCCTTGTGCACTGTTGGTGGGAATGTAAATTGGTGCAGCATCTATGGAAAATAGTACGGATATGCCTCAAAAAGTTAAAATAGAACTACCATATGATCCAGCAATTCTACTCCTGGGTATTTATCTGAAAAAAGACAAAAACACTAACTGGAAAAGGTATATGCACTCCAATGTTCATTGCAGCATTATTTACAATAGCCAAGATATGGAAGCAACCTAATTGCCCCCACTGATCGATGAATGGATAAAGAATATGTGGTATATCTATAGAATGGAATATTACTCAACCATAAAAAATAATGAAATCTTGCCATTTGTGACAACATGGCTAGACCCAGATGGTATCATATTAAATGAAATAAGTCAGAAAGAGAAAGACAAATACTGTATGATTTCACTTACATGTGGAATCTAAAAAACAAGTGAATAAACAACACAACAGAAACAGAGTTGTAGCTACAGGAAAAAAACAAAACAAACCCAAAAAACAACAGATGGTTACCAGAGGAGAAGGGAGTGGGGGGGAAGGAAGAAATAGGTGGCAGAGATTGAGGTACAAACTTCCAGTTTTAAAATACATGACCCACAGGGATGAAATGTACAGCATGGGGAATATAGTCAATAATGAAAATAATGTCACCATCTGTATGGTGACAGATGGTAACTACAATGATCACAGTGATCATTTTGTAATGTATAGAAATATTGAATCACTATGTTGTATAACAGGAACTAAGATAGCATTGTAGGTCAAGTATACTTCAAAACAAACAAGGAAACTCAGAGAAAAAGAGATCAGGTTTGTGGTTACCAGAGGCAGGGGGTCAGGAGAGGGGGAACTGCATGAAAGGTACAAACACCCAGTTATAAGATAAATAAGTACTAGGGATGTGATGTACAACATAATAAATACAATGAACACTGCTGTATGTTATATTTGAAAGTTGTTAAGAGAGTAAATCCTGAGTTCTCATCACAAGGAAAAAAATTTTTTCTATTTCTTTAATTTTGTATTTATATGAGACGACAGATGTTCACTAAACTTATTGTGATAATCATTTCATGATGTATGTAAGTCAAATCATTACACTGTACACCTTAAACATATACAGGGCTATATGTCAATTATATCTCAATAAAACTGAAAGAAAAGAAAGAAAGAGAGAGAGAAGAAAGGAAGGGAGGAAGGAAAGAAAGAAAGAGGGAAGGAAGGAGGGAGGGAGGGAGGAAGGAAGTCACCAAAAAAAAAAGTAATTAAATATAGACACATCTGGCATGTATAGATACATGGCTTCTGATCTCCTCACCTGGGTTTTATGAATTCACTACCTACCACATGGTTAAGTTTTTGTTACAACTAAATATGTATGAAAAGGTAAATTGGAGAAGCTATTTGTCAGCACAATTTGTCTTAAACGCATGAATTTTATTTTTTTTTTAATTAATTAATTAATTATTTTTTGGGGGTGCTGCATTGGGTCTTCTCTACTGCGCATGGGCTTTCTCTAGTTGCAGCAAGTGGGTGCTACTCTTCGTTGTGGTGCTCAGGCTTCTCATTGTGTTGGCTTCTCTTGTTGCAAAGCACAGGCTCTGGGCACATGGGCTTCCATTGTTGTGGCACGTGGGCTCAGTGGTTGTGGCTCGCAGGTTCTAGAATGCAGGCTCAGTAGTTGTAGCTCATGGGATTAGGTGCTCCACAACATGTGGGATCTTCCTGGACCAGGGCTCGAACCCATGTCCCCTGCACTGGCAGGCAGATTCTTAACCACGGTGCCACCAGGGAAGTCCCTTAAACTCCTAAATTTTAAAAAGGGAAAAGTAGCTGAGTTTTGAGTTTTCTATGAATCAGCATTTCTCTAGATGTGTTCCATGGAGGACTAATTATACAGACTATTTAAAGGTGGTATGTTTTTAAAGGGTTCCATTAACAAATAAGTTTGAGAAAAGTGAGGTGGAATTAAGTAAAAACAGGATTCTTTTTTGCATACCTCTAAGCTTTTCCTATGTAAATGAATACTGTGAATCTCCAAGAAGAGAGTAGGTTATGCAATATTTCTAAAGCTTATTTGGATGGAGCAGTGAAGTTTCTTCCAGAGCATGCCCTGGACGCACAGTTCAGAAAACCCGGAAAATTAAGAGCTTAACTGATGACTGACATCAGAATGTTGCTCCCTGCTCTCCCCTGTTAGAAGATCCCACCCCTCAAACATGGTCAAAGTCCTCTCCAAACCTCTCTCATGGATTGTAAGCTGTATTAGGTCCACATTTAAACGAGTTTAATATCTCTGACTACTGGTGGGTTTAGCTTCAAGTTGTTTAGCTTCAAGCTTCAACAGTTGTTACAGGCAACATTACTAATAGCATTCTCACTCCTAAAATAGGGTTCATAGATTATAATAGTAAACCCACACCAAATGTTAGCAATGTGCCATTCACTCTTTTGATGCAATATAATCTGTACCTACAGATGAAAGCATTGACACCCAGAGGGGTTAAAGGAACCGCTGCTTAAACACTGCCTCTATTATCTAGGCACCATGTAGACATGGCATGAAATTCTATTGTAATGTGGACATGACCAGCATCAGTTCAATTTGATACAAATTCATGATAGGATGAGCACAAATTAATGTCACAATCTATTACAACTGATTTCAGATCAATGCTACACTTTCCCCTATTGATTATTATGTTGTAACAGAAGCATACTGGCAAAATATTCTCAATGAAAATTAATATTAATGCAGTAGGAATGATATAATCAATGCCAAGATACAAAAAATTAATAATCCATTAGGTTTCTCTTACAGTCTTTTGAACTAAATTGGTTATAAAATTCATAATGTTATTTTTAAGCTGTACAATATCAAAGTGAGATTTTTTTTCTGGCAACTTCTATAAATCAAGTGAATATACATTAAAGTTGTATATGACACCAAGCAGTAAGAAGACTTACGATTTCCTTCGGCTTTTGTTAATGCCTGTAAGTCCACATGTGTTTTGCACAAAGAATATTAATGTATAAAACTACATGTGTTTTTATAAATAAGCATTAAATTTAAGACTTTTAAAGTCTTTTTTTAACATCTTTATTGTAGTATAATTGCTTTACAATGTTGTGTTAGTTTCTGCTGTATAACAAAATGAATCAGCTATACATATACATATATCACCATATCCTCTCGCTCTTGCATCTCCCTCCCACCCTCCCTATCCCACCCCTCTAGATGGTCACAAAGCACCGAGCTGATCTCCCTGTGCTATGCGGCTGCTTCCCACTAGCTATCTATTTTACATTTGGTAGTGTATATATGTCCATGCCATGCTCTCACTTCGTCCCAGCTTACCCTTCCCCCTCCCCATGTCCTCAAGTCCATTCTCTATGTCTGTGTCTTTATTCCTGTCCTGCCCCTAGGTTCTTCAGAACCATTTTTTTTTTAGATTCCATATATATGTGTTAGCATACAGTATTTGTTTTTCTCTTTCTGACTTACTTCACTCTGTATGACAGTCTCCAGGTCTATCCACCTCGCTACAAATAACTCAATTTCATTTCTTTTCATGGCTGAGTAATATTCCATTGTATATATGTACCACATCTTCTTTATCCATTCATCTGTCAGTGGACACTTAGGTTGCTTCAATGTCCTGGCTGTTGTAAATACAGTTGCAATGAACATTGTGGTACATGACTCTTTTTGAATTATGGTTTTCTCAGGGTATATGCCCAGTAGTGGGATTGCTGGGTCATATGGTAGTTCTATTTTTAATTTTTTGAGGAGCCTCCATACTGTTCTCCATAGTGGCTGTATCAATTTACATTCCCACCAACAGTGCAAGAGGGTTTCCTTTTCTCCACACCCTCTCCAGCATTTATTGTTTGTAGATTTTTTGATGATGGCCATTCTGACCAGTGTGAGGTGATACCTCAATGTAGTTTTGATTTGCATTTCTCTAATGATTAATGATGTTGAGCATCCTTTCATGTGTTTGTTGGCAATCTGTATATCTTCTTTGGAGAAATAAGACTTTTAAAGTCTTAACTTTAAAAAATTATGCCACTCTGTGACTTTTTCTAACTATTAAAAATTTTAATTGAATATCATAGTAGAGTTTACAATTGATAACAAAAACAGATCACATACTTGTATAACCTAGAAGGAATCCAATTGTATTTCAAAGCTAGTAGCCTAACTTTAACACATGCCTTACCTCATGAGTAAGTTTAAGAAATAAGACAAAAACAAAATAAACAAAAAACAGTACTTGAAAGTAGAATTCTTCTGAAGAGGAGTAAAAAGATTGTATGCAACCCCCTTTGTCATTAAAGCACAGAGGTAGTGAAAAGAGCTTGGGTTTTTGAGTTAGATTTATGTTCTAATTCCACTTCTGTCTGTTTTACATCAGACTAGTCCCTTAACCTCTCTGAGTTATCCATCTATGAATTGATGTTAGCAGCGGAGTGATAATACAAGGATTAGAAATAATGTTAAGTACCTAGCACATGGTAAGCATTCAATAAAGTCCTGGAAATACTATCATTACTCAATAAAAAGATTAAATGCTGAAACTTATTTTTTAAAACACTCTGTGTAACTGTTTTAATAAAAAGAGGAGGAAGCCCCAGCTAGTGACTGGTCTTATGTCTGGAATTTGCTTGATATGACACAACGAACCTTAGGAGAATTTTTTCTCCTAGCTTAGGGAAAATTATTAGCCATTAGTCATCTAATCCTTAGAACAAGCTTTAGAAGGGAAGAGGATGGGGAGGGGAAGAGGAGGAGGAGGAGGAGAGAACTTTAGCAGATTTGGAATGGGTCTGTACAGACAAGGTGGAGGTGAGGAAAAGAAACCCGAGAGATGATTTTTACAAATTTGGTTTACTGCATTCTTTGTCTGTGTCTGTCTCTCTTGTTGCTTCAGAGCAACGTGAGAAAATGGAACTATGTCTCCTTTATCTTGTGTTGGCCACAGTGCCCAGCATGGACTTTTAAACATGGTGTTGTAAGTGCTGGGAGTGGGGGAGGAAAGAATGAAGAGGTGAGGGAAAGGAACTGCAGAGAAAGGAAGGAGAAAGAAGTGGATAGATGAGGCAAAAGAAGGAAGATGAGAAGAAAGAAGGAAGGAAGAGGAGGACAAGAAAGTGGTTACTCTCTCAAACAGATCAGAATAAAACTGCTCCCAACTGTGTTTTCATGACTTTTTTTTTAACATTTCTTTTCCTCAGTTGGTATCTATTCTTTGGTTCACCTGAACTAAGACTAAGAAAGCTTTGTGTAGTTGCGAGTAGAGTTTTTGGTGATGGTGTCAGCAGCTACGCCATCTTCCAAGAGATTGGGGCTGGAGCTGTGAGATAGGGGAGCTGCACAGCAATCTGTTACTCACTCACACCCCTGTGATGGCTAATCCTTTTCTCTAACTCACACTGGCCAATCTAATTGCAGCCTGCTAACATCTAAGGCACAACCAAATCTTATCCATTTCTCTATGTAATCCCTCTGAAAGCCTTTCCTGAACTTCAACCTTTTCTGCTTTATCCACTGGTTTCTGAGATCCTGAATTATTTCCTTTCAACTCCATTTAATAAATAGCTGTGAAACCTTTTGCTGCCAGACTCCCTGCTTCATAACCTTCCTTAAGTCCTTTGTCCTGGCTTCCTTACCTGTCACATAAACTTTGAGTCTATCAGTTTTGAGCATAGTGCTAAAGAGGCTAAGGCCAAAGGTTAAATACCAGAAAAAGCTTATAAATTCGGGCACTCACAAACATTAAAGCGTGAAAAGTACCTTAAACAATGACTTAGTACAACCCTCTTATTTTAGTGATGAGATCATTAAGGTTCAGAAAGATCAAGTTTTCATAGGAAAAAAACCAACCACTAAATATGGCCACAGAATGACCTTTAATCTTAGGCAATCATCTTGAAGATTCTTGTTTTTCTTATTTCCAGAAGTCAGGCAAGAATGTGGATTACATCACATAATCATTACCCTCTTGCAGGAGGCCAGGAAACCTCAAAGCCCTTTTGGGTTCTCTTTCTCTAATTACCAGTACCTTTCTCACTGGAGTATTTGTCTTAATCCTCAACTCCAACTAGCATTTCTTTATTTTGTCAACTGAGGAGGAGAAAAACCATATAAAGGTCTCAGACAGGACACAGAGTATAGTGGTGAGATGCAAGGATCCTAGAGACAGACAAGTTCAAGTCTCAGCTCTTAGTTACCTCCTGGCACTCTTACTTTGGGCAAATTTCTTAACCTCTCTAAGTTTTGTAATGAAAAACAGGGATAAACACCAGGTCCTGCCTTGTAGAGTTTTTCTGAGGGTTAGATGAGCAACACCAACCCAGTCTTCCCCATCACCATCTAGGACCTTATTTGGGACATGTGTCACAAGCCTAAACCCTCCCCTTCTTCATAGCGACTTCCTTCCTGGGTGGAAGAAACCTGGTCTCCTTTCCTGGTCAGTGACTTCAACTGGAAACACCTCGGTCCATGAGGTCAGAGATGTCCTAACAATACTGAACCTCAAAAGGGAAGAGATGAGGATCTCAATCCCTTTGATTTCTAAAAGTTTCTTGGCACCCTGTGTAAATATGCCTTCCCTCTTCCCACCCCACATACACCAACCAGCAATCCCTATCTACTAAGAACACAGAGAGGGGTTGCCATTGTCTGACCAAATAAAATCCTATTCCACCACTGTAATACATCTGCATTTCATATATTTGCTTCATCTTTATACTATCTCTTTCCTATAACATGAATCATAAGTATTTGGTTCTACTGTATACTCAATTGCGTATTCTTTTTGTTGATTATAATGTAAGCATTTCCATATTGCTACATAAACAGGTAAGCTTGTTACTAAATTTCCACAATTCTGAGAAAAGCCATTAAGTGGTTCTTTCCAGAAAAAGAAGGTCTGGTCCAAGCTGACCTGATATTTCCAAAACCAGAAACACACTTTTTTGGGGACTAGCAGATGCAAAGTATTATACATAGAATGGATAAACTATATTGTATGGCACAAGGAACTACATTTAATATCCTATAATAAACCATAATGGAAAAGAATATGAAAAAAGAAACACTTTTAAATAGCAGTTATTCTTGCTATAAAACATTCCAATGTTTCTCCTCATTAGGCAATCCCACCAAAATGATAATAATATCATTTATTTTGTTACTATTCTGTCCTAAGCATTTTTGCAAGTGTTACTTCGTTTATTCCTCATAATCTTATTAGATCAGTATGGTTATGCCCACTTTTCAAATAAGAAAATTGAGGTGCAGTGGATAAAGTATTCTGCAAAATGTCACTCAGCTAGCAGATGAAAGGGCTGTGATTCAAAACAGGTCTATGTGATTCTGTAACTCATGCCTATATCATCTTAATTTACAGAATTCTGCACAAACAAAATGTAAACCAAAGGGCTTAAAAGGCAACTGTGGCAGAAATTTTTAAACCTAAGACTGTTAAAGTCGGAGCTAGATGGTAGTTGTACTGGTAAACTTATATTTTATTCAGAAACAGTTACAATAGGAGGAAAGAGATCTCAGTATAGAACTGGGCTCAATTCCAAAAAACAGCATGCACAAGTGGGGATTTCTAGTCAAGAGTGGAGGTCAGGGGGTGGAAAATTACAGAAAGGATTACTTACATTATCTACAAGGGTGAGGGGCATTTCTGCCTAAAGTGACTTGATAGAACTCTTGCTGAAGGCAAGCCAAGGTGATCATATATCACCTGGGGGATGCTGGGGAATGTGGAATTTTCTATATTGAGGATGACCAGATATCAAGGGTAGGGGGCTCTCTTTAAACCAACTTAGCAAGATTCTTGCTGTGACTGGCTGATGTTGGCCCAACAAGGACAGACACCAAGGTCAAGGCCTAAAGGGTTCAAAGGATCCTAACTAAGGTTTGGTCAAGGAGAGACTTTGTCAAGACTCAGTCAGTGACTCTGAAGCTCAATAACTTCTTAGTGACAGGGAGGACTTAGAGCAGAAAGTCACATATAACGGGCCACACTTGCCACTGTCTATGAGCTGTTTGGTTACCTGGATTGTTAGACACCTTGCTTTGTGCTCCCACCAACAATTCAGTACAGTATTGGTTGAGACCACAGAATGGCACAGCCTATGAAAACTTTCCATGAGACATGCCATGTTCTAGTCTATGTTAAATCCAGTGACAAGCTGAAAGACACGTATAGAGTACAAAAATTGTCAAGGTGACCTTAATCCAGAGGCGCCATATTTTATAAGAAAATTTTAAGAGAAAAAGGCAGGCAAGTGGTTAAATAAGATTTGAGATAGACAGATAGGCAGAAAATTCAGCCATGAGAAAGAAGGAGATCCTACAATTTGCAACAACATGAATGGAACCTGAGGACATTATGCTAAGTGAGAAAAGTTAGAGAAAGATAAAAACTGTACAATATCACTGACATGTGCAATGTAGAAAAGCTGAACTTATAGAAAAAGAGAGTAGAATGGTGATTGCCAGGGGCTGGGGTGTGGCAGGAATAGAAGAGATGTTGATCAAAGGGACAAACTTGCAACTAGTAGATAAATAAGTCATAGAGATCTAATGCAGAGTACAGTGAATATAGACATTATTGTATTATAATCAGCAAACTCACTAAGAGACTAGATCTTAATTATTCCCACCACAAAAAAATGATAATTATGTGACATGATAGAGGTGCTAACTATCTCTACAGTGGCAATCATATAAGAATATACAAATCTATCATATCAACATCTTGTACACCTTAAATTTGCACAATGTTACCTGTCAAATATATTTCAATAAAAAATACTTTTTCAAACCCAAAAAGAAGATAGGCAATATAAATGTATGTGTGTATACATATATATGTAGATATAGATATATATTTACACAAACATATATACAAACAGTTTACCCTTGAACAGCACGGGTTTGAACCACACAGGTCCACTTATATTTTCAATAAATATGTACTACAGTACTACATGATCCCTGGTTGGTTGAATCTGCAGATGCTGACTGCAGATACAGAGGGCTGACATTAAAGTGATACATGAAAGTGGCCCTGTTACCTCGGAGAGCTGAAGGGGTCTGGAGATCCTGTGACGGTGCTCTGGGCCGGAGATCTAAACAATCTAAACATTAAATAGTACAGCTGCCTCACATCCCTGGGAATTTCAGAATGACTGACACTTCTGAAGCTATTCCAAATTTTGAAGAGATGTTTGTCAGTAGATTCACAGAAGATGACAAAGAGTACCAGGAACACCTGAAACGCCCTCCTGAGTCCCCTCCAATTGTTGAGGAATGGAATAGCAGAGCTGATGGGAACCAAAGAAAGAGAGGCAACAGGTTGCAAGATAACAGACAGTTTAGAGGTAGAGATAGCAGACTGGGGTGGCCAAGTGACAATCGATCCAATCAGTGGCATGGACGATCCTGAGGTAACAATTACCCACAGCACAGACAAGAACCTTACTACCCCCATCAATATGGACACTATGGTCACAACCAACGGCCTCCCTATGGCTACTACTGATAGAAATGTCAGTAGTTCTTAGTAAAACCATTTACTCTGTTAACATGACAAAAGTTTATGTTGTGTTTTCTGTTGGTCATAGTTTTACATCTGATTGTAGAGAGTGGACTGATTTTTTGGAACTTGAGACTTTTTTTAAAGGGTATAAAAGAGGGTATACATATTTTTATCGTTCTTGATCTATATTGCTAAATTTCTTTCAAAATAAATTTTAACCAAGTTGTAGGAAAAGTTTTGATTTTACTCAGCTCTTGCCAAAATTAAACATTGCCATTTTAAAATTATTTTTTATTCAATTAACGAATTTTTAATTTTAACTTAACTTTCTTTGATATGTACAGAGAATTTAAAAATCCATATTTACTTCTTTTTCTATGAAGTACCTTGAGTTTCTTGGGTACAGAAACTATATCTTTTGGTTTTTCATATTCCTCGTATAATATAGTAGAAAGGGAGCAAGATTTGGAGCCTGAAGGCCTGGGTTCAAGTATCTGTTTTGTTACTTGTTTTGTGACCTTGGACAACTTATCCCCTCAGAGTCTCAGTTCTCTACTGTAAAACCGGATAATCAGTTCTACTTCATGGGGATTCCACATAAAATGACTGGTATATTCCAGGAGTCTAATATATATTAGTTCTTCCTACTCATTATACATAAGGAGCTCTATACATTTTGTTGAATAAATAAGCTCATGCCTTTCTCACTTAATGACTGAATTGTTAGTCTTGTCAATTTGAGTACATTTTACACTATTTACTGAATATATTTTACTTACTAACATTTTAAGGAGTGTCATTACTTTGATCTACAAACATCTGGGTTCTGTTTTATGTGGTCAAATCTCTTTTTGTGGTTTCTTGTATTAGGGTGGATATTTGATGCAACAAATATGTGAGGCAAAGTCACCATAAGAAGCAAGCACACAAATGTATATGTCCAGTTATGTGTTACCTGTACCTCCCAAGGACATTGCCATTGTTGGAAAGCTCTTTGAAAAGTCTTTATTGGAATTTCTGCCAAGTACTACCTTCAGTGAGAGTATATGTATATACAACCAAAAGCTATTTGGAATATGTACCTAGGGGCTCAGATGGGTATCAACAGGAAGAATTCCAATTTGGATTAAAAAAAAAAACAAAAGCGTTGCCACCATTAAAAAATGAGTTTCTTTTGTGTGATTCATAAAGTGGGGTCTGGAAGCAATTCTAAAAGAAGAAGTGAAGAACAGCAAAGAATTTCAGTTAACAACATGCTTTGTACGAATTAACACTGTAGCCACCAAAAAACCAGCTAAGGCCGTATTAGCTCACATTAACGTGAGTATAATTCCTAGAAGCAAGAAACTGATAACCACTCTCCTCTAGCTTGTCTGACCTTGAACAGCAGGGCTCAGCTCTGTGCAGAGCTCACTAAAGAGAACTGTAAATAAATAAGATTGTGTTCAGCTGTGTGCAAGCAAGACAGTAAAGGGACTCAAAAGTCATGCCACTGGATAAGAGAGGAGCAGAGAGAGGCAAATGATAGTAATACTGAGATATTTTAAAGACTGTCACGTGGAAGGGAGATTTGATTTCTTCCCTGTGACTCCAGGAAGCTAAATCTGAGCGATGGGTAGAAGACATTAGATTTAGATTTCAGCAATGTAAATCAGTTTTCCAAAGAGGCTTTATAAGTTATGAGTGCCCCATCAATACCACCCATTAGAGGTATTCAAGTACATTCAGTAGGCATTCAAATATTGAAATCGCTTCTACTAACAAGTGTCTCCTTCCACTGGCTAACATAGGTTAAATCAGTGCTTCTCAAACCAGAGTAAGTAACAGAATCCTCTGGATGGCTTGTTAAAACACAGATTCTGGACCTGACCTCAGGGTTTGATGCAGTAGATCTACAAAGAGACTTGAGAATTTGCATTTTTAACAAGTTCCCACTTGATGCTGTTGGTCAGGGGAATCACATTGAGAACTACTGGGTTAAACTAACACTTGGATACCTTAGAAATTCTAGCCTGAAATGAGGGCTTGGACTAGGTGACTTTTCTTTCAGTCCTACAACAATTATAAGACATTCAATATTAATTCATGTGACATAAATTATAAGAGCAGTAGTAAAGGAGAATAAATACATTGAAGAGGGAAGACTTAAGCCAAAGCTTGAAGGAGAAGTACAGCAGGAGAGGGATAAAGGAAGAGGAAGAATGTTCTAAGCAAGAACAACCTGAGCAAATGTAAAAGCGTTGAAGTTAGTATAGTGAGATAAATTTCTGTATATTAACTGATTATTTTTCCCCCAGTGTTTCATTCCCTCCACTCTCTTCACCTTTTCCCCCATACAGTCAGCAGGGCTGCTCTATGTGCCTTGTCTTGGGAAAAGTATGTAGCAACAAAGAGAAAGGAGTTTCCTTCTGGTTTTTTGACTTTCAAAAGTTCAGGCTCTTCTCTATTTACAATAGCCAGGACATGGAAGCAAACTAAGTGTCCACTGACAGATGAATGGATAAAGAAGATGTGGTACATATATACAATGGAATATTACTCAGCCATAAAAAGAAATGAAATTGAGTTATTTATAGTGAGATGGATGGACCTAGAGTCTGTCATACAAAGTGAAGTAAGTCAGAAAGAGAAAAACAAATACCATATGCTAACACATATATATGGAATCTAAAAAAAAAAAAAAGATTCTGAAGAACCTAGGGGCAGGGCAGGAATAAAGACGCAGATGTAGAGAATGGACTTGAGGACACGGGGAGGGAGAAGAGTAAGCTGGGATGAAGTGAGAAAGTGGCATGTACAGATATACACTACCAAATGTAAAATAGCTAGCTAGTGGGAAGGAGCGCATAGCACAGGGAGATCAGCTCGGTGCTTTGTGACCACCTAGAGGGGTGGGATAGGGAGGGTGGGAAGGAGACGCAAGTGGGAGGAGATATGGGGATATATGTATACATATAGCTGATTCACTTTGTTATAAAGCAGAAACTAACACACCATTGCAGAGCAATTATACTCCAATAAAGATGTTAAAAAAAAAAAAAAAGTTCAGGCTCTTAATAGAGAAGGGACTAGGCCAGGGAGAAAAGAACTGGAATGAGTGAGAGCAAATTGTCTCCACCGTAGATCTAGAAAATTATTATCTGGGCTCAGAGGAGGGAGGGAGATAAAGAAATACTGGTCCAAGGACTCCAAGGAAATATGGGCTCCCTACTTGATACCTTGGCTCACCTTAAGTCCCTGGGACTTTTATAGAGGAAAACTATGATTTTAATGAAAATGAGTTTTCATAGCCCTTCAGAAAAATGGCTTGAAATGGAAGTCAAGCTGTTAGAAAAACAGTCACATTATTTGCATACCTCGTGCCCTGAGATAAACACCTGCCACAAGACAGTGTTTGGGATGAAGAGGAGGCTAGCCTGCTTGGGGAGAATATGTTGGAAAGAGAATGAGAAATTAGGTTGGGTGAGCAAGGTGAGACCAGAATATAGTGGACTTTGAATGATGGAGAGTAGCTTTGATTTAAAGCAATGAGTTAATCTCCTGTGCTTAAAGCCAAACTGTTTGGCCTCTAGGGTCACCGTGAAGCCTGCTCAGATTTCTAGTACCCCATCCTCAAACTTCTTTTCCACAACTTAAGGAGAAGCCGGCACGTTTAGCATTCCTCACTTGGACACTAACAAACCATCCTCAGAAAGACTCTTTGCTGAAATTACTGAGAGGTCTCATCTCTTTAACACTCAAGGATTAGCCTTTCATTTGACATCTGGTGATACTTACCTGATGTGTTTCAGGATTATTTCAGTCAATTATTACCTAGTCATATTCATAAAAGTTTGTTATAAATTAACCTATATATTTTTAAGTGGCTGATCTTGTTTTGGTTGATGATAGATGAATTTTATAGATGGGTGACCTCACTGGAAATAAATGAATCTTATCTTTGAACAAAAAAACATGTATTATTTTTATATCTTCAAGGGAGTTCTCCCAATCATCAACTAGGTAATTCTCTAAACTATCCCAAGGATTTATCTGGCTATTGTGTGAAAAAAATTCAGTTCTTTGAACTTAATCTTCCACATGTACATACAAATGCAAGTGCTTAAACTCAACAACAGAAAGTCAAGCAATCTGATTTAAAAATGGCCAAGGACTTGAATAGAAAGAAGAGATCCAGATGCCCAATAAGTGCATGGGTAGATGCTCTACATCATTAATCATTAGGGAAATGCAAATTAAAACCACATTGAGATACCACCTTATACCCATTAAGACAGCTACTATCCAAAAAATAGAAAATAGCAAGTGTTGGCAAGGATGTAGAGAAACTGGAATTCACTGTGCTCTTAGTGAGAATGTAAAATGGTGCAGCCAGTACAGAAAACAGCACAGCAGTTCATCAAAAAATTAGAAGTAGAATTACCATATGATCCAGCAATTCCACTTTTGGGTATATATTCAAAATAATTAAAATCAGTGACTTAAATAGGTTTTTGTACACCCATGTTTATAGCAGTATTATTCACAACAGCCAAAGGGTGAAAGTAACTCAAGTGTTCATCAACAGATGAATGAATAAACAAAAGGAAGTACATACAATGGAATAGTATTCAGTCTTAAAATGGAGGGAAATTCTGACACATACTACCACACAGATGAACCTTAAGACCATAATGCTAAGTAAAATATGCCTGTCACAAAAGGACAAATATGTATGATTTCACTCATATGAATTACCTAGAGTAGTCAAATTCATTGAGACAGAAAGTAGAATGGTGATTGCCAGGGGCTGAGGAGAGGATGAAAACTTCTGGAGACGGATGATAGTGATGGTTGCACAATAATATAAAGGTATTTTATGCCACTGAACTGTACACCTAAAAATGGTTAAGGTGTTAAAACACACACCCACATTTTAACTGGCAGTTGTGTTGTTAGTGAGGTTGCATATTCTTGTAATACGCATTTTGACTTTAGGGTGGTTAGTTCTTTTGCTCATTTTTTAATTGAAATTGCCATTTTGTTATGAATTTTCAAGATGCAATTATATAATAAAGATAAAACCCATTATCATATAAAAAAGTAAGTCCTTAATTTAGACGTTGTTGTAGGCAGAGAGATTACTAAAGGAATTGCAGACATTTATCAAAGGACTGCATCCTGAAATGTTAAATAGATTTTACCAAAAATCAAAACTTAGAAGTTTTAAAATCAGAGATCCTCAGTTTAAAAATCAGAGATCATCTTTCTTGCCTTGATGTAATTTAGCACCATTTTATAAAGTGCTGGTTGATCTTGAAAGTGCTGCATTTTATATTTTTTCTAGCAATGATAAAATGACATTAATAGATTAGCTATACCACTGCTGCAGATGTATAACAGTGGCTTGTTTTATAGGATATTGGATGAGGTGACTTCCATCTCACTACTCCGATCGTATAACTAGTATCCACTTCGTAAAATTGACTTTATCTTATCTTTGCCTTCCCCTCTGTGTATAAAACATTAATTTATTTGGTTTCCTAAAAGGAAGTTAAAAACATTATTCTGAGAAGTGACACTTGCTACCCACTCACCTGGCAATTGTAAAGAGGGAGAGAAGCTGAGGGAGAGAGCGAGAGGGAGGGTCTGAGGGAGGCAACCTTAACAAGAGTTAAACAGGATAGATAAAAATCTGAGAAGATCCATTTCTACAATTTTGGATTAAACTTTAAACTTTTTAAAGAATATAAAACATTTATATGGGAGCTAGAAATTAGGGTCTGTGCAGTAAGAGGGTAAAGAGGTTCAGAGTTGGCAATGTAACATAAAGCCCAGAAAAACAGTGGCCTTTCCATGTTCCTGAAATAAATTGCAAGCCAAACCAGAATCTTGACTAGGTACTTTGAGCCAAGTAAAGCATCGGAGCGTACTCAGTGTCCTGCACCTCGTGTGTACCTCTGACAGGGCCAGGGCACAGTGCTTTCCCCAGAATGATCTTAGATTCATAGGAGCGACACATGCAACCTTCTGTCAACAAATAGAGCCATGAAAATAGCTTGGCCTCTATGTCCACTGGCCCACGTCCTCGAAAAAGTCAACACGGAACTGAAAGCAAATAAGCAGTATGCCCAAAAAATTAAGCAACAGGCTTTTGACACACTTTATGACTTTCCATATTCTGCATGTTTAAGAGAGGAATCTATGCCTGTTCATAAAGTGATAATTCATTGTTTTCCAACAGTAAAAGATCATTTTTAAAACATGCTCATTTAATTGAATATTGACGATCTTTAAAATATGTAATGATATAGAAAGATTTTTGATATACTGTCAAGTGCAAAAGACTGTTACAAACCAATGGAAATTGTTAATTGTATCTTTTTGAAAAGGTGAAACCATGACTCTCATAAGATATAAAATATACACTTGTCAAAGATTTTTATTTAATTCATTATTATAAAATGAGGGAACTAGGCAAGTGTTTCAACCAATTCAAAGGAGAAATTAGAGAACCACAAATTTACATAGGGTGAATGAACATTGAGATAAATTTACAAATGGACACAAAACTGGCTTTTTCCTAGTGATGAGTAGTGGGAATGGTCTCTCCACTGTACAAAACTCATTTGCAAGTCTATAGACAAGAATTATTTGCATTTGTAATAATTTGTCAGTTATCTTAAAAACTATAGACTTGAAAAATATCCTAATCGAAGACAAAGATTCATATAACAATGTTGCAATACTTTTTTTTCATTGTTATCTTCCTAAGGAGACTTTTTAGACATTTTTACCTAACTTTCTCCTCCCCCAAATTAAATATTAAAAAATAAGATTTTGTTGGGTAGAATTGAACTTTGGAGAGCCAAGCTCTTACAAATATTGTAAGAGCTAAGGGTTTTTTTCCACCCCTAAAGAACCAATATTTTCCCCCTTTGGGGCAATTAAATATCCATGCTCTATAGGACAGACAATCCCCAGAGGCTCCAAGATTTGAAAGGATATCTAGTAATCTCTTTATGATGTCATTTTTAAAAACCACCATATACATACATATATATATGTTATATGTTACATATACATTATTATACATATTACATATATACAGGCTTAAAGGATAGTGTATACAGAGGTCAGCAAATTATAGCCTGCAGGTCAAATCCAACCAGCCTGTTTCTGCAAATAAAGTTTTATAGGAACACAGTTACAAACATTGTCTACAGATTTTCTTGTCTTCTATTGCCTACATCTGCTTTCACACCACAACAGCAGAGTTGAGTGGTTGGGATAGAGAATGCAAGGTCCAATGTGCCTCAAATATTTACTATTTGTTTATACAAAAAGTTCGCCACCCTTTGGTTCACACTAAACTGTTGATAGTAATTATCTCTGCTTAATGGGATAATAAATTTTTCTTTCAAAGAAATCTATGTTTCCTACAAATGTTTTACTTACTGATATGACAAAACTTTTAAAAATTATTACATGTCAATTGTGTATAAAGCACTTGAATTGAAGTATAAGGCAGGGTTCCCACCTTTTACAAAGCTTCTAATCTAATGTTGTTGAAGTAAATTGGTGGGCTTGCTATAGGAGGGTTGTTGCATACTTCTACTGAAATAAGCTAAAAATAGAAGTAGGTAGGGACAGCTAGAGGGAAAAAGGTAATATTAGTAAACATGAGCTGGGTCAATGTAAATTTTTAGGTTAAGTTTTGGCCTTCAGAGCCTTAATTATTAACGGCAAAGCAGATTTAATAGTCCACTGTGACTGGAGTATCTACTTCAAATTATTATAAAAATAAACATAAAAGAATGTGCTTGCTATAAATATCTAGAGAATATTATCTCTCCATTCAGATTTTAGAATCACTGAAGTCATGAAATGCAAGGTTATCTTTAAAGCCACTATGAGAAGATACGTAATATTTCAGGACTTAAGCTGCCCTGATTCATATACATCTCTAATCTTTTCCTATCCAAGTTTTCAGATATTGTAACTTATTGGAGCACCTCAAGGTAATATGTGCCATTCCATTCAGTTCATTCTTTGCAGGTTCCAGAAAAAGGGGTCTCTTTAATACCTGAATGATATCTTAGTTCCCTTAGAAACTGTTCTTTGTAATATAGGACTCTTGAATACAGAAAACCATTAAGACCCCCCAGAATGACTTTTTCTCACTGCTCAATTCTAAGAATTTGAGAACAGGGCTGCTCCAATCCAGTATGCTCCCAGAATAAGAATTTTACCTTTTGGTAAGATAAATAGGTAGATAAGTTAATGAGTCTTTTGGGGGGAAATAATTCTTTTGGTTTAAAATTTTCCAGGAAGTAACTCCAAGATCATTAATATAAATCCAAATCAATTCAACAATCATTTGAACACCTAACATAGCAGCCTTTCCCAATCAAGTTGTCATGATACACTAATGTGTTCCAATGAATTGTGAGGTGTGTTTCCAGTAATCTATCACTAGTAAAGGTTAAAGTACTGAAGTTTGCAAATTATTTACTTTTTTTTTCCCCAGAAATAAAAATGGGTGCAAGGTGATCTTGATAACAACCACTCTCATTCACCTGCCTTCTAATATGCGCTACTGATGAGCAAGAAAGAAGACATTGAGGCCAGTGACACAGACACTCCCATCGGAAGTGTCTGGCATGTGAACGATGTCTGTCATTTGTACCACGGACTAAAAATGGGACTTAAACTTGTAGCCCAAAGGAGAGCATCAATGGGGGAAAAGAAAAAAAGGGGGGAGGAAGAGGAGGAAGACCGAAGGCGGTGGAAAAGGAAAAGAGAAACAATTTGAAGAATAAGAAAGAAGGAGGAGAGCTCAGAAGAAACAAAGAATAATCAAAGAACAGGAGAGAGTGGCTTCATGGAAACCAAGAGGGCGAAGTCTTGAAAAGGGGGGTGTGGTGGGCAGTGTCAACTGCTGCTGAGAAATTAAGTTACCCTGGTGACGTGAGCCAATTAAATGTCCCTGAAAACCTCGGTAAAAGCAGAGGGCTGACATTAAACACTGAATTGAAGAAAGAGTTAAAGGAGAGGAAATAGAAGGACTTCTAGACTCTACTTATTGATGCTTGGCCCTGCTGGGAAAGAGAAAGATAGGTTGGTAGTTAGAGAGGGCCCTGGATCAAGGCAGGCACTTCTAAGGACTGGAGAGACATGAACATGTGTATGGGCTCCAAACATAAAGAGGAAGAGGTTGAAAATGTCAGACAGAGAGAGAGAGGAAATAATCCATAGAACAAGGTTCTGTTCCCAGAAAGGACAGAGGGGGTAGGATCGTGAGTAAGGATTGGTCTTGAGCAGGAAGAGGCACTCTCTTCCTCATAAGCTGGAGGAGAGGATGTAAGCATGAGTACATGTGGAGGTCAGCTTGCTGCGGATAGAAAGCCAAAGGGATTCACATCCAGCTTTCCCAGCCCTGCTTTCTCATTATAGGAGGGTCATGATCATCAGCTGGGGAAGGGGTCAGGGTGCAACACGATGGCTGTTGTAGAAAGTGGGGGAGGAGCATGAACAGAAACAGGTAAAATCATTGCTCAGGGGGGCCTGAGGCTGAGAGGGGAGAGCCTGAAAGAAAAAAGGGTCACAGGCACAACCTTAGGGAATGTACACATTTTCCAGAAGAAAGGAAAGAGGAACCAGCAAAGACATCAGAGAGGGCCTGGCCATAGAATTGGGAAGAAAACGGCATTGCCACAGAAGCCATGGTGAGGAACACTTAAAAGCCTAGACAGAGAAAACATGGAGTTGATCAATAGAATCCAAAACTACAGAGAGCTTTGGATGATAAATACAGAGAAAAATCCACTGGATTTGGCACTAAGAAAGTCATTCACAACTAAAAGCTTTCTATAATGGTAAAGATTAAACAGACTTAATGGAATAGTAGTAAGGAGTTGAAGACAGTCATGGGAACATTTTTTACCTTTTCAAGAATTTTAGAAATTAATCAACTGTGAGATAGGGGTTACAGTTTGAGGAGATGGTAGTGTTGGGGTATTTTTTATGTGAGAGAAAACCGAACATATATGTGTATGTCTGTGTGTATATATGTTTGTGTGTGTGTGTGTAAGTGTGTGTGTTGGGTGTCACTATAGCTCAACAACTCAGCTAGCTGATATATAGGGTTATTGCAGGAATGAAATGAAAGCACTGTTTGAACTGAAAAGTACCATATTAATATTTGGTATTATTTTCATCATACACAAATTCTCATTTTTTGAATGTAAGAAAGATCATTCTTATATTTCCTGGTATTCAAAAGTCCACTAGTGTTTTATATGAATGCAGTAATAAATCAATAAACTTTACCTTCAGGGTCTCTCCTTGTAGCCACTAAAATTCTTGACAGCTCTGAAAGATGAAATCCCCAGACAAATTGAAAACAGTAGTTGGCATCTCAGAAGCTGAACAGGAAAAATGGGAAAATTACGTTAAACTGATTTCTGTGGTCCTTATACACCTGCAAATTATAGGGACAAAATACTGACTTTGGGAATTAGCTTGACTTTCTGCCTTAAGATCCGTTGTTAATTTAGTGAAACACATATTTCTGCTGGGCAAGACCAAGGTAAGGCTTAGGTCAAGTTATAAACCCAAGCCTTTTATCACACTGTGACAGCAGGAAAAATCACGTCTGGAAAATGTCATTATCAGGAAAAAACAGTGTGTTTTGCTTTGGGCTCTTTGACTTGAGGTCTTCTTCACATTTTAAAAACCACTAAGGAGCTAAAAGGTTTGTAGCTAATAGCCAGTAAAGTAATTAAATTGTAGATAGGCCAAAAATTTTCAAATCCTTTAATTAGTAGGATTGCATTACACTCTATGATTTTGTCTCAGTATTTTTGTAAGAGCAGATTCTCATACTCTTGATATGAAATCAGTGGGCCTTTATAACAGGGAGATCTTCCTGTTTTGCTGTCATTTTAAATATTTGAGAGCAAGTCATTGAACCTATCTGAATCTCAGTTTCTTCATATACAAAAGGTAAATAATAAGAATTATAAATCTGAACATTCACACCCTTTTTGGGCACAATAGGTAATGGACATTTCACCCTCATCTTCACAGAGCTTTGTATATTCAAAAAGCAATATTACTAAAATAGCATTTCCATCTCTTAAGCACTGAAAAACCTTGGCGCTTTAGCTGTGGATCTGAAACAGAGAATCTGTGGAAAAGCTGTAATTACAACTCAGGCCATGGACAGGTGAGACAGGATACACTAAGACTCTTTAATGTTGGTCACTTTAGGTGAAGGAGGGGACAAGGTAGCAGTTGGCAGATTTGAACATTATTATTATTATTTTTTTTTTTTTTGCGGTACGCGGGCCTCTCACTGTTGTGGCCTCTCCCATTGCGGAGCATAGGCTCCGGATGCGCAGGCTCAGTGGCCATGGCTCACGGGCCCAGTCGCTCTGCGGCATGTGGGATCTTCCCAGACCGGGGCACGAATCCCTGTCTCCTGCATCGGCAGGTGGACTCTCAACCACTGCGCCACCAGGGAAGCCCCTTGAACATTATTTTAATGCATACGTCATCACCCTGAAATGTGTTGTATTTTGTAAGCGTTGGGAGGGTTTTTCTAAATATTTTAAAATAAATTTAAATAGTCTATATCTCTTTACTCTTTTTAGTACAAGTTAATATAGTTAGTTAAGTATACATTTTAGGAAGCATAAATGAAGATAACTTTATATAAACCCATATTAGTTTAAGTGAGGCAGCTTCAAGTTGGAAAACTTTTATAAAACTATCAAATGTAGTACTTGTCTATCACACATTTCTTCACATCTAGTGAATTTCCTGGGCTGTCACCAAGAAGTCTAGTCTGAGTGAAAAGATGCTTAGTAAGGCACAAGAACAATCTTTCATGCCAGTCTTACATAAAAATCGCATTGGCAGCAAATCTTCCAAGGCTTCCTTGTCAAATGCTTCTATCTGCTAAAGACATGAACAGTGCAGCGAACTGCTGGATGAGGAGTGAGTCACGGGTAAGACCTGCCACCCGCGTTATCCTCAAGGTAAGTGCATGTCATGAGACAAGGCCACAAAGGCCTAAAATAGTCTGAGCCTGTCACTTAGTACCCAAAATAATTACTCAAGAAATAGCTCTCTCTAAAGGGACAAATTACCCCATCAGCATAAAATGACACTGTCATGAGATTATCAGATAATGCCTTTTTTTTAATTTCCTGGTGATCACCCTGACATGAAAATTATAAATTAAAATTACATCAGCTAATGGAAGCCAAGAATTGTTTTCTAAAATCTCTTCTCAGTTCTAGTCTAGGTTTGAAGTCACCCTCTCAGAAAGACCACAGCAGGAGCTGGCCAAGAGAATCCAGGGGAATCAACTGCCAGGTAAATTGAAAAACAAACACCTTAGAAAGACCAGACAGACTGCAGGCTCCCTGTGGGGAGAGGCAAGAGAAGCAGGTCCACAGTCCACTTGCACGTCTCGTGCACGTGCCCACTGGAGACGTGTCCAGTCACAGGGCACATGACAGGGATGACAGAATGCCAAACTTTAAACATTGGTCAGGATCGGCCAAAGCTGAAGTTTGTCAGGTGTATCCGTTTCCTAGAGCTGTCATAACAAATTACAACAAACTGGGTGGCCTAAACAGCAGAAATGTATTGCCTCACTGCTCTGGGAGCTCGAAGTCTGAAATTAAGGTGTCAGTAGGGTTGGTTCCTTCTGGAGGCTCTGAGAGAGAATCTGTTCTAGGCCTCTCTCCTAGCTTCTGGAGGTGACCAGCAACACTTGGTGCTCCTTGGATTGCAGCTGCCTCACTCCAATCCCTGCTCCCACTGTCACATGATGTTCTCTCCCTGTCTGTGTCCAAGTCCAAGTTTCCCTCTTCTTACAAGGACACCAGGCACTGAATTAGCTTCCACCCCAACCCTGTATGACCTCATCGTAACTTGGCTACATCTGAAAAAACACTATTTCTAATTAAGATTACATTCACAGGTACCTGGGGACTTGAACATATATTCTGGGGGACACGACTCAACCCACAGCACCAGGTCTTTCAGAAGCACCCTTGCTATCTATTACCAGTAAGATCTGGGACTTTGTGGCACAATGTGAGCAAAACATAAAATGTTAAAGCTCAAAGCAACCTCGGAAATCACCACACTGGACCATCTGATTTTATAGATGATTAACAGATCTTTCTAAAGCAGCAATTTGCAACCAACCAACTGCAGTTTTGAGGCCCAGGGTACAATCAGTTGTGAATGAGGGGGCAGTAAACGTATTAATAAAAAGTACTAAACAGTGAAGATGATTCACTTTTTTTTATACACAAGGATTGATTAAAGGCTGTGTCCATAATCCTCTCAAATTCACTTGCATTTCTTCTACAGGAGAGAAACTGGGGTGAATACGGAAAGATACAGCAAGAGGCTCTAAGAGCTGTCCATAACCTGCAACCCATCTCACTTCTGCCTCCAAGGAAGTATGTCAAGCACGAGAATGTCATTCAGGTGTTTACCTCAGCATAGAAAAGGCTGAAGATTTCCATCCTACAGAACTACTTTGCCAGGCAAAGACTGCGATATACCCGTGTACCTCCTAGATTCTAGACATATGCAGAATTGCGGTAGAGGGTTTCAAAGGACAATTTTATCCCACCCCTTTATCTGTTCTTATTTATTGTTTTTACCTTCTTAGATATACTAATCCTTGAGCCTGCTCTAAAAAGTAGGGGAATGGTGAAGCAACAGAAAGGAGGATTTGAGAGAAATAAGCAAATGGCCCAGTAGAGCACAACCTCAAACCAGGAGGCTTGAGGCCAGGGCAGGCTGCAATGGAGCGCAAAGAAAATATGTAAGAGGCAGAATCAAAGGAAAATTTTCCCATGCTCTACTGAAGACCTATCCAGACACAAAATGACTGTCCCCAGTTCTCTCTCTTTCAGCAGGAGGAAAAGATACATCTCATTGCATCTTCACAGTCTAAAGCATTGGTGTTATCCTCACTTCACAGATGAGGAAATTAAGGATCAGTGTATCTGAGTATCTTGGCCATTGTTACACTGCTATTCCCTGACAGAACTACAATGAAACCTAGGACTCTCTGATCCAACGCAGCACTTCTCAAGAAGAAAAGCAGAAAGAAGGTTGAAGTTATCATTTCAGATTGTTTCTTGGAAGTAAAATTCACATGCTTTTTGGATATAAAAATTTTCTTTAAAAATAGGATAGATGAAAAAATATGATTTGGGTGCTGCTTCTGACTGTCTTGAAACTCTGTATAAGATGACAACAGCACAGGGAAATGAAGAAAACTATCTTTGGGTTAGTTTAATGGGAGGTGGGAGGCTGAAAAAGTCATGGGGCTTCACTGACATTCAAGACTAAACTATTTTAAAGTAACAGAACATAACCAGATAAAAGATGCATTCTTTATTTTCACATTTTATTTTATTCATCTTAAGGTCAAGGCTACAGAACCCTGGTCCCAGCTGGGGTTAGGGTCTGAGCTTTCAGCAGACCAGAACTCTGATGTTGTTTATGCCATACAGCACTGGTGCACAGTGAGTGCTTGTCCAGATTCAAGTATTTTTCTACAGCATTATCCCCCAAAAAGAAAATGGTTTGGAGAATGATGAAAGGTTCAACATGCATAAGGCAGCTGCTATCTATGGACAACTATAAATAAAACATTCCTATCCATTACTCTTGTCTCAGTGTGGGTCACCTGATTAGAGTTGGGTAACAACTCACCCATAACAGATGACTAACACATTCCTGGGCCTGTACACCAATTATGTTGGCATACTTCCTTGCCTCTTGCCTTCTCTGTCATGAAGTGTCTCTCTCACCTAAATTCACCCAAAGTGGCAAGTCATCTTTGTCTTCTTTTCAATTCATCAACTCAATGGCCACATTCATACCTAATCCTGGATTCCAGACTTATTTTATGCTGGATGGTCTCACAAGCATCTCACAGGCAGTATGACAGGATGATAAGAAATGCATCAGATTGATCTGGATTCGAGTCCCAGCTCTATCTCTTGCTTGTAATAAGACTTCGGTTGCAGACTCTTCTCTAAGCTTCAGTTTCACATCTATAGGATGGGAAAAATCAGTACCTGGCTCATGCTAAGTGCTCAATAAATAAATATTATAAAATACAAAACTGAACTCACTATCTCCACCTGCAAATCTCTATCTTTCACCTAGTCCCATCCCCCTAGACTCATTTTTTTCCATCTATATTACATCCAATGGGTCATTTAGTTCCACTTATAACTGTTTTTTTTTAAGGCTTTCTGGAGCAATTTTAGATTTTCAGCAAAGTTGAGAGGAAGGTAGGGAGATTTCCCATACACTGCCTTTCCCCTCACATGCACAGCCTTTCCCATCATCAATATCCACCACTAGAGTGGTACATTTGTTACAACTGATGAACATACATGGACACACCACAATCACCCAAAGTCCATAGTTTACATTACAGTTCTCTTTGTTGCTGCACATTCTACATGTTTGGACAAATGTATGACGACATGTATCCATAATTACAGTATCATACAAAGTATTTTCACTGCCCTAAAAATCCTCTGTGCTTCACCTATTCATCCCTTCCCCTGGGAACCACTGATCTTTTTCCTGTGTCCATAGTTTTGTCTTTTCCAGAATGTCATATTGTTGGAATCATCCAGTATGTAGCCTTTTCAGATCGGCTTCTTTCACTTAGTAATATGCATTTACGTTTCTTCCTTGCCTTTTCATGGCTTGATAGCATATTTCTTTTTAGCACTGAATAATATTCTACTGTCTGGGTGTACCTCAGTTTATTTATCCATTCACCTACTGAAAGACATCTTGTTACTTCCAAGTTTTAGCAATTATGAATAAAGGTGCTATAACACGCAGGTTTTTGTGTGGACATAAGTTTTCAACTCCTTTGGATAAATACCAAGGAATGCAACCGGTGGGTTGTATGGTAAGAGTATATTTAGTTCTGTAAGAAAGTGTCAAATTGTCTTCCAAAGTGGCTGTATCATTTTTTTTTTTTTTTTTTGCGGTACGCGGACCTCTCACTGTTGTGGCCTCTCCCGTTGCGGAGCACAGGCTCCGGACGCGCAGACTCAGCAGCCATGGCTTATGGGTCCAGCCGCTCCGCAGCATGTGGGATCTTCCCGGACCAGGGCACGAACCCGCATCCCCTGCATCGGCAGGCGGACTCTCAACCACTGTGCCACCAGGGAAGCCCCGGCTGTACCATTTTGCATTCTCACCAGCAATGAATGAGTGTTCCTATTGCTCCACATCCTCCTTAGTACTGGGTGCTATCAGAGTTGCAGATTTTGGCCATTCTAATAGATGTGCTGTGGTATCTTATTGTTGACTTAATTTGCATATCCCTGATTACATATGATATGGAACATCTTTTCATATGAGGTTTTGGCCCATATTTTTATTGGGTTGTTTGTTTTCTTATTGTTGAGTTTTAAGATTTCTTTGTACATTTGAGATAACAGTTCTTTAACAGATGTGTCTTTTGCAAATATTTTCTCCTAGTCTGTGGCTTGTCTTCTCATTCTCTTGATGTTTTTTTTTTTTAGCATATAGAAAGAGAATTATATGTAATTATAAATTTTTTCCCAAAATAAATTCTGGCAAACTGAATAGTGTGACAGAGGAAAGACCTATCTGTAAAAAAGAGGTGAGGTAGAAAACAAGATGTATTGTCTAAGGGTTTAATTGCTGTATTTGAAGTCTCAAATATAGCAAGGTCAAAAAATAAAGATTTTGGGCTTCCCTGGTGGCGCAGTGGTTGAGAGTCTGCCTGCTGGTGCAGGGGACACGGGTTCATGCCCCGGTCTGGGAGAATACCACATGCTGCAGAGCGGCTGGGCCCATAAGCCATGGCTGCTGAGCCTGCGCATCCGGAGCTTGTGCTCCACAACGAGAGAGGCCACAACAGTGAGAAGCCTGCATACCGCAAAAAAAAAAAAATAAAGATTTTATTTCCATTACAAGAAAATTTACCATGATTTTTCTTAATACCTTGAGAAATGTTCTCCCTAATGCCTTAGACGTGACCAGTGCCAAGTTGTAAAATGCGTCATATGGCCTTGGAAAAAGGTACCTGGATAAAGTGTTCCAGGTAAATAGCAGCACTGAGGGAAAAAAAAAACAAACTTCATGGGAAAAAGATAAAGAACAATCTGTACCTTTACCCTGCTTACCTAAGCAGCTCTAGAGTAACATGACTAAAAGTATCCATTCTAGGGCCTGTCCCAGCTCTTCCTCAAGGCTGTGACCTTGAGCAAGTTACTCTGTGTCTTGGTTTCCTCACCTATAAAATGAGTACAATAGCAGTAACTAGGGCTGTTTTAAGGACAAAGTTAATAGATATAAAGCTCTTAGAAGAGTTCCTGGCACATAGTAAGCAATCAGTAAATACTAGCTATCATTTTTATAGTGCTATTTGTGAGGCTCAAATGAAACATTTGTAATCTTTAAAAGCTATACAAATTGATATTATTATGCCAAAAATAAAGAGGAAAATGATATCTCCTTTAAATCAGATTATTTGGTACTTGACAAGGATTTATGGGGCTCTTCTGACATGATTGCTTAAATTTGAACTCAGCTATGGAAGATAAACACTGCTCTTTGAAATTCAGGTAACAGCATTTTAAAAATATTTTAAATCGTTTAACTCTTATTAGTCAAATTTTGTATAGACTCATTATTTTGGAATCTTGGAGTCTTTCTAAATATTCTCTAAATTCACTGCATTTGAGTAAAAAACACATTAGACTGGTAACAGGAGTCTAGGGTTCAAATTCCAGCTCTGCTATGAACATGCCGAATGTTGAATGTTGTTTAGGTAAATCACTCAGCCCCTCAAAGTCCCAGTCTCCTCATACATAAAATTACCAGGTAAGAGCAGGTAATCTCTAAGGTCATATCCAATTACAAAATTCCATGAGTTTTAGGTTACGATAAGCAACACTACCTTTGTTTTGGCAGGAAGAGGCAGGGATAGCTTTTGAAGACTTGCCTTAAGTCAGATATTTGGAATTTCAAACAAAAAAATACCATCCTCCTGACTCCCAGGCTGGAATCCCAGACCAGTGAATCTTAAACTTTCCAAATCAAAATGCCATAGAATTCCTCTACTGTGTAAAAATATTGAAAATAAAGACAATTGAAGAAAAATAAACTCTACAATTCTTAGCAAGCTGACACCACCTGAAAATACTTTTTCAGTTTTAATCTCTTTCAGGCAAAAATACCTCTTGTAGCTTGGTGGAGACAAAGATCAAAAATGTTTCCAGGGGCTTCCCTGGTGGCGCAGTGATTGAGAGTCCGCCTGCCGACACGGGTTCGTGCCCCGGTCCAGGAAGATGCCACATGCCGCAGAGCGGCTGGGCCTGTGAGCCATGGCCGCTGAGCCTGCGCGTCCGGAGCCTGTGCTCTGCAACGGGAGAGGCCACAACAGTGAGAAGCCCGCGTACCACAAAAGAAAAAAAAAAAAGTAAATAAGGTAATCACATTAAAAACCCTACAAGGCTTTTTAAAAGTAGAAATTAAAAGACTTTCTAAAAGTTTATATGAAAATGAGAATGACTAAAAATAGTCAAAACAACCTTTAAAAAGAAAAACAAAATTGAAGTACATATGCTACCTAATTTCAAGATTTACTATAAGCTACAGTAACTAAGATGGTATAATATTAATATACAGATATTCAAATAGATCAGAGGAGTAGAATAGAGTCCAAAAATAATGGAAAACTGTTGACAAAAGGTGTCAATGCAATTGAATGGGGGAAGAATGTCTTTTCAACAAATGGTGCCAGAAAAAAATATATATCCATGCACAAAAAGACATAGTTTGAACTTCCATTTCAGGCCATACAAAAAATTAGAGATTGGTCATAAAACTTAAAACTATAAAGCTTCCAGAAGAAAATTTAAGAGACTATCTTTATGATTTTAGATGGAAAAAGAATTTGTAGATAAGATTTTTTAAAGTTCTAACCAAAAGTAAAAAGTAATCAATTGGACTTCATCAAAATTAAAAACATATTATGTGTCATCAAAAGCATATTAAGAAAGTAAATAAAAAATGCAGAAACTGAGAAAATATTTGTGACCCATGTATCTGATAAAGAACTTATATCCAAAATATATAAAGAACTACCACAAATTAATAATGAAGATGATCCTTTTTAAATAGGTAAAACTTGAAAATATACTTATAAAAAAGAGGAAACACAAGACATTAATGGCCAAGAACCACATGAAAAAGTATTCATCATTAGTCATCAGAGAAATTCGAATTAGAACCACAATGAGAACTACCACGCAAACAGCTAAAAACTGACAACATAAATATTTGCAAGGATGTGAAACAATTGGAACACTCACATTACTGGTTGGAGAGAAAAATGCAACAACGACCTCAGAAAATCAGTTTTCAGTTCTTTGTATATTATACATATCCCTACTCTATGACCCAATAATTCCACTCCTAAGAATTTACCCAGGACAAATGAAAACATTTCCACACAAAGACTTTTAAAGAATGTTCATAGCAGCTTTATTCATAATAGCTGAAAACTGGACACTAAAATGTCCCTCAATAGAAGTATGGTTAAACAAATTGTGGCATAATCACTAAATGGAATGCTCCAGAGCAATAAAAAAGAATGAACTACTAATACCCATAACAACATGAATAAATCTCAAAAACATTTTGAACAAAAGAATCCAGATGCAAGAGAGCATTCCATTTATAGAAAGTTCAAGAGGAAGCTAAACTAAACTGAGGTAATAAAAATTAGAACAATGGTTGGGAGGGAGGAAGGAGATTGACTGCAAAGGCACATAAGGAAATTTTACAAGTTGCGGAAATGTTCTACAGCTTTATTGGGATGTTCGTCACCTAGGTGCATACATCTGTCAAAACCCATAAAACTGTACTGTTAACATCCGTGTACTTTATACATTAATAAATACAAATCTAGTCTTTTCAAAACCTTATTTTAAATATGTGGAATATAAACCAGGTATGTCCTGCTTTTTTAAAAAAGTTATAAAACAGCTAAATTAGGTTGTGATTAGAGCACAAGATGATTTTTGCTCTGGATGCTTGCTTGGGAGTTCCTCTAAAAAGATTCCTTAGCGCACTGAAATTATTGACAAATACACAGTTTAAGGCAGCTTTTTAGGAACACATATGCTACATAGAATCAGCTCAAAAATTGGAAAATATCTCAGTCTTGGTTCCAAAAAATTTCTCAGGCATTTGACTTAGTCCCAGAAGCATAGGTAACTTGAGATCATTTTCCAAGGAAATAGTCCTCATAGTAGGCATGTCACAACTGGTGAGCTACCTGTGTGAGTTTTCTTAGCACACAGGGAAAAAACACGTTTCAGAGGATTCAAGAGTTATAAGAAGCTTTTGCACTTACAAGCCAATCTGACTACATATGACATTTTCCTGCATGGGCAAGCATCTTCAGTTTTATCTTGACATATCTATTCCTATCTTTCTAAAAGCTGCTTTTGCACATGAAAAATTGCCATTTCACATATAGCAAAACACTTTCAAATATACTTGACATGTACAAAAAGAGTCATATGATCTCTGGAAAATTGGTTATATTTTTATCATTACTGAGAACTGGTATAAAGTTATAGAAGTTTATTTTTATAGTAAACTTACCTAGAGCTTTACCTATTACCTCACTAACTAGGTATGGTAAATATGATTTATACATGATACGTACAGTATAACCAAAATGTTTCCAATTACCTGCTTTCTCCATGAGCTTCTCACGATTTAAAGTCTAATCATACCATGTTTACATAAAAATAGAAAACAGAGGGTCAAAAAGACATAGTCAGGACTCTGCTACTTGCAACAGTGCCTTTTGCTCCTCAGTAATAGACATCAATTTTACCACAGGCTTCACATTCCAAAAATTCAGTGAGCTAAGGGCCTTCTCCTTGGATTCAGTATAACTCATCACTGCCATTAACCGTCCTCTGCTGCCATGGCCAATGTCAGAGCTCAGGGCCAGGGTTGGGTGCAAAGAAGAAGGAAACCAACAGGAGATCCAGGAACCTGGCAATAACGCTGGGCTGGGTTTGGTCAGACAGGAAGATCTGCAGTGCCACTCCCAACAACTTGATCATTCATCCCATACTCAGCTAATACTGAGTGGGGTCAAAAGAAGCAATTTAACCTCATTGAACTGGGACACTATATTGAAAAATTATTATTTGTTAACTGGTGGATTTGGTATATACGTGATCCATCTTGGGTCATACCCAACTTACTGAAGAATCTGGGAGTGCCTTGTAGAAAATTTCACGGTTAAAAGCAATGTCACTTATTTGGCCTAAACTCTAAAAGGAAATTGTGGAACACTTAAAGCAAGTCCTGGCATATAATAGGCTATCTATCTATATTTGTTGAGTGAATGAATGAATGAGTGGTATAGAGCTTTAGTATATTGCTAAGCAACTCCAATACTTAGGCATAAAGGTAATAAGCATTATTTCCTGGCTTCATTTAAACAAGTATATTTACATAAAATAAGAATAGCTTGTTATCAAGTATCTGCTGCATAGCTGGTGGAACAAGGATCATATTTTAAAAATATTAAACTGGTATATTGCCTTGTTGCTCCCTACCCAGTAAAATCAAGAGCATTTAACACTTTCACAGGAGAAATAAAGTTATTGCTCAGCTTCAACTTGCAAATTATACTTTTTTAGTTCCATTTTTAGTTTTGATCACTAGGTTCTGTTGGGAAGGAGTGGAATTTTGCAAACTCAAAAGGCTTTCCTTGAAATACTAAGAACCAGACCTGAAAGATAAAGCAGGGAAACAAAGCCAGAAAGAACTCAGGATATGATACAACGCTCAGAAGAAGGAGAAAAAGAAATCTTTGTCACTGGGGGAGCTGGAGATGACAGGAGAGAGTGAGAGAAAAAAAAAAAAGGAAGAAGTTCAGATTCAGGCATCCTGACTATCCTCTAAGAGTCAAAATCGTGGGGAGGAGATGCAGGTGGGAATATAAACACCCAATTAATCCAAGTACAGAAGAACTTAATCCTCATTTCTCAGAAGAATAGCCTAAAAAAAAAAAAAGCAAACTCCTTAAAGAAGACTAGCATTTTACATGCTATTTTCAACAGGGTGCAGGGTTAACCGTGTAGGAATGGTAGAGGGTGATAACTCATACCATAAAATTTAGAGATAAAACAGATGGAAATTCTGGGCATTCCAGGAAAATTGAAGCCAAGCAGCCTAGAGTCAGGAAGAAGGGCCACAGTGAGCAGGGACTTTGTATACGGAGGCTATGGCAGGACCCAAATTCTTCAGGGGAAGATAACAGTTTGATGTCAAAAACAAGGCAGGGCCAGCCGTACTTCAATGGCCACCAGCTCAAGATTCCAGGGACAAGATCTGACCAGCCACACCAGTCAGATGGACATCTGAGAAGATACAGGAGACTGCCCGAGTGCCATGATGATCTACATTTTCTTCCTGCACCCAGTTCACATTAGGGAAGGAAAGGAGGGGGGGGGTGAGACCCCATGAGAGAAGGGAGACAGTTTCATAAGGAGTTTGAGTTTTAAACGTATTGCTTCTGTATCTAAAAGACGCTATTTAAATTACCTCTTAATAGCAATTTTCAGTTCCCCTCCACACCCACACCCCACCCCCATTAGCAGATATAACAGTATGAAAACTAGATTAGTTATATAAAAATAATTTTAAGTTCCTTTCTTTGTGTGTCTGAGTTGTACTAAAATAATAATAATAATTAATGATGGCAATTATTATGTACCAGGCACTATTCTAAGCTCATTTATTAACTCATGTATTAATCACAACTATTCTATGAAGTACTATTCTTATACCCATTCTAAAAATGAGGGCGTTGAAACACAAAAATCACCCAGTTAGCAGTGACAGAACCTGGACACACACCAGGCAACCTGGCACCAGAATCAGGACTCAACTCCTCTGGTAGAATGCAGGTACCTTTGAGTAAATTGGACTTTGCAAACCAGCAAGCAGTATAGCTGGGATTTAACTCAAATGGGTCTAGCTACAGTCATAAGCTCTTTTTATCATAATGTTTTTTTCCTTTTTCCTTTTGTCTGATAACTGAACCACTTTTCCTTTGGGTACCTACATCTTTCCATAAAGGGTTGTCAGTCAAGGGTCCCCACCAAAACCAGCTTATCAGTGAACCTCCTACTCATCTTAAACAATAATTTGTTACAGGGGTCAGCAAAGGACCCAAGCAAGGCCAATCAGAATCTTTCTCAGAGATTGAAACAGACCCTGGGAGACAAAATCTCTCCTCTTCTAGGATTGTGAATGTTGTGGTAGACATTAGTCATTCTTTATGGTAACCAGCAGCTGAATCGCCTTCTTATGTGAGGAATCCACCACCTTGGAAGCAGAGCAGAAAAGCCAACTATGCCAGATATTCACTTTCTCAAAATCCCTTGCAGCTATGGTGCAAGCATAAAAGCCAAGCCAAGACAGTCATACATCTAGATTCCAGGTTTTGATTAAATGTTAATGACCCAAAGAATGCACAAAATCTATATCCTCTAGAGAGGATGATGCATAATAGCATCTACTCATACATTCAGTTTCCAGAGAGAGGCTGAAGTTCTAGCAACAGTGTTTGATACCTAGCGTCCAGCGCTCCTATCAACAGTGCAAGCTCAGTGGCTATGCCCCTAAGGGGACTGCAACAGTTCAGTGAATCATGTCCTCGGGAAGACTGTGGTATGGCTTCGGACAGGGAGCCACTGCAGCTTGTGCTCCAGCCCTTCCCGGAGATTCTGAGAGCTATCTGATAAAACTCTTTCAATAAATCTCTTCTACTTAAAAGCCATTTAGTTTCTTGTGCTTGAAACTAAGAATCTGCTTTAGTTTTCTATTGTTACTACAATAAGGTACCACAAACTTTGTAGTTTAACACAAAATTATTCTCTTACAGTTCTAGAATTCAGAAGTCCTAAAATCAAGGTATCAGCAGGGCTGCATTTCTTTCTGGAGGCTCCAGAGAAGAACCCATTTCTCTGCTTTTCCCAGCTTTCAGAGGCGTCTTTCTTCCATTTTTAAAGCCAGCAACATTGCAGCTCTCTGACTATTCTTCCTCTGACTCTCCCTTCTACCGCCCTCTTCCACTTTAAAGGACCCTCGTGATTACATTGAGTCCACCTGGATAATCCAGTCTAGTCTCCCTATTTTAAATTCAGCCAATTGTCAACATTAATTCCATCTGCACCCTTAATTCCTCTTTGCCATGTAACTTAACACATTCACAGGTTCCAGGGATTAGGACAGGGGCATCTTTGGAGGCACTGTTCTGCCTATCACAGAATTTAACTGAGCAGATATCTGTATCAGGTATGAGGTACAAGCAACAGATGCCTAATGAAACAGGGGCAATCTGGAACCTATCAACTGACCTGATTGTAGCTAAAAAGAATAAAAACACAGTTGGTGTAAATGGATGAAACTCTGGTAGCCCACAGCAGCCAAGGGCAAATGGTGGTCAGCTGGAATGAAGAACTCATTGAAGCCAGGTTTGGGGAGACCCAATAGCATATAACTACTGTATAAAAGGACTGAAAAAATGCAAGGACATTTGATAGCTTAAAGAAAGAGAAGCTAAAAGTTTCAAAGCTAAAAATACAGACCAATAATCAGGGGATTTCTACAATGGTCCTATATGAGTCTCTGCCCTCTTGCTCCTGCAGGCCTGTAATAGCCCCAAAACAAATTTAAAGATTGATCTTAGCTGTTGCCAATTTACAATGTTCATTAAGTGTAATTTACAGCCTAGGCAAATATCTTAGGTGAAACTAAGGGCAGCAGTAATAAAAGACTAGAGCCCCAAGATTTGAAATAAGGACATATGGGAAGATTCAGATGACTGACTACATTGAGCTGAGTAGTCTATTACCAGTGGAAAAAGCCTCAAATCCTCCTTTTAATAAAACTGTCCTTGCCTTGCTTGAAGGTCTCATATGACCTCACCTAGTTATTGTCTATGAGCTAGAAATGCTGCACTGGAAATGGGCTCCACTGATTTCATTGAAAAATACCAGGATTCTGGGGTCACAGAGGCTGAGTATTGGTATTTAATGATTAAATGCAAGGTACACAAATGCAAGATAACCTAATGGGCAGAACTGTCTGACATTCAATTATGACGCTTTTTGGTGGCTAGTTAATTGTGGGTCCCCTCAGGTTGAAACAGTGGGTAGCCCACTAAGGTCCTACTTGATTTATATAACTAAAAACTTTAGGTCTGGCTAACAAAGGGCTGATTTGAGCTACTATAACAGCCACTCTCCTCATCCAGTTCTCTGACTGGAGTCATTTCATAGACCTGGAAGGAAAGCAAGGCACTTTTTTTTTTTTTTTTTTTTTTTGCGGTATGTGGGCCTCTCACTGTCGTGGCCTCTCCCGTTGCGGAGCACAGGCTCCGGACGCGCAGGCCCAGCGGCCATGGCCCACGGGCCCAGCCGCTCCGCGGCACGTGGGATCCTCCCGGACCGGGGCACGAACCCGCGTCCCCTGCATCAGCAGGCGGACTCTCAACCACTGCGCCACCAGGGAAGCCCAGCATGGCACTTTTGAGGAAGAAACCTGCAAGCACATGAAAGCAGGTATTATACATCCCCCTTCTAACTTTTCCTATGAAAACTTGGGAAGCATGATCATTTGACAAGATAACTATGCACTGGAGAGGGAAATACCTGGTCCTTTGAACCTTTATTGACATTGGCTTCAAAATGTGCTAATTCCTGGAGACCCATCCTGTGGTACACCATTTATAGTTAGAGATCATCATACAGATAAACCCACCTATTCACAGGCCCAGGGTGGCCATAAACCTACTATGTGATCATATCCCCAGTTCTGAGTGTGTAGCTTGAGTAGGTATACCCAGAATTGCACAGAATCTACACATTAATCTCTTGAACTGTGGAGTATTATGATAGAAATGGACAAGTAAAAACTCTTTGAACTCTCACTGCTATCACAAAGGCTAGTTCCACCATCAAAGACTTGAAAGATGCAGGGGTCGTGATTCTTATCACATCTCCATTTACCTTACCTTTTGATCAGTGTATCAGGAAGATGGGTCTTACAGAATAACTGTGGATTATCATAAGCTTAATCAAGTAGCATCTCTAACTGTATTTGCTGTTCTAGAGGCATTGTCTCTGAGGGACCACGAAGAAAAGAAACCCCACTGTGAGTAGAAACTTGAGATCTCTTAGTCCAGTATGCCTATAAATACTGATGGCTTGAGGATAAATCTATACAGGTTTATTGGAATGCGCTAATGTCAGATGTTCCAATTTTTGGAAGGAATGACATTGCAGGATTGAAGGTGAGGTTTGGAGAAAGGTATGTAACTCTCTGAATGGACTCAGATTGTGAGAGTATCTGTGGCTTATATGAATGGTCACCAAAAGACCCCATTGAGGAACTGGACCAGATGACAGGCCACACTGTCCTCCAACTGCCACTCCAGTGTTTGCTGATAAAGTTCATGAGCAATGTAGCAATGTTGGCAGAAATGAAAACAGTACATGGACTCAACAATATGAACTTATACCTATCAAGGCTATCTGGAAGCTAAAGAATAAAGTCATCAAAAAGGAAAACAGCTGAAAGCTGTGGAGATAGAAGAAAAGCCTTGATACTTGAAAACCTAGATCCAGCTTTTTCAGTTATGAGCCAATAAATTCTCTTTTCAGATTTCACTGGTCGAATTGTTTTTCTAAAACACATTACAAAAAAGCATTCTTTTATACAGCCATGATGCAGGATTATCATACTCAACTAATTTGTGGAATAGATGTACTACAAAGATGCTGCTGTCTTTTACATTTCAGAAGGACACTATTTATGTTTTCCTTTCTCCCAGGAGTCATTGGCAGGTGCCTGTTCTGACCATTGCCCAAACTCCTAGGTTTCTTGAAGTCAAAAAAATGGCAATTTCTTTATTTGTACATTAATAATAC